>NC_140495.1:28236853-28546853 GCF_964271855.1 Acomys minous
ACATGCATCAGCAACTTACCAACATTTGCAAACATGATCTGCCATTAGGACTGCTCTAAGCCTGAAGAATTCTGCATTTGGGAAACACTTGCACATTTTTCAGTTGCAAATAATTCAATAAAATACTAGCATATTTCACATTAAGTGAAACTTTCTGGTTCTAGATAATTTGAACATCTGGTCTTCAGATTTTTATTTTAAGTAAGGAAATGCCGGCCTCCATACGAAACTTCTAATCCAGGCCCTGCTACTGTACTTTATATCTGTAGGAGTTTGCTAATCAGAAAAAACAAACAAACCAAAAAAATCCTCGATGTAAATATTTCTTTATATTTAACAATTCAAGCCTTAATGAATTAAAAAATGTCTCTCAAATGCTGCTTGGCTATGGTATTTTGGTTGTAAGCCAGAATTGTTTTAAATGCTATGACAAATGTCTTGGCTTCCAACCCCGAGCCTTTTTGTTTTAGTTTTATTTTTGGATTACAATGTGTTCAATAAAAATCAGTTCTCATTAATGGAGAGTTATTTTGATCATACGATGAAAAGGTACTGCCTTACAAGCAAATGCTGAGAGATTTCAATGGTTAAAGTTCTTCCAAAAGATTAGGTAGCAAGCTACGTGAAAGAATGTGGTGCTCTTAAAACGGGGCATGAGATTTCAGTTAAAAATGGTCAGAAATCACAGTGCTAACATAAGAGTCATTCAATGTGACATTTGTTCATATATTTTACTCTCCTCCATGAGGGGCGCGGGTAATGAAGTGTACATTTGACTGTCGTTTGCCAGTTGGAAAGGCTCCAAAAACAAGGAGGCATTTGTACATGTGCAGATGTTGGCAGGGATCCCTTTTCTCTTGTTGTCAAAGACTGTTTTATTTTCACAAAGATATGCTTCTGTCTGTTCTACAGTCCGGAATGCGAATAATACAGTGTGTGGAGGTGGTTTTGTTTTAATTTTTACATGACAAAATAATGTAATTCCACATACTTACTAAACTTTTAGTGTTCCATTTTTATGTCAGGATCTTTATTGATTCACACCTCTGAGAAACAGCTAAGTCTGTTGTAGCCATTTGTCTAACAAAAATGTCAAGGTCATAAGATATTTTAAATTGTGAGGAAAGTTGAAATAGTGTGTGATTTGTGAATAGTTTTTGCACTCTTATGTTTCACAAGAGCGATCTGTCTGTCACTTCTCAGTGCCCAAAAGGAAAAAAATATTGTTAAGCATTAAAAACATACTTACCTCTAATTTCTAAGAGCTGTTGTCTCTGTCCTCAAAGTGAATCCATTAATTAAGTATATTTAAGATCCATGGTATCTTTTCAAATAATTAGTATTTTGCCTTAAAACACTTAAATTTAAAAGTAAAAGGTATATACAAAGTATGATTGTTGTACATATCTAGATTTAAAACCGGGCCATAAGTGAGAATTAGGAAGTACAGATATAGTTTACTTCCAAATACGTTTCTGTCATAGCATAAGGATTTTAAAGTAAATATAATCTGGATAATTCCAAAGATTGAGGCAAAATTAACTGCTTTTTTTTTCTTTTTCTTTAAACAAGGAAGGTTATATACCTCTGGCTCTTCAAATATATGTAGATTATTCAGATTTTGGTGATAGAAGTGGGCTGTCTTGGTCCTCTGGAGTGTTTTGAGAATGTACTTACTGTCTTCCTGATCTACCTCCACTCTCCTTTAGTGCTGCTTTGAGCATCATCTCATAATTTCTTTCTAGCTAAGAAGTACAAGAGTGACACAAATCTCTGGCCTTGTAACCTTACATATGAACTCATAAAATGACTCTCAACCACCCTTTTTTTCTATAAAATTCATTTTTATAGCAGCACATTTTAGCAGTAGACAGTATCTTCAGTGGGGCTGTTGATGTTGCTCAGTTAGTAGAGTGACATGCGCAGGGCCCTAGTTGATTCCCAGCATGGGATCATGGGCAGACCTAGTTGATAATTAACTTGAAAATGACTTGTTTAGACATTACTTTTAGAACTAGAATCTTCTCTGTAGCTAAAAAGCCTATTAGAAAATCTCACTAATATGAAGAAATAATTTTGAGGCGGGGAAGAGGGGGGAGGGAAACAAGACCAACAGGACTGTAGATGATTAGAGTGGGCGTCCTGTGAATCGAGATCAGCAGGAGCTCTCCCAGCGCGGTCTTGACTGCTTCTGGAGTGGGTAGGGCCTCTAGTACAAACTTTGGTATAGTTACTAACACCGTACGATTTGTTCAGTGTCTGTTCTAAAATAAAAGCTTGTAGCTAAAAAAAAAAAAAAAATCCCTATAGTTCATCCTTACTGCCCACACTGCACAGTGTCTAACTGGGTAATTACTGCTTAGTGCATTTCCAGGACTATCCCTTCAAAAGGAACAGCTGATTGTTGCTTGCATGTATAGAATCAAAAAGATATAGAAAAGTATATTTTTTTAAATTGGTAATAAAGTCAGTATTGCTTGCCTTATATTGATAAATTTGTCTCTGAGATATTGAAAAGTGGTGCTTAAGGTTTCAATTACAAAGATTTTTCACATTTTTTCGGGTCTGTGGTAATGGTTATAGTCAGGAGGGAAGATAAAGTTTATACTGATGAACTGTACCTAGCAGGACTCTCCACTGACAGCATCCGGGGAGAGACACCTAAGATAATTTCATCAGACTGTCTTATAATATTAGGATAATTCTTTTGTAGAGTTTTCCATCTGATGAAGGTTGGCCATTTGCAAAATATCTTGGAGCTTGTGGAAGAATGGTGGCTGTAAATTATGTTGGAGAAGAACTGTGGAGTTACTTTAATGCACCATGGGAGAAAAGAGTTGACCTTGCTTGGCAGTTAATGGAAATAGCAGAACAACTTACAAACAATGACTTTGAATTTGCACTCTACCTCCTGGACGTCAGCTTTGACAATTTTGCTGTTGGTCCTCGAGATGGGAAGGTAATCATTGTGGATGCGGAAAATGTTTTAGTCGCTGACAAAAGATTAATTAGACAAAGTAAGTATATGATTTTAAGATTTGTCTTTTGTACATTTTCTGTTTATTATATTTATAATAAAAACTTAAGTTTCTTAAGATGACAACCGTGTATCATTTTTTAAATTTTTGTGTGACCAAGACCAACAATAATTTTTGTTATACCTATAATTAGAATTTCCCCATATTTAGTAAAATGCCCGTGTTTAAATGAATAAATACAACTTCCTCCTCCTCTCCCCATGTGTGTGGTGTCTATGGTAGTATGTTTACATGTATCCTCTTTTGTGTACTGTGTTCTGAGGTTTAGGACACAGCTTCTTAAATTGGGTCACATTCTCAAAAGGGTTGCATAACCTAATGGGGCTGTGGGAAAAAATTGGCAATAGTCAAAGGATTCTAAATTATGCAACAAGTAAAAATTAATTCAAAACCAAGTACATAATGAATCTGAGGTATTTATGCCAGCAGTTGCTTGTGTTGTCATACAACTTCCCTGCAGTAGCTGAGATTCTGAACACTGTGTGTGTGCCGTGCAGAGCACAGAGCTCACTGTCACTCCATAAATCATCGGTCACTGCTACTGGGAGCAGCTTGACACAGATGGAGACTACAGTATCTCCTAAATCACAGACCTATAGAAGTGCTGGATTTGCTGGGCGTGGTGGCGCACGCCTTTAATCTCAGCACTCAGGAGGCAGAAGCAGGTGGATCTCTTGTGAGTTCGAGGCCAGCCTGGTCTACAAAGTGAGTCTAGGACAGCCAAGCTACACAGAGAAACCCTGTTTTGAGAAGCCTTAAAAAAAAAAAGTTGGACTACAAAAACTTGATATTTTTATATAGTCATTCTTTGGCATTAAATATTCAAATTTGTATAGTTTTAAATTGTATTATGCTAGAATATTTGATAATAAAAATTACTATTTGAGTTGCTGGCTTAAATTTTCACTTAAAAGAATCAATTTTGGTTTGGGATTAGGACAGACTAACTAGCAGTTTCTGAAATTGCTTTAAACATAATTCTGGTATTTCCTGGTATGTATTAATACACAGTGGCATTCTCAGTGTTGACTATTACAAATTCAAAATATCCATCAGCTCTGAAAAACATTGAGGTGCGTACTCTGTGTCCCTAGAATATTAGAGACTCAGGTGAGAATTAACTCTTAAAAATATACATACATTCATCTCCTTAGTGTAAGTTTTTCCTTTCTTTAATAAATGATGCAACTGTATAACAATTGTTAGAATAGTTTTTTTAATGGTTTCTTATTAGCAAATGCTTGATTTATATTCCCATATGTACAGAGTTGTATAAGCATTTCTTGTGCAAAAGGAGGTTGTGTATGGAAAAAGTTGGGAAGCCTTTGTTTAATTTGATGAAAAAGGAAACTTATGCTGTTATGGTCATCAAAGAGTCACTGCTTTAGTGGAGGGCTCATTCCTCTGCAGGGTATCTGTTCTTTTTGGGGTCCTATTTTAACTTGGTTGATTTCTAGCACTGCACATCTGACTTTAATGTTATGATTATTATATCTCAATCCAGACTTTGGTGTCTATTCATGAGTTCTCTGCATGATTGGTAAGGCAAGTAATAGGAAATGTTTTATAATTCAAATACTATAAGAACTTCAAAGTATCAAGAATAAATGAACTAAATTCTAGAAGTAATTTGACTAGAAAAAGAAATGTTAGGGAAGCCACACCCCTCACCTGAATCCAAACACTCAAGCAGGTGACACAGGAGTATCACACGTTTTAGGCCAGCTTAGGGTACATGTTGAGCTAGAGGTCAGCCTAGGCTACAGTAAGACATTTTTTCAACCAAATAAACCCAAGAATTGTTGCTCCTTGGTAAGACCCTTACTTTCTTAGTTTACTTCACCCCTGGACATAAGGGATATGAGCAATTTTAGGTAACTTTCAGAATTGCCAACCTGTGGTACCTGGTCGATGTGGCTGACATGGCAGCTCTGTAGTAACTGCCTTTTTCTGTGGTCACTGCAGTCCTGCCCAGAGCTTCTTTTTTTTTTTTTTTTTTTTTCTCCAACACCTTGTTCAGATTTTGTGCTCAACAAGTTCCCTTTTGATTTCTTGACTTGTCATGAATCCTCTCAAAAGGAATGGAGGACCTGCTTGGGGGTCCCGCTCCCCGCTTACTTTTTGTATATTTGTGACTATTGCAGGATTGCATGTCATGATTTCCTTTTTAAAAGTTGTAGTCTGCTTTCTTTGGCTTAAATGGTTCTGATGACTTCTCATTGTTCTGGTAGAATCCAGATTTCCTAAGGGCACAGTCTATGTGACTTGGTCTTGTTTTGCTTCATTTCCAGTGTCTGTCCATCCATGATCCTTGCTTCCTCGATGCCTCAGGAAGATGGCCTTTTGCTTCCCTGGATGAATCTTTTGCTTCTGGGCTTTCCTGAGTGCATTTTCTCTGCATAGGGGCCTCATCTCTGGTTTGCTCAGGCTCGCTACTTGCTCTTTAAGCCTTGACTCCACCAACCGAACACATGTATACTCTTGTGTTCTCATTGTGGGTGTTCGTCTTCTGAATTTAAACTCAGGAGTTCAAATCTAGTTCTTTCCACATATATGGCAGGCCCACCTGAGTGCCATATAGCTATTTTATATTATAAAATATCCATACCATTATATTATTATTATGTGCATTGCCATCCAGTTAGAACCCTGAACTTCGTTTACTTAGTCATATTTTTTTCCAAGTGTTCCTTTGATTTGACTTGTATTTTTTAGATTAATTTATTTATTATAATTTATTCATCTTACTTCCAGATTGATTGATTGCTATCTCCTCACTTGTATCTACCTATTCCCACCCTCCTACCCTACTCCCCTACCTCTGATGGGGGTGACAATGGGGTGGGGTGGCGTTCCTCCTCCCCCAACATCTAACCACAGCCTATCAAGTCTCATCTGGATAGCTGTCTGTTACTCTGTGCCCGCAGGACCTCCCCACCAAGGGGAAATGATCAAAACACAAGAAACAGAGTTCATGTCTGAGGCATTCCCCACTCCCCCCACAGCCTTGGAGAATGAGCTGTCCACTGGCTATATCTGAACAGGGGGTCTAGGTTCCCTGTATGCACTGTCCTTGGTGCATCAGTTTGTGCAGGCCCTTTTAAAGTTATGTTTATTTGTATGTTTGTAGGTATATGTATGTGGGTGTGGTCGTGCTATGTGTATGTGTAGAACCAGAAGATAACTTGTGAGAATCTGTTGTCACCTTCCACTATGTGGGTCACTGGGCTCACCTTTATCTGCTGAGCCATCTCGCAGGCTTGCTATAATCATCCTAGTCCCTCCTGTCATTAGCCCAAAGTTACCTTTCTGAGCAGTAAATGGTCACGCAAGTTGCAGCTTGATTTTTAGCTTCACTTGTACCTGTTTCTTGTTACCTGTCTCACACTGCAGCCTTAGTGCTGATTCCTCAGCCATGTGTCCCTATATTTATTCTTTGGCAGATACTGTACTGTGGGTTGCAATGCTGTCTTCTCTCATTTCTTGATTTGCTATCTTTTAATATCTAAATTAGGTGGTGTTCTTACATAGCCGCTGACACTTCAGGCATACATCTGGATCTCTCTAGTCCTGTAGCATTAGGTGATGCTGTATGATCCTTTCTATGTTACGGAAAATCCTAGATGAACCTCAGAAATGGTAGGGGCCTTGTTTGGTCCTTCTACTTGAGCGCTCATTGAGTGATGTTTTTATGAATTAATATATGGGAACACTTAAATTTACTATATATTTTATGCATACAAGTATAGAACAAATATCTGCTAATTAATCAGACGTTGTTTTAGGAATTTGGTTTTCAAATAAGCTTTTCTGATTTCTCTTTCACAGATAAACCTGAGAATTGGGACGTCTGGTATGAAAGCAAGTTCGATGACTGTGACAAGGAGGCTTGCTTATCATTTTCAAAAGAAATTCTTTGTGCTCGTGTCACTGTGGACCACAATTACTATGCTGTTTGTCAAAACCTCTTATCTAGACATGCCACCTGGCGTGGCACTTCTGGAGGACTCCTTCATGATCCACCAAGTGAAATTGCCAAAGATGGCCGGCTAGAGGCCTTGCTGGATGAGTGCGCCAACCCCAAGAAGCGCTATGGCCGATTCCAGGCCGCAAAAGAACTGCGTGGATATCTAGCACAGTTAAGTCACAACGTGAGGTAGTCGATGGTGATCTTTTCCTTCTTGTTGCTGAAATAGCACTGGCAAAACTAAACCACCAAAAAAAACTGCCCACAACAAACAAAATGTGGAAGTATTACATCAGAGGATGATGAACTTGTTCTGATAGATCTTACATTAACATCCATTAAAATAGGACATTGCATCAAAGTTCCCACGATGCTTCTGCAAGTCTGTTCTTCACTTTGGAGACTTGAGATACCATTGACTGCTTTCCCCTTTCCCGTCCCTGAGTGGATTAATGATATTGTTACGCTATTGGAAAGGAGTCTGATAGTTAAATGGCTTGTGTATCAAAGGGTACTTGGTACTTAGTTTGCATTTCTATCATGATTTTGTGAATCTCTTGCATTTACTTTGAATGTCAAGTTAGATTGGCCTGTTTTATAGGCCACCTTTTCCTTCTGATGTGTAAAATCATTTTCCGTTTTTTTAAAGTTTTACACACCCAAGTTATTATAGGTGTTCGCTTACATTTGAATATAAGTAGTTTTCATTCAGTGCTATGCGGTACACACTTAACTGTTAGGGCAGGACTCCCAGGTTTACTGTTTTTACAGAGATCTTAGTATTTCATTATGTAAATAATTTACCTCTCCCCAACCTGTGCTTCACCATTGCATGATATCATTTCAGGTTATTTAAGAGTTAAATCCCTCAATGCCAGTAATTATAAGAATACGCTGAACACAGTGTTCAGCATATGCTACAAAACGTCACTGCATCCTTTGCGCAAAGGCTTTAAGAACACACTAGCAGTCTACACTTTGATAACTTTGAAGAAACAATAAAACTCAATGTTTTTCCACGCTAACTAGTCCAAGATAGTAATGCATATGCCAAAGAAATATTAGACAGATTTCCACCTTTAGAACGGAAAATAGAATTGGTCACCTTCTTATCCCACTTCAGTATTTTAGCTGTCACTATTAACTTAAGATCTACGTGTTCTTTAATGTTGACAGTTGAGCTACTGCTTTAAACAAAATAATATAACTTAAAGAACTTCTACCCTTTTATTCATTGGTAGTTTTCCCAAAATGAACATGCTAATCATTACTGGACTTCAATGAGGCCTCAGAACCTTTTACTGATAACACTACTCATTCTTACTGTAAAGCTTGTCTCCCCACTCTGATCTTCTTTACCCAACTGCTGAATATCAGAACGTCAAATTTAAATATGTGAGTAGGAAAATTAACAAATAATGTGTGAAATTTTTGTCTATTTAAAAACTGTTCTTTGTAAAAGTTGACTCTCACTAGCACAGGCAGTATTTTTTTCTGTTTGAAGTTATTGCTTTTGTTTGCAGTAAAGTTTGGGTGAGTGGGTTCTGGATTGACTTACTGAAACGAGAAAGCGATTAAAACATGCACAACCAAAGCCAAGTTTGTTCTTTTCATTCATTCAGCAACTATTTATTGATCATCAGGTCCATGCCAGGTGCATTTGTAGCTGCTATATGCCATCTGAACATGACATGGTCACATAACTACATCATAGGTACTTCTTAAGTTGAAATACCATTATTTAGGATGACACTTTCATGTCATTTGGATATTGTGATGGAAATTTCTCTTTGTACCATCTTAAATTAGTTTGTTAACCCAAAGTGGAGGAAGACAGCAATAAGGAAAATCCAGGTTTAAAGATGGGAAGGCAAAGGGTAAGGATCTCTATTATTAAACAAATTGCACCGTGTTCGTTCTTATACATCAGTACATTGCATAGCTCTCAATGAAACATTGAAGATTTCGTTAAGCTGACTTTTTACAACTTCAAAACATTTTGAGGGGAGTAGGGAAACCCAACAATAATACTCTTTAGCTTCTTCCTTCGAGCTACTTGGAAATACACAATTTCAAAACAGAACACCATTATATTTTCTATGTATCCATTACACAGAGGATGGAACTCACAGGAGAGCTGTCTGTGGTTCTACAAACATCATTCTATTTTTGGTAAGTGATTGCGGTTGTGATTACAGAGCAGGAGGTGAAGCAGCTCTCCAGGCAGTGATGGCTACTTCAGGTACAGCTACCATTAGAGATTATATGGAACTTCTCTTATCTCTGGAGAAAATTGAGAAGATAGTAAAAGAATTAGGAGTTTACAATTACAGGGAAAAATATGTATGTGAAAAGCAATAAATATTTTGTTCTCTTTGCTATCAAGATGTTCACACTCAGATATTTATTATACAGCAGCAATTTATATTTTTAATCATTGCCCATTAATAGACGCAGTAAAATATTTTTGAATCAAACATTTGGGGTTTGTATGTGCATTTAAATTGTCTTTTGTACTGTATGTTACTGTTTAATTTGAATATTTTATCAGAACTGTCTCCCTGTGCCTTTATAATATAAAGTTGTTTCTGCAACTTTTAATGATCTTAATAAAGAATACTTTAAGAATCATACTTTGCAGATTCTTGTCTTCGATGATGCAAGTTTTTCTTGAATAAAAACATCAGTTATTCCTGTCCCCTCACATGCACTTTTGTTACAGTCTTTGGAGACTCTTGGTTGGGTATAGGGTGAATGTTTTTCTGATAGTGACTTTTAGGAACTTGAGGGGGCAGGGAGGTTAGACATTTCCACATGCACAATATTACCAAACATGTTTCATCTTCATCAAAATCTGTTTCACACAGCTTACTTTGTAGCAAGTTGAGCTGTGTCTTTTGATCCAGGAGTACATATTAGGTCAGTTCTCTTCCAACAAAACCACAGTGTTACCAATCAAAAATGAACAGTAATGCCTCAGTATTGCCAGGGCAGAAAGCTTTTTTTTTTTTTTATAAACTCTCCAACTACAAGAAGTCTGAGCCACAGGCTGAATAGATGGAATAGGTTCTTGAGCAGGCAGAGTGGATTGAGACACATTCAGTACGGGAATCTCTGAATTCACGGGATAACTGGAAACAGCAGGCCAAACCAGCACGCCAGTTATGCCACCTATGAAAGGATATTGAAGAGTACCTTGAGTGTTCAAGACTCCACTTGGGAAAACCGGTAGAGAGAATGGAAAGCAACCTGTCTTATCTCTGGAAAACTCAAATGATACCAGGAAAATTTCACACAACATCTAGATTGCAATTAATAAAAATAGGAGTGTTGTTAATACAAGGTTGTAATTCCTGATGCCTTAACAAATTAAGTAATGGTTATACTGAAGCTATTCATTAAAAAGGTGGTGGGGAACACACATATTCATGGGGCAGGATGACAACTGGACCTGCAGTCCAACTTCATGATGACAGATCTGGTAAGACTCAATAGGAAGTACCCAGTACCACCTACGAAATAAATGTCAAAACCAACCAGTAATATGGCCACACCCTTAAGCTGTCTGTTGGTAGAAAGTGCACAGAACAGAGGGAACTCCTTAAAATATAGCACTGGATATAGTCAAAATTCAGATTCTGAGTTCTGTACACTAAATGACAGGGCTTTTAATATTCTGCAGAGAAAACAGCATCAGACAAGACTTTGGTAAAAAGAAATGCGAACATCATCTCGGTAGCTTGAGAAAATCTACTTTCTTTAAGAATTAGAAATTTGAACGACTGAATGACCTGAGTAACCTCATCAACTTCATTTTTCTACTTGAACATAGTGAGCAGCCATAAATTACCCATTATGCTAATTTATGCTAAGCAAGCTATAAATCACTACTATATAGTGTTAAACTATAAATCCAAGATCTAAATAAGAATATTTTGCTTTTGTAAGATTACTTACACATAGATAACAAAAATAGGTAGTAGAATATGTGGACCCAATTCTCTGCCTGATCTCTGATTGATGGGCTTGGACATTTTTTTTTTCCTATTTTTCCTTGGTCTGCAAGTTTTAGGGGCTAGAAGCATGCAAGATCATATTATAAAAGGACAAACCATGCATTTTCCCAGTTATAAATTTGGGGAAGGGAGAATCCCTTGTCTATGAGGACAAGTAGGAGAAGAATCCCAACAAACTAGGTCATAAAGACTCAGGGAAAAGTGAAGAGAGACGAGAACAGAAAATGAGAGAACTGTTAGTCCTGAAAGAAAGGGTAGGGTTTTTGCTCCCTTTGACCTCAGAACTTCAGGCCTTAAATTTCTAATAGATAGATGCTCCAACATACACTTACTAGAAGACTTGCTAGGAGGCTGCCTTAGAATTCTTTTCCTTTTATTTGTTGCAACTATAGGCTATTCCTTGATCCCAGCATACAAGTATAGACTTAAGAAAGTCTGTCAATTTAGGGAGCACATCGTTACAAATCCCACACTGTTTATCACTCCTGGGTTTGTGTTATTGTAGCTTTTTGTGCATCTTATAGTACTGAAAGAGGAACAAAACCAGTAGCAACTGCAGTATCACTAAGGCGCGTGCTGATTTCTCTTTGTATCCATGTGCACTGTTATTGTTTCTTGTAACATGCCTTCACCCATATTTTAGGGTTTAATTTTTTTTTCAGATTTTTAAATCTCATTTTGTTTCTGAGTGTTTTGCTTGCGTGTGTGTATGTGCGTCACATGCATGCCGGGAAAGGGGGTTGGGTTTCCTGGAACTGGAGTTACAGAAGGTTGTGAGCTTCTGGAACCTCTGCAGGAATAACAAGTGCTCTTAGCTACTGAGCCATCCCGCCAGCCCTGTCCGTATATTTTTTGAGTTATTGTAACTACATGATTATGCTCAGTGTCCTGTGGGCTTGGAGCATCTTTCCATTTTGGAAGAGTGACTTAGTAATTGTGGGTGGGTAGAGAGTGAGCGGGGACAAAACATCTCCCCACAATTGTCTATTTCCTGAAATGCACCTTATAATGTTATGTTCCCCCTTGTCTCACTATCGGTCCTTGAAGGATATCTTTTAGAGTTTTAGTAATATAGTAAGTTTCCTTGATTTTCTCCATTATTACTAGGGAACATCATGGTCCTTGTGTGATTTTTTTTTTTTTGAGGTAAATTATTTTCAAGTATTTTGAGAAGTAGGATAAAATAAGGATCACAAGTTGCGGGTAGTTTTGTCTTAGGAAACTGGAGACGTCAATGTTGTCCTAGTGAGATGTAATTAAGGTTTTTTTGCATAGGTTTATTTTTTATTTTTTTAATCTTTCCTTAGCACTAATAGTTTTCATTTGAAAAAACCTTGGTGGTTAGAACAGGGGAGATAGTTCTGTCGGTAAAGAAGTGGCCAGTCAAGCATCAGGACCTAAGTTTGATCCTGTGTGAGAAAAGGCCAGGCATGGTGGCACGTACATCCTTGTTATCCCAGTGTTGGGGAGGCACAGACAGGTAGATCCCTGGGGGCTCCCTGAACAGCCGGCATTGCTTATGGGTAAATTCAAGATCAGTGAGAGACCCTGACTGAAAAACTGAAGAGACAGATAGAAAAGACAACCAAGATCTGCCTGTGGCCTCTACATACATCCCCCAACCCCCTTACACAAATCTTTGCCTGTTGTTAAAACTATAAATAGGAATCTCAAACCCTTGATACCCATTTGTTCCCAAGGGAAAGTTGTTTCTCTGTTATTGAAGAAAAGACAACTTTTAAAATAGACAGTCTTTTAAAAAGACAACTGTGTAAAACGAGAATTTGAACCTCTTTTTTTTTTTTTGTACTCTTGCACAGTTGTGACTTGTTGATTGTAGATAAATTGTTGGATGTTTGTGAGACAAGTACCACATTTTGAAGACACAGACTGCCTCCTTTGATTTTGACTATGAGATTTTTGGACAGGATCGGATAATGTATGGAAAAACACTTTGGAAGTTGTAGAGTGGTACACACATGTTGTGGTAACAAATAAGCTTAATGTTTTGCCCAAAGAGAAAGAAAGGACTTCATTCAGGATTAAGTAAGTGGCTTCTTGATAGCTGATGGCACTCAGCCACCAATGACTCTTACCTCCTTGTGACTTGAGACCATAAACTGGCTTCAGCTGAGGAGAGGCATTCAGTGGCTTATTTTTAGAATGTCTCCTGCGGTTTCGATGAAATGGCTGAAGCTATTCTTCAGTGTGAGAATTCTCAGTTTGCAGCCCCTTGGACTTCCGAGGATGTTTATAATCAGCGAAGGAAAAAAATAATTGGGAGAGGGAAGAGGAACTATTTGAAGAGTAGGTAACATGGTTAAGTTCATTGAACTGCCTTTCCCATTTTTTTTTAAGTTGGAATATCAAAAGCAAGGAAAAACATCTGCTACAATGACATGTCTGTGACTACTTACTGCCAGCCCAAGGGTTCATTTAGGATCACTTTTATATGAAGAAATAGCCTAATAAGTTAACTTGATAATATATACTAACAACACTTATAAGTGTATCTGACACATGTGGTGGTGCACACCTGTAATCCAGCAATCATGAGGCCAAGAAGGAAAATCAGAAGTTTGAGGCTAACCTATGATATTCTATAGTGAGATCTTGCCTTTAAAAGAGAAGAAGAAGAAGAAGAAGAAGAAGAAGAAAAGAAAGAGCGAGCGTCTGGAGAGATGGCTCAGTGATTAAGAGCACTATCTGCTCTTTGAGAGGTCCTGAGTTCAATCCCCAGGAACCACTTGGTGGCTCACGGCCATCTATAATGTGATCTAATGGCCTCTTCTGGCATGCAGGTATACATGCAGATACACAAAATTAATAAATAAAAAGAAAAAAGGAACAAAGGACGAAAAACTAAGTAATGATATGACTAAGTATGCTAATTTATCAAATTCAGATAACATATCACTCTGTCTCCACACCCCTCTTTGTCTCCCCCTCAAAAGTAAAATAATAACAATACACAAGTCTACTTTGTGTTATCTATATACTCACTGGAGTGTGGTCAAACTCTCAATGACCTGCCCCTCCCACCCCTCCACCAGAAGCCATCAGTTGCGGAAAGCTACTCTTCAGCATCCCCAGCTCACATTTTTAATGTCACCCATGCCACACAAACTACTGCAGCAACATAGGTGGCAGTCAGGCTTGAAGCCACAGGGAAACTCCGTTCAAAGTCATTGCAAACTATTTATGCTAAAAACATACCATGTTTTACTTAGCAATCTGTCTCGCTTATCACATCCAACATTTCATCATTAAACATGCTGCTTGAAATATTCTTCCACAAACAACCCATCCATGGACAAGTGCCACTGTAAAAAGTGGAATTGCCAGTCCAGAGGCACTCGAAGAACAGAGAACTTCTTGTTAGTTCTTCAAGTTAGC
Organism: Acomys minous; assembly: GCF_964271855.1. NCBI lineage: Eukaryota > Metazoa > Chordata > Mammalia > Rodentia > Muridae > Acomys > Acomys minous. Next base: position 28,251,271 of record NC_140495.1, read on the forward strand.
TTTCAAATTGTCCTCTGGAGATCCTCATCTCACGTAAATGCCTCCAAAGTAGTATGCGAAAATGAGATTCTTACTCTTCAAAACTAGATGATCATATACTGACTTACCTTTCATTTTTACTGATATTAATGCATTAAAAAACTTTTATCCATGATTTTATTTGTAACTCCTTAGTAACTATTGATAGGCCTTGAGAAAACCAATACCACTTTCCTGTGTGATTTAGAACAAGAGACAGATGCAGGAATTAAGAAGGAGGGGGCATATCACCCATGCTGTTGACAAAAGAAGTGGCAGCAATGGCTTTCTTGATGCTACATGTTAGCGTCAACTGACTTATCACAGACAGGAGTGAAAAAAAACAGAAAAACAGTTCTGTTTGTCGGCAGGTGCACACAGCTTTCCCTTGGGTCACACAGACAGGTAAGATGAGAGTGTTTTGCTTTGTTTTGCTTGTTTGATTGATTCATGAGACAGTTGCTTTCTTTTTTTAAAATATATTTTATGAATTTATTCATATTACATCTCAATTGTTATCCCATCCCTTATATCCTCCCATTCCTCCCTCCCTCCCTCTCTCCCTCCCTCCCTCCCAATCTCCCAATTCTTCTTACTCCATTCCCCTATGACTGTGTATGAGGGGGACCTCTTCTTCTTGGTAGCCTGCTATCCTTCCTCTGAGTGCCACCAGGCCTCCCCATCTAGGGGACATGGTCAAATATGGGGCATGGGAGTTCATGTGAAGTCAGACCTCACTCTCCACTCAACTGGAGAGTGTCCTGTCCATTGGTTAGATCTGTGTACGGGTTCAAAGTTTACTGCATGTACTGTCCTTGGCTGGTGCCATAGTTTGAGGAGGACCCCTGAGCCCAGATCAACCCATCATAATGTTCTTCTTGTAGGTTTGGAGGACCCTCTGGATCCTTCTATTTCCCCATTCTCCCATGCTTCTCTCACCTAGAGTGCCAGTAGCATGTCCTCCCCTCTGTCCCACTTTCCTGGTAAGTGAAGACATTCATGGGACATGCCCCTTGGGCCAGTGTCCAGAAATAAGTGAGTATATACCATTTGACTCTTTCTGCTTCTGGGTTAACTCACTCATTATGATCATTTCTAGTTCAATCCATTTTTCCACAGATTTCAGGAATTCCTTGTTTTTAATAGCTGAGTAGTATTCCATAGTGTAAATGAACCACAGTTTCTTTTTCCATTAGGCTGTTTCCATGTTCTGGCTATTATGAATAAGGCTGCTATGAACATGGTTGAGCAAATGTTCTTGTTGTATGCTGGAGCATCTTCTGGGTATATTCCAAGGAGTGGAATAGCTGGGTCTTGAGGAAGCCCTACTCCCATTTTTCTGAGATAGCACCAGATAGATTTCCAAAGTGGCTGTACTAGTTTGCATTCCCACCAGCAATGAAGGAATGTTCCTCTCTCTCCATATCCTCGCGAGCATGTGGTGTCACTTGAATTTTTGATCTTTGCCATTCTGATGGGAGTAAGATGGAATCTCAGAGTTGTTTTGATTTGCCTTTCCCTGATGACTAAGGAGGTTGAGCATTTCTTTAAGTGTTTCTCAGCCATTTGATACTCCTCTGTTCAGAATTCTCTGTTTAGTTCTGAGCCCCATTTCTCAATTGGGTTGTTTGTTTTGGTGGTGTTTAATTTCTTGAGTTCCTTATATATTTGGATATTAGACCTTTGTCAGATGTAGGGATGGTGAAGATCTTTCCCCGGTCTGTAGTCTGTTGCTTTGTTCTGTTGACAGTGTCACCTGCCTTACAGAAGCTTCTCAGCCTCATGAGGTCCCATTTATTAATTGTTGACATTAATGTCTGGGCTGTTGGTGTTCTGTTCAGGAAGTTGTCTCCTGTGCCTATGTGTTCCAGACTCTTCCCCACTTTTTCTTCTAATGACTTAGTGTCTCTGGTTTTATGTTAAGGTCTTTGATCTCTTTGGATTTGAGTTTTGTGCATGGTGACAAATATGGGTCCAGTTGCATTTTTTTACGCATAGACATCCAGTTAGACCAGCACCATTTGTTGAAGATGCTATCCTTCTTCCATTGAATAGATTTGGCTTTTTTGTTAAAAATCAAGTGACCATATGTGTGTGGACTCATATCTGGGTCTTTGATTCAATTCCACTGATCAACCAGCCTATTCTTATGCCAGTACCATGCTGTTTTAATTACTGTTGAGATCAGCCAAGCTGAGCTAGGGACTCTGAACCCAAACCGCACGCCAAACTCAGCCAGAGTCTCATGGCCTGCACCACCTGTGAGCTGTGCCAGGGACTCTGGGCCCAAACTGTGCACCGAATTCAGTTAGCGACTCTGGGCCCAGTCTGCGTGCTGAGTCCAGCCAAAGTCTCAGGGCTGGGACTGCATGTCAAGCTCAGCTAGGTTCTCTGGGGCCAAACTGCGAGCCAAGTTCAGCTAGGTTCACTGGACCCAAAGTGGCTCCCAAGTTCAGCCAGGGACTCTGGGCCCAAACTGCCCTCTGAACTCAGCTAGAGTCTCTGGACCCAAACTGCCCACTAAGTCCAGCCAGAGACTCTGGGCCCAAACCGCGCGCCAAGCTCATGTAGGTTCTCTGGGCCCAAATCACGCACCAAGCTCTACTAGGGTCTCAGAGGCCAAACCGTGCTCCAAGTCCAGTTTGGGTCTCTGGGCATGAGCCGCGCGCCAAATTGAGCTTGGGTCACGGGACCCAAACCATGCGCTGAGTTCAGCTAGGGTTGCGGGGCCCAAATCTTGCACTGAGTCCCCTCTCCTGCAACAATTCCCACCAGTCACCATGCCAATCGCGTCTTCTAGAGGGTTCCCAGCTGCAAACCTCAGCCACCGCTGCTGCTGCTCTGGTCCAAGAGAATCTGCACTCTTCCCATGTGCAGGGGTGAGCAGGTTTTCTGTATTTTGGTCCTTTTGAACTGTGGGGTACTCCCACTGTAGTTGGGTGGGGAGCTTGGTGTTCCTGGTTAAGAATTCCGACAATTCCCTGAATCGTTTACCAGAGCTTCTAAACATGGTCCACACTGCTTGCCGCCAACTTGGATCTTCAAGACCGTTCCTTTCTAAAAGGACAGAGAAAGTGGAAAAACCTCCCTGCTGTTTTTCCCATAGTCACCAGTCAGTGAGTCACTGGCCAAGGGAAGTTGGGAATACTACTTACACTTTCTAGCTATAGGCTGGAGAACTAGGAAGTAATGTCGTCTTCCCCTTGCACTTGCTCCTACCCTAGGCTCCTAGCTTGTTAGTGAGTTCAGTAGCCATTTAGTATTTGTGTTTGTATGTGAATCACCTGTTTTATTTCCTTTGCCTGTCCTAAACACAGAAACAATAAGTCCTTAAAACTTTGAATTTTGACACGTTATGTATTCTGAGAGAGTCTGTTTAGACTGTTGCTTATACATAGAGGGGAAATCATGAGAAAACTAGACTAACTAGCCACGGTGTGTATGAAGCAGTCTCTACTCAGTGCTTACCACCCCTTGCAGGTCTTCTCGTGCAGTGTGCTTCCACACTGGAGCAGCCCAGGCCAAGAACGGAGCCTACGATTCCCTAGAGCGCCATGATCCTGCCTTCATAATGCTTTCTAACACGAACCACCAATTCTGTACGGCATGGTCCTCTCTCGGTCACACCAGCAGATACAACAGGGTTTCAAACAAGGACATATAAACTAGGATCTGTATTTTTTTAATTGGTTTCTGAACAGTTTTTGTTGTGTGTTATGGTATGCTATGATATGATGTGATGTGATATGGGGGTTTCCTTGTGTAGTCTTGCCTATCCTTAAAATTGCTATGTAGACCAGGCTGGCCCTGCAATCAGAGATCCATCTGTCTCTGCCTTTCAAGTGCTGGCATTAATGACTGGACTTTTGACTGAAGTGTTTAGAGGTTGTGCCGTATCCAGGAACTACAGGAATTACAAATTTGAGCATGCATTGGCAATGGTGCTACTCCACAGCTAGCTACTGCCTAGCTTCCCAGCTGGTGTTGGACATTGAATTGCAAAACAAACCCTGACTTTTAGATAACTAAAACTTGGAAATTATCAGTTACAGTTGATAAACTGTGGGGTTTTTATTTTTCCCTAGTGTGATGATTTTTTGATATTTTTGGAAAATATACAAAACAAATTTAGCAATTTTCACCATTAAACATTACATTACACCACCATTAATTATATTTGCAGTATTGCATACAACCGTCATCACTTTTCCCAAAATGTTTTATTGTCTCAAACAAGTTTTAAACTTATCAAGAAATAACTGTTCATTTCCCCCTTTTTCTCAGCCACTGGTGATTTTCAAGCATGAATCGGCCTGTTGTAGATAATTTATCATGGGCAATACTTACCTTTTGCATCTGGCCCCTTTCACATAGCATGATATTTTCAAGTTTTACCCATGTTGTCTCATGCATCTCCTTATTTTGGCTCATACCTCATTGTTTATATAGATCATGCATGCTCATGCGTTTATTCATTGGTCAATACCTGAGTTGCTTTCAACTGTGTTAAATAATGCCACAATGAATGCTGTCATACGTACATATATCAGATGGAATCTCTGCTTTTAATTAGTCTTAGCATATATGTGCAGAACTAACATTGTTAGGTCCCATAATAATTCAATCTTTGATTTTTGGAAGCACCATTAGACCATTAAACTGCCACACATCTTTCAACATATCTGTCTGGTGCCTTGGGGGGAGTATACAGGATAGTCTATTCTTGTTCCAGAACCAGGAAGTGGGGTGGCAGTGACTCCAAGTGAACTTGGCGTTGCCCATCTAGAGCAGTGTCCATGTAGGTTGAAATTGCAGAAGTGCAAAAGCTGCCTGGGTTCTTTAGTCACATTGTTAGTAGTAAAGAGATTACTATAAGTGAATTTAAAGAATCAGCCCAAGCTAGCTCGGCTTGACTGCTCTGCACGGCTGGAAGGGTAGGGAATGAGGAACTGCAGCATCAGTTGCTGCTTGGAAAAGGAAGATGCTGGGATGAGGAGACAGAAAGCAGCAAAGGCTAATTCTGTTCTGCTGACATAAGTTTAAATAGCATCGCTTTTCATGTGCGCACTTAGAGCGATAGGCATTGTGCCAAATACTGCGTAGCTGATCTTTAAAAGAAAAAAAAAAAAAGGTTGGCATGCTAGTGACTTGCCCAAGGTTGCAGAACTGGGAAGCTGCCAAAATGGTATTTGAGTCCAGCTGCCAGCTCGTTGTGCCCATGCATGTATCCCATACACTCCAGTGCTATTCACATACTATGCTCGCCCCACAAGTTCCATAAATTCTTCTGTTTTTTCTTTGTCTCCATTCTTCTCTGTCCACAATATTGACTGTTCACTCTTCTACAATGAGGCTGCCTGGGGCTGTGCTACAGCTTTAGAATCTCCAGTCTAGTTCACAAGGCACAAGGCTTTATTCCTGCACGCGCACACACACACACACACACACACACACACGTATCTTGTACATAATTATGAGTTTCATTGTGGAACTACACACACCTTTAATCATTCCCAAGATGTTAACCTAGCCCCTTGTGCAGCTCAAATTACATTTCTTTCTCCCAACACTCTCTGCCCACTTTGTTCAAATGTCAGTGAATGCCTTGTGTCCGCTGAGCTTGGACTGGGCCCTCCCTGAGAATAGCACTATTCTCTGCTCTTAAGGGACCCCATGCTTTCACAGGAGGGAAAAAACAAAAAACAAAAAAAAAACCCAGCCTACTCCCATGGATGAAAATCCTCCTGCTAATGGCCTGCTTGGCCTGTTTCACTTTAAAACTGTGTTTCCACTTTTACTTCTCATTTCAGAGCAGTTGTATCTCCTAAGACCCACAAGAAGGGAGTGTCTGCCTCTGGGCTTCCTCCTTCCATTTCAATCCCTTACTGTTGACTTTTCTCCTGCTTCTCTGAGAGTTTTTTTTCCCCCCTTGGTGGAGACACTGTCTACTTCCTGTTGACAAACAGGGGGCTAGGATCAGGACATAAAGTGAATAAATAAATTACTTTAAAATAATTTTAAAATACCCAGGCCTGATGGGTTGCATAGGTAGGTACAGACACTCGATGGTAGCCTGAACACCTGAGTTTGATTCCCAGGAACCACAGGGTGCAGGAGGAGAACTGAGTCTCACAACTTGACCTTTGATCCCGACCCAGTATTCCATATGCCCTCACACATCTCCCCTCCACCCCACCCCATAAGTATGTAAGAAAAAATATCAGAGGCTGGGAAATTTTAGGAAGAAAAGAAATCAATTTTATTTCATGGCTTTGAAGTAGAAATCCAAAACTGGGCATCGTTATCTAAAGAGGGTCTTAACGCTGCATTGGCACAGTGGTCAGTGGCATGTGGAGGGAGCAGGAGATGGGTGCACAGTGTGTATAGAATAGCCCCAACATAGGGGTGCTCCCTTTATAGGGGTGCTCCCTTTATAGGGGTGCTCCCTTTATAGGGGTGCTCCCTTTATAAGTCGCCTTCCAGGAGGGCCAAAGAGAGGACAATAGAGAGTGAGTGATGGGGAGTGAATATGATCAAAGTACACTTATGAAAAGTGATGAGACCCATAATTCTATAGGATTTTTTTATAGACTTATTTTTTTTAAAAACTTTAAAGTCAACCTGTTCCTGTGGTAGCATTGATCCCAGACCAAAGAGAACAGCAGTACCTAGCCCATTCCTGAGGGATGAGCATTTACTTCTCTGAGTCTAGTTCTCTGTGACCTCTGACCTCTCTGCTTCCCACCAGCCTTCACCTGCTCAGAGGCTCTGTGTCCTCTCAGCCACCCTACACTGAGGACCACGCTTCCAGCCTCTGGAGAACAAACAAATAAGATAATTTCCAGGCAGCAAAGTTTCCTTGCACTTAGAAAGATACTGCAGATCTATTTTAACTCACTTGAATCCAGGTACTATGGGTCCTGAAATTTCTGTAACCCAGGGACCATCTTTGAAGGAAAAGAGGATTCAAGTACTTTAAAGGGGCCTATGTGGGACTTTGAAACATAAGCTTCAGTGGTATGTTTTATGAGGAATGTAGGTTTCAGAAAACCTTATAAAACTTTCATTTTACTTTTACAAAATAATACATGCATAATGCATAAAGTATATCCATATATTCATATCAGAGCCAGCCTAATGAGCTGTGCCGCGGACTGTTACCTGCTGCATTTTTTTTCCCTTTGATGTATTCATCTTCATTTTGCCTTTCTGTAATGCAGTGATTATGTATGTGTGTGCTGCTCAGCTCTTGTCAGCTTGACACAAACAAAAGACTCCTGGAAAGAGGGATGTCAATTGAGGAACTGGCTCTACCAGATTTTCATGGTTGGTAACTGATGGAGGATGACCCACCCACTATACACAGCCCCACCCTGGGAAGGTGGTCCTGGGCTTTATTTTGTTTTGTTTTGTTTTTTTAAGGGTTTTCTGTTTGTTTGTTTTTAAGTAGCCTCTTGAGTGCTGGGATTACAGGCGTGTGCTAGCTACCATGCCACTATACTTACAATTTTATTATTAAGTTTGGGGACAGTTTATTAGTGGCAAGGTATAAATGATTCTGGCTTTGACCCAGCTTGCCTCTTTTTTTTTTTTTTACATTCAAGAAGGCACTTTGAAAGGTGTGTTTTAAAAATAATGCATTGAATTACTTTTATTCAACAAACATAGGAGAAAATAGATAAAGAGAGGTTAAGATCAATGTGCTCAGGCAGTTGGCAGCAGTAGCTGGAATCTGGGATGCCTGCTCAGTCCAGCACTTCCTTTATTATATATTTTTTTCTCCTTCAGCCTCCTCTTGGTAAAATTCTATAACTTAGCTACTTATGGCCAATGTTACAGGATCCTTTTTTAATGCCCCTCTTAGGGTTTACTTAAGGTATTTATGCTCTTTTTAGCCACCATGGTAGGGTGACAGGTATTTTAAAAGAATTAAGTATAATGGATGTGTGAGGAAATACTTAACCCTAAGAAAGAGATGTATTTGTGATGTTAACCACAACGAACTTCTAAGATGGGAGATAAACACGTTCGGTTCTCTCAAGATTCGCATTTTCTTTTGAGATGCATGGTTTTCTGCAGTACAGAGGCTTCCGTCTTGATTTTGAGAAAATCCTTTGTCTGCTCTTAATTCACAAAACTGAGCTTTGCATCGTAAGTATGCTGCTGCCATCTCGACAATCTAGAAGGGTCTTGGCAATCATGAGGAAAATTGTTGAGCTCTCCAGATCTTCAGCTCTGCTTTTGTTATTCCGACAGGCTGTCCAGGCTGTCAAAAACATATCTAGGTAATTTGGTCCCTGAAGAGAAAATAATTCACGTCATATCTTTGAAAGAAGAAGCCTCTTCCTCCACTTTTAAGTAAATAGTTCACTAACTTGGATTCCATTTGAGATCCCTGTCCCCATTCATTCTTCCTCCAAAGTATTTTTTTTTATAAAATTATTTCTATCTTAATTAAAAAACATTGCCTTACCTTCTTTGTGCAGTTTGGGATACTAAAATGAAAATATGAAAAGCATTTTTCTTTATGTATGGTTTTAATAAAATGTCTAAATTTGAATTCCACAAAAGATAAAAGTAGTATTCATAGCTGTTTTCTATTTCCTTTTCAAATATACGCTTTAAGTCACATTTTAGGAAATGGCCCATCAGATGAGGTTAGTATTTCAGTTCATATGCCATCTCAGGTTTTATTTAGCACTACTGGCAAAAGATTTTTATAGGTCTGCAGATCTTTTAAGTTTGTTCAAATTTTTGGCAAGTTTTTTTTCCCCTCTGTGATATTTATTTCCTCTTGGCAAGTTTATAACAACTTGATGTTTTTGAGAATATGTCCTTGATGGTGATCTTGCCTACTTGCCTTGCTCCATTTTATTTTTTGACTCTTGGAATTTAGCTTCTTGCAGGCCTTGAGCTGAGCGAAACGCATTCTTGTGCGTTGCCTCATTTTGCAAGTTTCCTCTCTGTTCAGGAAGCTTCTATTTGTGGCTGACTGTAACTAAAGTCACAGAGATGGGACAATGGGAGTGAATAAAAGTCAGAGCAACAGGAACTCACCCTTCATGGACTTACCACCTGCCTCAAATAGAACCAGGGAGAAGTCTTGGGCTAGCTTTTCAACATTTTAACAAATAAGAGTGTAAACAGTGTGTGTGTGTGTGTGTGTGTGTGTGTGTGTGTGTGTGTGTGTGTGTGCCAGCACATGTCTGTATGAGCACACATGTGCATTTATGCATGTGTGGAGACCAGAGGCTGATGACAGATGTCTCTCTCGATAATTTTCTGCTTACTGATTCAGGATCTATTTTTGAATGGGGCACTTGCCTATTTAGTTAGTCAGCTAGTCAGCTTGCCTGTGGGATCTCTTGTCTCTGCCTTGCTTGTGTTGCCACTGCAGGTGGGCTACCTCAGCAACATGGCATTTGTGTGAGTTTCTTGGAGCTGAACTTCAGTCTTCATGCTTGTCCGGTCAGCACATCTCAGAATCCTTCAGGAAAAAAAAATCTCAGAGGTGCATTCATTCATTTTATTTCCCCTCTCTGTTTTATTTATCAAGTCATTGGGAAAGCAAGCTTATTTTACCAATTTCAAGTGATATGAAAGCATGGGTTAATTATGGGTTTTCTCTTCATAGTAACCATTAGTACATTAGTGACTGCACATTCCAAGTGGAAGTTCAGGACAATTGAGCTGCCTCTTGGGACACAGGAGCGTGGTCTGCACCATCCAGTACCTCACACTAGCATCTATTGTCAGGTAACCACATTTATATAGACTGTGTTGCACAGTGTGGAAAGCATTGGTATTACATATGAGGCTAACTCATTAAATAATTGTGAAACTCAGTACCACATTCACAATAGCCACCATTTCAGTGCATTGTGGCTCATGGCTTCTTCTGCATTAGATGCCACAGATGGAAATCATATATCCATGTTGGAGTAGCTTATTATTATTTTTTGACATGATGAATTAGGTACAGTATACCTTCGGCTACAGCATTGTATGAGCCATTAAAGATAACTCATTTGAATCTCATCCTTGTCTTTCTTTTTTGTAACATGATAAATGACTCAAAGATAGCTAGCCCTTCCATAGAATTTTCCTCTTTGCTTTGCTATTGAAAATGTTTTTTCTATCTCAGACACAGTTTTAGTACAGTATTAAAAGTTTTGGGAAATGCTGGCCTTCCCTCACCCCCTTCCTTTCTGCACCATCTGCCTTGCAAATCAGTGTGCATACTTTGTCGACAGTCAGTAGTGAAGCGAGTTGAATGAAAGAGGATGTTTAGGACATTCATGCCGTCTCTGCTAAGAAAATCATCCTCATTGTGTGCTTTCTATGATGCAAGGAAATGATCCTTAACGGAAATCTTCACCATAATTTTCATGTGGACTCCATGGCCTTCAAAGAAACAGCAGGAAATGTGTTTGTTCTATACTGAAGTTCCGTCTGCGTCCATCCGCCGGGCATCTTTGCTGCCTTCCCAAAAGCTGAGTTATCAGCATCTCTGGGTTTTGTGGGTTGTGGAGTGGAGTGTGGAGGATGACCTTGTTGCAGAATAAGTACCCACCCATAGAACTTGTGAAGCTCTTTATTTATAGGAGCTATTATTAAAGCTTTAGGATATTGCTCTCCTTTGAATGTTCTCCTAAGTCTTTAAATAACTCTGCATTTTATTAGATCTTAAATTCATTAAGTTCCTGTCATATTTAAATATTTGTAAAACAAAAAAATTGTATTCTCATTTGAAATTGGACATAAGTGCTCAGCTATGGAAAAGATGCATGAAACATAAGTCTGCAGCTCACCAGACTTAATTTTCTCCATGGTGGTTTTTGTATATTCCGTAGTATTTTCTCTATCCATTTGTTTATTGCCACTTCTAAACTCTCCTCACTATGTGATGTCCTTGAGGCAGGGATGTTTACAACATTGTTCCAACCCGGTGGTTACAATCTTGCCTGGCGATGACATGGAAGTGCTAATGAATGGGTGAATGTGAGTAAATTCTAGAAATTCAGATGATTTACTATTTTTATTTAACAACGAAACAAGCAAGCTCCAAACAAATAACAATTCCTTTTTATCCAGCATTCATATAACCAGAAATTTCAACCCAAGAAATTTGTATCTAATTACCTTTTTACTTTTATGAAATTAGAGTTTCCATTAGCAGATGCTTGCCTAGGGGTTGCTTATTTATTTTTAATTAAAAATATTTATTGGCAGAATTAAGTTAATGTGTATGGATGATTAAATCATCTTAGAGATAAGAACAAAGGATTATTTATTCACACTGGGAAAAATATTTATATGCATCTTCTTCCCTCTAACAATTGCCTGTTTCACTTGAAATTTTCTTCTGTTGAAACTGTCCTACATAAATAGCAGTGATGGCAGCTCCTATTAAAACCAAATTCATCATTTAAGGAGCCTGTTCTCTCTCGGAACACACTCTAAATTAATTCTGTGCAATAGTTTCCAGTGCCTCTTTTTTTGCGAAGTTTTAGCAACTGCCCTGGCTTGCTTTCATGGTGAGATTGTACAGGATGTTAAAGTCGATGTCTCCTGCAATAGTCTACTGAGTGTACTGAACCAAATTAACAGGTAGGAAGGAAAATGTGTCATGTCTTCCAGATACTATTACTGATCAAAGAATAGAACACGGCTGTTTTGCTTCAGTACAGCCCAGTGGAGTTTTTAATGATATCAGCTCAAGTATTATAAGCAGCCTTGTCAGAATACCAAATGCCCAAGTGACTATTAAGAAGACATATAAGCATGACAAGAACAGAGGTTCTTATCGGTCCAGTTATGGGATGGGAGATGTGGCATAAATGTCACCTGGAAAATTTGGAGGCTAAATGCTTTTGGGAACATAGTGCAAGCCATTCATATTGAAGGAAGGAGATTATCCAACTGAGCTTCTCTTCCTTTAGGAAGGACTATGCTTGAAAGCCATGCAAGCAAGCGTGGGCCCTCTTTGTCATAGGAATGCATTGGACACAGTCCAGAAGTGACACCAAATACGATGCATAGTAGATGGGGAAAAAATGGAATGGCCATTATGGTTATATTTTAAATTTTTGAGTTAAGAAAAAGTCAATTAGAGTAAATTTTAAAGTCACTATTACTTAGCCCATTCCAGCAGCTGGAGGGTGACCAGCCTTTGGGAAAACAGGAAAGCCAGGAGGTGGAATGCGCTCTCTCTCTCTCTCTCTCTCTCTCTCTCTCTCTCTCTCTCTCTCTCTCTCTGTGTGTGTGTGTGTGTGTGTGTGTGTGTGTGTGTGTGTGTGTGTGTGTGTGCTTTGCCAACAGATCAATTTCCAGCATTTTGGCCTGGGAAGACACTTCATACACAGACTTGTACGAGAAGGTTCATGACAGGTGAGGGGTGGTGGTCACAGCAGAAGGCTGACATGCTGATTGACTCTGGTGCATTCCCACTGCCCTCCACACTGAGTTCATGTGCTCCGACCCAGGTGGATTTTCCTGGAAGGTTATGCATTGTTACCACATTGTCTCTCCTCCCTGCAGTTCTCAGAAGACTCAGAGAAGAAGGTCATCTGGACCTTCTTGGCCCAGCAGCTGGACATCCTGCAGAATGCACTTTACGTAGGTGGCTTCTCTGCACTCTGGCAGAGAGACACTCCCCCCCTTTTTTGGAACTTTCAGTTGTCTATATGTCCACTGTGCCCCAGTCTTAAGGAGTGAGCCTGACCTTCATGCCTGTTCCTTGAATTCCCTTTGCTAAGTTTAGAGGGAGGGAATTCGCTTTACCAAAGCCATAGACTGATACTTAAAGAACCTGACATTTCTTTTCCAAACACATTTTTCTTTAACTGCTTTAGCCTTTATGCAAAGAGACTTGTCGGATTGAAAGCGGGTTCTGACTTTGATACTCCCAAACGTGTCTGATTATCTCAAAATACAGAAAGCTCAGCTTGATGTTCAGTTTGATAATTTATTTTTTGGCAACTATTTTATTGTTTTTTTTTTAACTATTCCATATTAAGGCAAAATATCTCAAAATAGGCTGGAGAAAAACAGAAGGGCTCATTCTAAGCACCCATGAGAAGATGGAACAGCTCTGGTACTCCTGAGAACTGGAAACCGGAATTCCCAAGTCGGACAGCACACTTACACATCATATTCTTTATGCCCCTGAGAGTCAGGGACAGAGATTTGGGGGCTGTGATTGCTTCCTCTGGGGGGAGAGGAAGCAAGAATTTTTGCTTCCTTCTGAGAGTCTTCCCTGGCCTGAGAACTATGTGAGCGACCACTGCGGATAGGCAGGTAGGGGCTCACTCCCCAAGGGTGTGTTCACTGTATCTTCATTTTGAATATGGTCTCATAGCTGCATAAACATGAGAACGTAACAAACCCTAGGCTGTGACTTCGTGCAGGTATGTGTTTCAACTAAAAAGAAAGAGATCTGTCTCATCGCTTATTTTCAAGCTGCCTTTTCTTCTTTGACCGTCTCCTCAGAGTTAGGCAGTAATCCTCACATTAGTAAAGTGCACATGATCGTTGTAAAATGATACCACAAGGACTGGATATGACATGTTCATTGGTCCCATAGAATTTCAAATAGTATGACCTTGCACAAAAATTTCACTGTTCCTGATGCCCATGAAACAGAGCGGAATCTGACTATGCTGGGTCACCATTCTGTGCGGCCACAGTTGCCTAGAGCTGAGCAGTAGGTACCATCTTCAGTTGCTCATGTTACCTGCCTGACCCTCGTAAAGGATTAAGTAACATGTCTGATTTCTGCTCCAAGCCCACAGGGACAAACAATCGACCTTTCCCTGTGGCTTTTGCTTTCTCTCACATTGTGTATGTTTCTCTCTGCCCCACCTTGCCTGTCCCTCAGCCCAGCTTTCACACTGTCCCTTCAGTCTCACTGTTGCTGATGTCATTAGAGTTGATTAAATGCTTCTTTTCCTGTAGACTATTTTTATCTCCATCTCTGCTGGTTACAGGGGAAAGAATGATCTGAGGTAACACTCAGTACATAAATAAAAATTCATATAAATGTTAAACATGATTCATGTGATTCAAAATAAACTCCCCAAGCTGTGAACAATGGAATTTATTTTATGTGTGCATGTTTTAAAATAGCAGCCTTGGCCCATACTGGACATTATGTCTTCAGGGGATTTATGGCTGGGAATGAAGTGTGCTCCTTTCTAGTTCTGCATCTGTCAAACCTTGGCCCTGACGTGGGAGTGGAGGGCTTCACACCCAGGAGGCTCTTGGACGTGTCTGCAATCTACTCCTTTGCTTATGTATATGTAACTGAAATGGATAGGTTCTCATGATGAGAGACCCAGAAAATACCTCCTCCTTCTCATTTTCATTAGCATTGAAATTTTTATTTCTTATCAACTGCAGAATAGTGAAAACTAGTCTCAATTTGCACTATCCAATTGCATTTTTATCATGTTTCTGGAGTTTCATTTTGTGCCAAAATATCCATATTAAATAGTTACATAAAACTTATATAAATCCTGTAATAAGATATTAACTGTGAATCTGTATTTTGAAGACATTGCCCTTCTATTTGGGGGACATCTGTATGTCCTTTGGGAAACTCCATTCAGAAGAAAAACTGACAATAGGCCTTTAGACCACTTTGTGACTTTATAGAATTTGTGCAGTTGAAAGTCACTGGAAGTTGAGTAACTTTGCAAACACAGATTGACATAAAAGTTTAGATGAATAATTATAGAAAATGCTATTCATAATTGACCAAGTTTAGGCGATGTCCTCCAGTGCTGACTAGATATGCTATGAGAGAGAAGAGACAAAGCTTCCTTTGAAAAGTTACATACTCTTGGCTGTGGTGGCACCCACCTACACTTCTAGCACTCAAGAGGGATGCTGAGGGATGGCCAGAGGCTAGTCTGGGCTAAATAGTGAGAATCTTGTTTCATAAAACAATAATCAATTGTCAGTTGAATGATAACAACTGTCTAGCATTTTGGAAAAGGTGAAACTGTGGCCCTAATTTTTAAAAAGTGTTTATAAGAAGTTAGGAAGGAGAAAGAGATAAACAGGCAGAGGGGTAGAGGGTGTTTTAGGATAATAAAAATAGTGTAGAAGACAGTACAGTGGTGGATCCATATCTTTTACAATCGTCCATACTCAGAATGTGCAAAAGTGAGCCGTAATATAAACCCTGGACTGTTGAGATAATGATGCTGGTATCAGTTCATCTCTTGTAATGAATACACCACTGCGTTGTGGGATACTGTGCATAGGAGAAGCTGTGTATACAGGGATAGAGGATATGAGCATACTTGGCACTTCATACTCAACTTACTGTCAGTGTACAACTGCTGTCAAACTTGAATATGTTAGAAAAATGCATTTGTTGATGGGCATTTGGAATTGGGAAAGTTGGGCACATTGAAAATAGTATGACTTTTGAAATAGGAAAGAAATTTTAATCTTGAGCTCACCAGTGTGATATCACTAAACTTTTCAGTGATAGGGGGAATAACAGCAATGAATAATAGTCTCTCTCTCTCTCTCTCTCTCTCTCTCTCTCTCTCTCTCTCTCTCCTCTTTCTCTCTTTCTCTTCCCCCTCTCTCGCTGGTTGTTTTCAAGACAGGGTTTCTCTGTGTAGCCTTGGCTAGCCTGGACACACTTTGTAGACCAGGTTAGCCTTGAGCTCACATCCCTGAGTGTTGGAATTAAAAGCATGAGCCACTCCCCTGTCTTTTAATTAATTAATTTCTTACTTTCTTTTTTTTTAAATTATGTTTCTGTTTTAATGTATGTATACATTTATATTATTACACATGGGTAAAATAAACTACATACAGCAGGAAGAACCACGAGACAATCAGGAATTATATAAATGTTACATTCATAGTGATTTGGCTATTTGTATTTGGCAAACTTGAAGTAAACATCTTTCCTATCTTGTTGGGTCTAAATTTCTGAATGCAGATCAATATCTATCATATCTCACCTCTACTAACTCAAAACATCTATCTTGATCTGAAAACATCTTAACCCCTAATCTACTAAGATTAATTGAAAGACTAAACTATCTGGTCTTCAACCCCATCAGAGATTTGAGAAGAAATAAAACGTAAACACCTGAGTAAACCAGAAGTGCAGGTTAGCAGCTTAAAAAATGAGAAAATGACTGGGACAATTTACTGCCTGAACAGTCACCCAATACTCTCTATAATGTTGGAGCCTCATCTTTATCCTTCTGGTCCAATATATGTGACAGATATATTTGCAAGGCAGAAACTATTGAGGACTTACCCTGTCTTGGCAGAGTTCAGCCATCGACTCTGCATGCCTCTAAGCTTGCCTATTTTTAAGCAGTATTCTGTCTATGGCAGAAATGAGGACATTTTTCCCAGTGGCTTGTTTGCCACATTTGAAGCCAACTCTCCATAAAGAGGTTTTCTGATGCTCATCATCTTCTTTGAGGTTGGCTGGGTGTTGCCAGGAGTTAACTTGTCTTGTGGTCAAAGAATCTTTGGAATAATAAAAACATATTTAAATGCCATATTCTATAGACCTCTGAAGTTTTTGAAGACCTTATACATCTATAGAATCATATCTATCTGTTAGACCTAGAATATATATTTTTGTGATAAAATTAGACTAGTATTTGACATGACCATGATTTACATCAATATACAATTAATTTCTTTATTGACTTTAAATCCTGGTCATAGACCCCTCCTCTCTTCCTGATCCTACCCTCCTTCCTTCCTCCCCTATATACCCTCTCCTGTTCCTCAGAAATGGGCCCCCCACTCACCCACCCCAGCTGATCAAGTCACATCCCTGTGGCCTGGTGAGGGAGCTCTGCCAGTGGGGAGTGATCAGAAAGCAGGAAACCAAGTCTGTGTCTGAGATGGTCCCATTCTCCTTACTAGAGGAACTACATGAAGCCTGAGCTGCCCTTCTGCTACATCTGTGTAGGGGCCAAGTCCAGTCTATTCATGGTCCTTGGTTGGTGCTTCAGTCTCTGCAAACCCTTCTAGGCGCTGATTGGTTGGCTCAGTTGGTCTTCTTGTGTGGCTTCTGACACTTCCAGGTTCTTTTATCCCCCTACTTTTCCACAAGACTCCCTACACTTTGCCCAATATTTGGCTAATGAGTCTTCTCATCTGTTGAGGTCTGCTGCTGGGTGTAGCCTCTCAGAGGACAGCTATGCTAGCCTCCTGTCTTTGAGCATAGCAGAGTATCATTAACAGTGTCAGGGATTGGCTCTCTCCTATGGGATGGGTCTCAGGTTGGGCTAGGCATTGGTTGGATATTCCTACAATCTCTGCTCTATCTTTATCCCTGCACATCTTGTAGGGAGGGTAATTTCTTGTTTGTTTGTTTGTTTGTTTTTTGTTTTGTTTTTGTTTTTGTTTTTTGAAACAGTGTTTTTCTGTGTAGCCTTGGCTCTCCTGGACTCACTTTGTAGACCAGATTGAACTCAAATTGACATCGATCCACCTGCCTCTGTGCCTCTGCCTACTTAGTGCTAGGATTAAAGGCATATGCCACCATACCCAGCTAGGCAGGGTGAATTCTGGGTCTAAGTTTTTGTGGTGGGTGGTATTCCCCTTCCTCCACCAGGAGTCTTCTTTAGTTAGAGGCTGTCCTCTTCAGTCTCCATGACCCCTGCTACTAGGAATCTCAGCTAGAGTCACCCTCACATTCTCCCAGAAGCATACCCTGTCCTTTGTCTCCATATTGGCACAGATATGCCTCCCCTCTACCATTTCTCTTCTCTCTGCAGGCCCTCTGTGCTCCTGCCCCTACTCTCCCCAGGTCTGCTCTCCATCCTCATTTCTCTCTGCATTCCCTCTTCTATCTTGTTCCTTCTCTTCTAGTCTATTCTCTTCTAGTCTAGTCTATTCTAATTCCCTGTCTGAGTAAGATTTAATTATCCTCCCTCGGGTCCTCCTTGTTACTTATCTTCTTGGGTCTGTGAGAAGCACTTAAAGAAATATTCAACATCCTTAGTCATCAGGGAAATGCAAATCAAAACGACTCTGAGATTCTATCTTATACCCATCAGAATGGCTAAGATCAAAAACTCAAATGACTGCACTTGCTGGTGAGGATGTGGAGAAACGGGAACGCTCCTTCATTGCTGGTGGGAGTGTAAAATTGTACAACCACTTTGGAAATCAATTTTGTACTTTCTCAGAAAATTTGGAATAGCTCTACCTCAAGACCTGGCTATACCATTCCTGGGCATATAGCCAAAAGATGCTCTATCAAACATCAAGGATATCTCCTCAATTAAGTTCATAGCAGCTTTATTTGTTATTGTTGTTGTTGTTGTTGATTTCATTGTTGGTTTTTGAGACAGGAATTCTCTGTGTATCCTTGGTTGTCCTGGAACCCACTCTGTAAACCAGAACTCAGAGATCCACCTGTCCCTTCCTCCTGAGTTCTGGGATTAAAGGAGTACACCAGTAGCTTTATTCATAATAGCCAGAATCTGGAAATAACCTACATGTTCCTAAACTGAAGAATGGATAAATAAACTGTATTATATTTACACAGTTGAATACTACTCAGGTATTAAAAACAAGGAAATCATGAAATTGGCATGCAAAGGGATGGAACTAGAAAAGATTGTCCTGAGTGAGGTAGCCCAGACCCAGAAAGACACATATGCTATGTACTTACTTATAAGTAGCTTTTAGACAAATAGTACAGAATAATAGTCTCTTTGCTAGACTGTTAAGAGGAATAATTAAGATAATTCTCAAAAAACTTAGTAAATAACTTAGTGTTGCTAAAATTGTTTTCCCAGTGAGAAATGCAAGCAAAGCAACAGCTCCCTTTCTTCCTCTCTAGGTCCCAACAACAAACTGAAATCTGGGTCCATTGAAGTTCATTCTGGGGAGCCAATGAGTTTAGTGGGCTTTACAGACCATAGGTGAGGGGGTTACCCACTGAAGTGAGGGTTTTACCCAGCCTTGATGATGGCTTTCTCATAGCCCTACCCTAGTGTTCCATTGCCCCTCCCAGAGGCCATGTGCAATTAGGGCAGAGTTGTATACAATAGGTGGTCTGGAGTGTCTGGATACTCAGGTGAGCATTCTTTTTTTTTTTAAATTAATTTATTCTTGTTACATCTCAATGGTTATCCCATCCCTTGTATCCTCCCATTCTTCCCTCCCTCCCATTTTCCCCTTATTCCCTTCCCCTATGACTGTTCCTGAGGGGGATTACCTCCTCCTGTATATGCTCATAGGGTATCAAGTCTCTTCTTGGTAACCTGCTGTCCTTCCTCTGAGTGCCACCAGGTCTCCCCCTCCAGGGGACATGGTCAAAGGTGAGGAACCAGAGTATGTGAGAAAGTATTATCCCACTCTCCACTCTGCTGTGGAGAATGTTCTGACCATTGGCTAGATCTGGGTAGGGGTTTAAAGTTTACAACCTGTATTGTCCTTGGCTGGTGCCTTAGTTTGAGCGGGACCCCTGGGCCCAAATCTGCCTATCATAATGTTCTACTTGTAGGTTTCTAGGACCCTCTGTATCCTTCTACTTTGCCATTCTCCCATGTTTATCTCATCTAGAGTCCCAATAGGATGTCCTCCCCTCTGTCCCAGTTTCCTGGTAAGTGAAGGCTTTCCTGGGACATGCCCCTTTGGCTAATATGCAGATATAAGTGAGTATATACCATTTGAGTCTTTCTGCTTCTGGGTTAACTCACTCATTATAATCATTTCCAGCTCAATCCATTTATCCACAAATTTCGGGAATTCCTTGTTTTTAATCACTGAATAGTATTCCATAGTGTATATGTAGCACAGTTTCTTTTTCCATTCTTCTATTGATGGACACTTAGGCTGTTTCCATGTTCTGGCTATTATGAATAAGGCTGCTATGAACATGGTTGAGCAAATGTTCTTGTTGTGTGCTGGAGCATCTTCTGGGTATATTCCAAGGAGTGGAATAGCTGGGTCTTGAGGAAGCCCTACTCCCAATTTTCTGAGATAGCACCAGATAGATTTCCAAAGTGGCTGTACTAGTTTGCATTCCCACCAGCAATGAAGGAATGTTCCTCTCTCTCCATATCCTCGCGAGCATGTGGTGTCACTTGAAATTTTGATCTTAGCCATTCTGATGGGAGTAAGATGGAATCTCAGAGTTGTTTTGATTTGCCTTTCCCTGATGACTAAGGAGGTTGAGCATTTCTTTAAGTGTTTCTCAGCCATTTGATACTCCTCTGTTCAGAATTCTCTGTTTAGTTCTGAGCCCCATTTCTCAATTGGGTTGTTTGTTTTGGTGGTGTTTAATTTCTTGAGTTCCTTATATATTTGGATATTAGACCTTTGTCAGATGTAGGGATGGTGAAGATCTTTCCCCAGTCTGTAGTCTGTCGCTTTGTTCTGTTGACAGTGTCACCTGCCTTACAGAAGCTTCTCAGCCTCATGAGGTCTCATTTATTAATTGTTGACATTAATGTCTGGGCTGTTGGTGTTCTGTTCAGGAAGTTGTCTCCTGTGCCAATGTGTTCCAGGTTCTTTCCCACTTTTTCTTCTAATGACTTAGTGTCTCTGGTTTTATGTTAAGGTCTTTAATCCACTTGGATTTGAGTTTTGTGCATGGTGACAAATATGGGTCCAATTGCATTTTTTTACACATAGACATCTAGTTAGACCAGCACCATTTGTTGAAGATGCTATCCTTCTTCCATTGAATAGATTTGGCTTTTTTGTTAAAAATCAAGTGACCATATGTGTGTGGATTCATATCTGGGTCTTCGATTCGATTCCACTGATCAACCAGCCTGTTGCTGTGCCAGTACCATGCTGTTTTAATTACTATTGCTTTATAGTACAGTTTGAGATCAGGTATGGAGATTCCTCCGGAGCACCTTTTATTGTACAAGATTGTTTTAGCTATTCTGGGTTTTTCGTTTTTCCATATGAAGTTCAGAATTGAACTTTCAATGTCTTTTAAAAAATATGTAGGTATTTTGATAGGGATTGCATTGAATCTGTAGATTGCTTTTGGTAGGATGGCCATTTTTACTATGTTAATTCTCCCAATCCATGAGCAAAAAAGATCATTCCATCTTCTCATGTCATCTTCAATCTCTTTCTTCAGAGTTTTGAATTTTTTTTTCAAACAAGTCCTTCACTTGCTTAGAGTAACTCCTAAATATTTTATATTGCTTCTGGCTAATGTGAAAGGTATGGCTTTCCTAATTTCTTCCTCTGCAAGATTGTCATTTGTGTATAGGAAGGATACAGACTTTTTTGAGTTAATTTTGTATCCAACCAATTTGCTGAAGGTGTTCATCAGCTGTAGGAGTTCTCTGGTGGAATTTTGAGGGTTACTTATGTACACTATCATATAATCTGCAAATAGGGATAATTTGACTTTCTCCTTTCCCATTTGGATACTTTTGATTTCCTTTTGTTGTCTTATTGCTCTGGCTAGAACTTCGAGTACTATATTGAAGAGATATGGAGAGAGTGGGCAGCCTTGCCTTGTTCCCGATTTTAGAGGAATTTCCTTGTGTATCTCACCATTTACTTTGATTTTGGCTAGTGGCTTGCTGTATATAGCCTTTATTATGTTGAGGAAAGTGCCTTGTATCCCCGATCTCTCTAAAACTTTAAACATGAATGGGTGTTGGATTTTATCAAATGCTTTCTCTGCATCTAAAGAGATGATCATGTGGTTTTTTATTTTCAGTTTGTTTATATGGTGGATTACATTGATGGATTTCCGTATATTAAACCATCCCTGCATGCCTGGAATGAAGCCTACTTGGTCATGATGAATGATATCTTTGATGTATTCTTGTATTCATTTTGCAAGTATTTTATTTAGTATTTTTGCATCAATGTTCATCAGAGAAATTGGTCTGAAATTCTCTTTCTTTGTTGAATCTTTGTGAGGTTTAGGTAGCAATGAGACTATGGTCTCATAGAATGAATTTTGTAATGTTCCATCATTTCTATCTTTTGGGGTAGCTTGAAGAGTATCGGTATTAGCTCGCCCTTGAAGGTCTGGTAGAATTCTGCACTGAAACCATCTGGCCCTGGGCTTTTTTTGGTTGGGAGACTATCAATGATTGCTTCTATTTCTGTAGGGGAAATGGGACTATTTAGCTTGTTTATCTGTTCTTCACTTAACTTTGGCAAGTGAAATTGATCAAGAAAATCATCCATTTCCCTTAGATTTTCAAATTTTGTGGCATATATGCCTTCAAAGTAGGATCTTGTGATTCTTTGTATTTCTTCAGTGTCTGTTGTTATGTCTCCCTTTTCATTTCTGATTTTGTTGATTTCAATACTGTCTCTCTGCCTTTTAGTTAGTTTGGCTAACGGTCTATCTTGTTGATTTTCTCAAAGAACCAGCTCTTGATTTTGTTGATTCTTTGGACTGTTTTCTTAGTTTCTAATTTTTTAATTTCAGCCCTGAGTTTGATTATTTCCAGACGTCTACTCCTTTTGGGTGTTTCTGTTTCTTTTTTTTTTCCCTAGGGCTTCCAGTTGTGTCATTAAGATGCTTATGTGCGATGTTTCCAATTCCTTTCTAAAGGCACTTAGTGCTATGAATTTTCCTCTTAGCACTGCTTTCAATGTATCCCACAAAATTGGGTATGTTGTTCCTTCATTTTCATTGAATTTCAGAAACTCCTTGATTTCTTCCCTGACCCAGGTGTCATTTAGCAGAGAGTTGTTTAGTTTCCACGTACGTGTAGGCTTTTTGTTATTTCTGTTGTTGTTGAATTGCAGCCTAAGCCCATGATGATCTGATAGGATACAAGGTATTATTTCAATCCTCTTGTATCTGTTGAAGCTTGCTTTGTGACCTACGATGTGATCAATTTTGGAGAAGGTTCCATGGGGTGCAGAGAAGAAGGTATATTCTTTCTTGTTTGAGTGAAAAGTTCTATAGATATCTGTTAGATCCATTTGACCCATGGCATTGGTTAATGATTTTTTTTTTGGCTTAGTTTCTGTTTCAATGACTTATCCTTCAGTGAGAGTGGGGTGTTGAAGTCTCCCACTATTATTGTGTGGGATCGATGTGTGGTTTAAGCCTTTTTAGCAGATCTTTTACAAATGTGGGTGCCCTTGTATTGGGAGCATAGATGTTCAGAATTGTGATGTCCTCTTGGTTGATTTTACCTTTGATGACTATGAAGTGTCCGTCCTCATTCCTTTTGATTAATTTTGGTTGAAAGTCTATTTTGTTCGATATTAAAATGGCTACCCTGCTTGTGTCTTGTGACCATTTGCTTGGAATATTTTTTTCCAACCTTTTATCCTGAGGTAATGCCTATCGTTATGGGTGAGATGTGTTTCTTGAATGCAGAAGAATGTTGGATCTTGCTTATGCATCCATTCAGTTAGTCTGCGTCTTTTTATTGGAGAATTGAGACCATTGATGTTGAGAGATATTAAAGACCCGTGACTGTTAAGAGTCTTAAGTTTGATGTTGGTTCCAGTCGAGTGTTTTGTAGTTGTGTTTTTGCCATGGTATAGTTATCTCTTTCCTGTGTAGTTTTGGTTGTAGCTTGACCCTTTGGGATGGAGTTTTCCTTCTAGTACCTTCTGTAAAGCTGGATTTGTGGATAGGTACTGTTTGAATTTG
Source organism: Acomys minous (assembly GCF_964271855.1). Lineage (NCBI taxonomy): Eukaryota > Metazoa > Chordata > Mammalia > Rodentia > Muridae > Acomys > Acomys minous. Next base: position 28,274,903 of record NC_140495.1, read on the forward strand.
GTTTTGTCATGGAATATTTTGTGTTCTCCATCAATGGTTATTGATAGTTTTGCTGGGTAAAGTAGTCTGGCCTGGCATCTGTGGTCTCTTAGGGTTTGCAGGATCTCTGTCCAGGCCCTTCTGGCTTTGATGGTCTCTGCTGAGAAGTTAGGTGTAATTCTGATAGATTCGCCATTAAATGTTATTTGGCCCTTTTCCCTTGCAGCTTTTAATATTTTTTCTTTGTTCTGTATGTTTTGTGTTTTGATTATTATGTGACGGGCAGTTTTTCTTTTCTGGTCAATTCTATTTGGTGTTCTGTATGCCTCTTGTATGTTTATAGGCATCTCTTTCTTTAGATTGGGGAAATTTTCTTCTATGATTTTGTTGAGAATAGTTTCTGGGCCTTGGAGTCTGATATCTTCTCTTTCTTCAATGCCTATTATCCTCAGATTTCTTCTTTTCATGGTGTCCTTAATTTCTTGGATGTTTTGTGTCAGGAGTTTTCCAGATTTGGCATTTTCTTTAATGGTTGCTTCAAGATCTGTGATTGTATCTTCTAGACCTGAGATTCGTTCTTCCATCTCTTGGATTCTGTTAGAAAATTCTCTGTTCACTCGCCTTCTTCTCTGAGGTCTCATGTTCTCATTTTTCTTCTGTCTGTGTGTTTATCATTGAATCCATTTTCATCTTCAGATCTTGAACAGATTTTTTGATTTCTTTCATCTGATTTTTTGTATATTCCTGAGTTTCTTCCATTTTCGTTTTATAGGTCTTTAGAGCTTGAACCGTTTTATTTATTTATTTCATCTGGTTGTTTGCATTTTCCTGAAAAATTTCCAGTTCCACTCTATGTGCTTCTTTTATGTCTCTCAGCTGTTTGGCTGTGTCTTCCTGCATTTGATTACGAATTTTATTTGTTTCCTCTATTATCATCCTCATTACCAAGGATTTGAGGTCATTTTCTTGTGTTTCTGTTGTATTTGAGTTCTCTGGGTTGTTTTCTTTGGGATAGCTGGAAACTGGAGACGCCATTTTTTTTTTTTTTTGCGTATGCTTTTACGCTGTCCTTTAGACATTTTGCCGTCTCTGTTTTTGTTGGGTAGCTTTCAGAGTTGGATGGAGGGAGTCTGATGATAGATTCACTTGTTTTCTCATGATTTCCGTAGGCTGGAAGCTCTGATACTTCACTGGTGTGGATGGCAGGAGGTTAGCCCTGTCGTTTTGGCCTCTCACAGTTAGTGATCTTCAGATCCCCTTTGCTGTGGATCCTGCAATCGTTCTGGTTTTCTGAATGAACTTTGGGTCAGGCCAAGGTATCCACAGCCTTCCGGGTCCCCTGTCAAGTCCAGCCAGAGACACTGGCCCGAACCACGCATCGAGCTCAGCTAGATTCTCAGGGCCTGAACCGTCTGCCACAGCAGGGAACTGCGGCTGCGCTGAGTTCACGTCTCTGGTGGAATTGAGTGGTCCGTCCAGCCTGTGTCACAGCAGGAGAACTGCTGCTGCTCTGAGCTCGAGCCTCCGGTGGAACTGAGAGCTCCACCCAGCCTGTCTCACCGCAGGGGAACTGCGGCTGAGCTGAGCTGGTGTCTAAGGTGGAACTGAGCGCTCCGCCCAGCTTGCATCACAGTATGGGAGCTGTACCTGCACTGAGGTTGTGCCTCAGGCAGAATTGCTTGCTGAGCTGAGCCAGTGTGTTCACAGCACAGCGCACTGAGCAAACCTGGGACTCTGGGGCTGAACTATCTACCGAGACCAGTTTGGGTCTCAAGGCACCACATGACCCAAATCCTGTCCAGAGTCTCCTCTCCTGCAGCAACTCCCACTGGCCCCCACACCAATCACCTCCACTGGAAGGCTCTGAGCTGCAAACCTCAGCTGCCGCCACTGGTGCCACTGGTGCTGCTGGTGCTGCTGGTGCCGCTGGTGCCGCTGGTGCCGCTGGTGCCGCTGGTGCCGCTGGTGCCACTGGTGTTGCTACTGCCTCTGCTGCTCCGATCTGAGAAAATCTGCGCTCCTCCCGTGTGCAGGGGCATGCAAGTCCTCTGCACCCTGGTCCCTCTGAACTGTGGAGCACTCCTGCTGTTGTGGTGTGGGGACCTTGGTGTTCCTGGCTCAGAAATCTGTGCAATTCCCTGAATTATTCACTGGAGCTTCCAAGCACAGCCCACACTGCTTGACGCCATCTTGGATCTCCCAGGTGAGCATTCTTAACCCTCTCTACACACCCCTTTAGAGGAATAGTAAACAGTCAACAAGCTCGGCTTGTTTGTAAGTGGCACAGCTGGACTCCCAAGGAAGTTTTGCTTGGGAGGATAACTCAGTAACTTTCAATAATAGCTCAGTTGCTATAATTTGTATTATGTTCCAGGTTTCTGATAAGAATTGGTCTTTTATACCAGTGAGAGCCAGAGACAGGCCCATCAGTGATAGAGACCCAAAGGCCGGTGGCACTTTGGTATTGACAGATAAGCAGTAAAATGCATGAGATTAAATTTGGCTATTTCCAAGTACACAGCCTTTGAAAATGTTTCCTATTTCCATAGCTCTAAATATATGACCTCTCCTTAGATGAACTGATGCTATTCAAAATTATCTCATATATGTTTATCCTTGAAAAAAATGTAGACATGACCTGTAGAGGCCTATATTTCTTGATGGATTTTCCTACTAAATAATATGTACAAGTAAAAAACTTGGAAGATATAACCTGCTACCATAGTTAACAATCTTATGAGAAATGAAACTTATTTTGTGGAAAACAGTGACAAAGGCATATTGAGAAACCTAAAAGCAGTAGATGGACATATTGCATCAAATAGTTCTTTTTCAATTTTGTCTTTTCCCATCCACTAAGGACCCCTCCCTCCTTACAGAGCAGTCTAATGTCCAATGGGATGGCTTCTTGATCTACACAGCACCCATTCTTCCTGTCTGTCACCCTGGCCATCTTTTTCTGGTCCTGTCTTCTTTCTCCCTTTCAAGCCCATGGGCTTCTGAGGAAGGAGACGTTTCTTTCCCATTTTTAAAAGAAATTGATGTCATTGAAGTACAGTAATCCTCTTTCATCGCCACAGAGAATGCTTCCAGGGCATGGCAAAGGTGAGCTACGTGAGGAGGTTTGCTGCACCGTTCTGGGGGAAGAAATTTCCTTGCTCTAAGGGAAACACCATTGAACAGTCCACTCTCTGTTCACTGGGTCCTTGTGGAGTTGCTGATGCAAAGCTCAGAGCTGTCTCAGCTCTCTTTCTGTCGCAGGGAAGCTACCTCAAGGATAGCATCAATACAGGAAAGGGCTCATTGTCAGGACTTCTAGAGAAGTGGGGTTGGCGGGGTCACCTTGTCCTGCGCATGAAGAGTCATGCTCTTTACTCCAAGCTGCTTGAGCCAATGCTGTCCATCATCAGTGTTCTTGTTTATTCTTTTTTCCCCTCAGCAGAAAGTGTCCTAGCTTATATCAGCCAACTAATGAACCATGAAAAATAGTTATTTCTGTCATGTTGGCTTTCCTTGACACCCTGCACAAAGAGGTTAACAAAGATATGGCAAGACATTTATGGTCGTGGCACAGGATAAAAGGAAAGCCGGAATCTGAAGCCCTGGGAAAGTAGCTCTGCAAAGGCCACCAACTTCTTCTGAAAGTGTGTCACCCTGCTGATGTCTTTTTAGCCACTTCTTCTTGTGACAGTTTTGTGAGCTGTCACATAACTTGATGTCAATCGAAGTGAGAGACGTAGCGGAGACATCATGTATATGAGACAGCTGGAGCAGGCTCCATTGAACTTAATCCTAGTGTGGATGATGGGCGTGATACTGGTGGCAGTGCAGGCTTACATTTGAGTTTCGTGCAATCAAATCTAGATGCAAAAGCTTTTAAAGACTGAGACCGACAAGTCTGTTTTGTTAGGAAGAAAGAGTGACCGAGCCTCACAATTCTTCTGAGCACATTGAACAGTAACACATCCCTGCATTAACCATCACCTGCTGCAGAAAGAAGCTTTGCTGTCCAAAGTTGGAAGCGGCACAATTCAGAAGGCAGTCTGACAACGTGAGCATTTAGGAAAACAATGCCAGTAAACTCTCTCCCAAGGGCCTGTGACGTCACTGGTCATGGGAACAAGTTTTTGTTTTGTTTTGTTTTGTTTTGTTTTGTTTTTTTTTTTACTTAAGTCTGTAATGTGTTGTCAGACTGTGGAGACAGAAACACAGAAACACTTTTCATGATATTTCAACGACTGGTCTTGACTTTTCAAAAGAAGTAAGTTCCAACATTCAGAAGCATAGCTTCTTACATCCTTCGGTTATTCTGATTTGACTTTCACATCCTTTGAATTTGACTTGTAAATCTTCTTAATGAAAACAGCATCAGAATGCCCTTGGTTGGTTGAGAGGAAGTGTAGTGTGTCAGTCAGGATGAACATAAATGTTGAAGAAACAGAGATGACTTTCATCCCCTTTTCAGAGGATGCTTAAGCAGGTGTCCTGCATAATGTGTATCCATCAGTTAGGACTGGATTCCACGGGCCACTTACAGCATCCTGCAGGTACTCTCTTGTCAGATTTCATTGAGTACTTTGACAACAAAGCTCATCCTTGCAGATGTCTACAGAGGCTCCCCACTACATTAACCCTCTCTTATCCAGGTCTTTTTCTCTCTCCCCCAGCTCCTCATTCATCCTTCCATTTCCTGCCATGAAAGAAAGCATGCTTATTTCTTGTTGGACTTTCTCCCCTGTGTTGTCTCTCCTGCCATTGTCTGTGGACTTGTATTTACTCTTCTTTTGTGTCTGATGGCAATAGACCTCAGCGCCTTTGTGGTTACAGATATGTAACTCTCTTTTGAGATTTTATTTTCACCCAATTCAAACTATAAGATATACATGTGTTAAAAAATGGTGCCTCTGTTATATTGTTTTTGTTTCAGTGGAAAACACACTCTAGGTATCCTTTTAAAAGCTTGGCTGTCCTTTCACAGTCTTTCAGCATTGTTTCATACTACCTATAAAGATGTGTGTGTATGTATGTGTATGCTTATGGTATCCATATATGTGTTTAGGAAGCTAGAAGCTGAAATTCAGTGTTGGATCTCTTTACCCAGAACTCTCTGGTTCTGCTAGACTGGCTGCCAGTGAGTCTTCATACTGGAATTTTTTTTTTTGAAAAGGCTGCAATATGTTACTGGACTTAACTTCCTCTGTGCTGAGATTTATAGGGGTGTACTGGCATACCCTGCTTTTTATGTGGGTGCTGGGGATTTGAAATCAGGTCCTTATGCGTGGCTACCTAGCATGTTACCAAATGAGCCATATCTTCAGCCTTCCAAATTGTCTTTTAATTCTACTCAGAATAACATTTTACTCTTCTAGGTTAGTCTGTGCTGCTGGGTACCAGTCACATCCCCATTGCTGTACCATTTCCAGATCTTCCTAGACTCAGTCCAACTCCCACCCCAGCATCTATGCCTTACCTTCTTCTGGGCATAGCTAAACCTTAACCCAAGGTGTACTGCCAACTCTCCTAATTCGGCTATTTATTGGCCGGAATCTTAAACCCCTCAGTCAAGTACAAGGTTTTCTCCTCTACTTGGTCAGACAGACACAAGCCTAAGTTGTTACTAATTCCCCAGCTAAATGATGTTGAAATTGTGCATCAGCATCACTTGCCTGGAAGCCTGGGAGTTTTTGTTGCTGTTTCTGTCTGGGCCCAGGCACTGGGGAGTGTTGGAGTCATGATTCCAGTCATAATATAGCTTGCTGGCTCTCTCCTAAATATGTTCTTCCTCTTTGTGGTTTCCCAAACAGGACTTCACCTAATGGGGAAAAAATAATTAGATATTCACTTGAAATTCTTCCCTAGTCTCAAATTCATGATGTTTGTTTAATCTATCCTGTGGCTGAAAAAAAATAGAACAATTTATTGCTATTTACAAAGAAACTATAACATCTGGGTTCTGTTTAAAAAAAAACATAGAAAAGAGAAGAAAATCTGCATATAAAACATCTTGAGTGCATTAAAATGTATGTACTGAATTGAAATAAAAATTGGATGTGGATATTGGTGGTCATTTTGGATGGTGATATTCTAAGTTACTTGCTGTCTTCATGATATATTACAATGCTTTTCAAAACAGCTGTCATGAACACAATTTACACTTATAATAAGAATGAAAAACCCCCTCAAGTTCAAAATATTTCTTTTGAATTCTCTTCCTGTTTTTAGGCCAATGCCAGGGCCAGGGCCATAATGAGGCCTACTGATGTTACGGTGCTGAGTTAGCAGTTCCCTGTTGGTTTGGCCTCACCTTCTGAAAGCAACCCTTTCTTACCTTCTGTCTCAAGGTCACTGACAACCCATGTGTGCATAAGAACTCCACAGATGCATTTCAAATTGTTCCTGCCTTGTATTATATTAAATTCTTTGATAATTTAGCAATCCTATCTCTGATAATATACCTTAAACATTTGCTGTACAAAAAAAAAATCACTGGAGGAAAAGAACACTAAGGTGAAATGGCCCTCAACTGGGACTGGTGGGAAAAACAAATCAAAACAGGAACTGAATACTATCTCTGTAGAAATTTTCTTCAGTTGTTTACAGCAATGAAAATGCCTACATGTGTGTGTATGTAACAACCTCAGGATACGTTGCTTAGTATGAGAAGGAGAGTATAAGATAAACAGTGCCATATTTAATACTCATTATTTAAGAAATTAAAATTCAGGTCATGTGATAAATATGTATATTAGTGGAGTAAAAAACATACTCCTGAATGTTCTACAAAACTAAATTAAGGAAGAATCAAGGCAGATATTGGTTACCTTTAGACAAACATTAAACATTAAATATAATCACGGGCAGGCTAGAGGTCAGATGCTAGACTGCTTGCCTAGCATGTGTGAAGTCTTGGTTAGAACGGTCTGCAGCACATCCCTGTGATCTCATCAGTTGGGAGGCAGTGGCAGGAGGATCCAAGTTCAAGGTCATCCTCAACTACATCACAAGTATAAGGCCAGCCTGGTCTACAAGAGATTGTCTCTAAAAATAAGAAAATATAAGTATTTGATCAACAGTTATTCTTGACTCATCCGACAGGAAAAGAAGTACGTATAATACAAAGGTTCTTTTTATGAATAAATACAATATAATAGAGCATGTAAAATACAACAGTAATGCTATCTATTTGTCTCTGTTTAGAGCCGCCATATACCCTCATTCCCCTGACTGGGGATGGAACTCAGGCCCTGGTGCATGCTCAGCAGGGGTTCTGCTAGCTCAGCCTTTCCAGGCTCTGCTTCCCTCTTAAGGATGCAGACTTGATGTGACATCTTTGTTTCCCAGTGAGGCTGCTTTCCCATGCTCCTACATCCTGTTGACTGTAAACGGATGTTCACTCTTTGTGATGTTAGGTTCTGGTTGAATATTTTGGGAGTGACTGGAGACGGGAGCCACCTGCTTGGTAATAGTTTGTCAGGTCCCCTCCCAGGATGTTTGTGGTTTCTAGTGCTCCCTGGATTATCATGAGAAGGCTGCTCCAAAGCAGAAGTGGTCCTCCTCCGGTCTTTCTCAAAGCTCCTGTCCTTCCACCAGTGGTCTCTGTAGTGATGCATTTCCACCAACCAGAAGCTAAGGTGTGACCGCAATCACCCTTTGACTTCATCCTATAAGTTTAAATTTAAACACACACACACACACACACACTTTTGAAAATTCCTCACGTAGCTACGGATGTCCTTGATTTGGAAACATGAGTGCCTAAAATAAACATCCTATAATGAGCAACAAAAACACATATCAAATCAAGCCGCTTTAGCTGATGGTTATTTTTTTTTCCTCAAGTATGAGCTCAAAGTGCTTTGAAACCTTTCATGTTCCGATAAATTCAAATATCAGCATAGTTCATTCATACTGGAGAGCTTTGATGGTTTTGCTGTGTAAGCACCCGGGGACTCTCACACTGCCTCTTTTCTGGGGCTCTCGAGACGTGGAAGACAAGTGTGCCTTTGTGTGCTTTGCTGCGCCTCCCAAACTGTGCTTTCTGCCAATCAAAACTGACCAGTCATGCTGTGCCAGGCTCCTGCATCAGTGTTTGGGCATTTGCCAGTTCCTAAGCCAGGCAGTAGGATTAGTGCTGTGTGGGTACTCATTCTACTTAGTTGAAATTCTGGCAAAAAAATATGATGTATTTAATGGTTCTTTGAGAAGGTACTTAAATGTTCCATTCAAGCTTTGGTCTCTGGACACATCAACTTTTTGATATATTTATTAAAAAAAAAAACCAACAGCCATGATTTATGTGATTTAAGTAAAATAAAGACTTAAATGAACGTCTTTATATTTGGATGTGTACATTTGCTGTGGTGATTATAGGGTAATTGGGTATCGCTACCCTAATTAATGGGATAGATAGCCACCTCTTTGACATTTTATTGATGCTTCAACATGGACTCTAGAATGTGGCTCTTGTGTTATGTAATACTCTTACTGACATTCTACTTGGACGTTGTTGTGTACTTAGAGTAAGTGGGGGCATGGATTGATAATTTCTTAGTATTTAACTAAGTATATTTAAGGTTCTGAATGACTCCTTCTTAACTTCTGCAGTTAAGTACATTCACTCTTCTGCATTATTGAAAAAAATACAAGACCTGAAAATATTAGAAAGGTAGACAAATGAGGCAGAAATGGAAAGTGACTTCGTTTCCAGTGTCATTAGCAATCTGCTTTCCTTTCTAGAACTGCCTCTGGCTGAAGAGGATTATATAGTATATGTTCTCCAAGACGTTATGCAAGAATTTTATTTTTTTTCCATGAGTTCTTAAGCAAGAAGCCAAAACGGTGTTTTTCTGGGCCTAAGTGGATTGCGTGATCTTCAGAAGCCTATTTCATGGTCTGCTAGATTCTAGTGGAGGTGGTTGGTAATGAGATAATATTTATTTATATGGAAAATAAATTTATAACAGAGTGCAAAAAGCATGTAAGCAAGCGTTACCTGCTTTAAAAATTCACAGTGAAACCATAGGAATGTGTCCCATTTTTCCAGGAATAACGCTTTATGGGTACATTAGAACTCTCTCATGCTCTCTCTCTCTCTCTCTCTCTCTCTCTCTCTCTCTCTCTCTCTCTCTCTCTCTTATTGGCACAGATACATGAACATGGTGGATATTTCTTGTCATCTAATAAAAGTGGCAAAACCCTTACTATCTGAAAAAATGCTACTGTTTTGAAATCAATTGATAGCAAATGTTAAATTTATTTTTTCTTAACATAATCGAGTGCTTTATGTTTTTTCCTTACCAAAGAATAGTGAAAGAAACTTCTGGAGTGTCTTCCGGTGACCTTGACAGCTGATGTGTTTATAAGATTTCAGACTGACAGCTTGCAGCAGGTTTCTGGCCAGAGCACTGCAGTAAATTGTGGCTGCATTGCAGGCGACAGTTTAGTTCCTTACAGAAACACCAGCTTTCTCAGGTTCTTGTTGATGTTGGGGCGATAGACTCCAAAACCACACTCAGTCTGCCACGTCTTGGAAGAATCATCAGTGTTGTCAGAACTTAATGTGATTCATAAACATGCCTTGCTCCAAAAAACACATTCTGTAATACCTTGATGGTGACAACTATGACAATTTTTTTTTTATGATGAAGTCGGCTGTGTTGAGCCTGAGGGAAGTAAAGCTCTGTCTGCGGTCAGGCTCAAGGCTCCACAAAGCTTCCTCATGCCATGTCTAAATAATGGTAGACAGAGCTGCACAAAGCTACACGTGAGGCCTTCAGAATACACCTCACTTTCATTTGGCCTTCATTCCCCTTAAGCCAATGCCTCCTCTTTCTTTTTTTTACACTCAACTTTACAGGGACAGAGAAGGCCCTGGCAACTCCTACTGAGTGAATGTCTTTTGTGAAGGTTCTAAGATATTGGTCTGTGTGGTGTTTAAATGGCAAAACTGCTTTATTTGTTCTCACAATTTCTTTCTGCTTGCTTTAATGAATTACCAACATTTTAAAAACCTGTTTTCGTATTTAAGAACCGGGTTCTGTGTGTCCCTTGAAACACAAGAAGTGCTTCCAGCATTCATAACCACCCAGGCTTTCCCTCAGGGGAAGTTGGCAATGGCCAGACTCTCTGAAAACAAGGCCCGAATGTCCTCTGCAGTTAATGGAATTTTACTTCCCTTGCCGATGACTTTACTGGTGTTACCAGCTGACTCCTGTGGTCTTCGAGCTTTTGGCTCTTGAGTGTGTTGAGTGACTGTCTCGCAAACACAGCACTTCTGTCCACAACCTCACGTCCTCTCCACAGACCCGTATTCCAATAGTGAAGGAAAATATTTGGTTTCTGCTTAAAACACTATCACCAGACTTTGGAGGGTCTGAAACTCAAGCCGTTACCTTCAAAACCATCAGAGTTAGATCGAGTTACTCCTATCAGATGATGAAAGAAGGTGTGCAGCTCTGTAGTAGATTATAGCCTCAGCATCCACAAGCCTCTGCAATCCGTCCTAACACAGAGGTGAGGTGGGGGAGGGGGGATGAAAAAGGAGGGTTGATGATTCAGTCTTTATCTCAAGAATGTACCCCCCCACCCCCGCAGCCCATCCTATTTTTTTTTCTTGGTCTGCAATGGTAGCAGTTGCTGTAGTGGCTGTAATGCCAGGAACTAAGCACTTCAACTAGGGTCACACTGAAGCCATGCTACTCTCCTATCTCTTGACAACAGGGGCTATGTATCGCTTGTCTTCTATGACATCATTTAGTATGATTTATTCTCATTTGCATTTATGCTAAACATTAAGAGTCCCGTTGTTTTATTTACAGTAGTCCTACTTTCCTTAGTATTTTGTCATGTTTTTATAATCTAGGTTGCCCCCCCCCCCTTTTTAGCCCTCCTATATGGAATCCTGAAGCTAGCACCTCTGTATTTTTCACCCTAGCTTATGAGAATCTGACGAATACATGTGTCATAGGCACACGTTCTCCTCATTAATAGAGGTATTACTGCAAGCCTATGTTAATGTCCCACTGGAAACAAGCCTGCAGGAATGTTCATATTTTCAACAGGTTTTATTTGCTGAATTGCTCCCTGGTGCGTTCTTTCAGAGTAAAGTAAGAAAAATGCGTTTCTTATGCCTGACATTTGGGTTTTGTTTTCAAACTGCCCATTGTTTTTATTCACAGTTACCACGCACTGCAGCCTGAGGCTGCTTTGTAAGAACACTTGTGAGGGGAATCCTGTTGATCACTTTGTGCTTTTATGTGCAGCCCCAGGTTGGGTCCATTGGCTGAGCGATGACTTATAGACAGAGAGTTGCCCATGGCTTGCTTCAGCGCCACTCCAGACAGTACTGTGTACTGTACTTCCCAGTCTCCCTCTGGGCGTTGTGATTATGGGTCCAGACTAGTCTAATGTTTGCCATGTGAACTGGAATATAAAAGTTATGTCCACAGAGGAAGACTATTTCCTTTTTCATGTGTCCTTACGGACAGAGAGTTTGTTATTAATATGAGTCAGAACAACTATTTTCCAGAGTGAAGCGAGGTCTTCTATGACCTGACAACTGTAGGGGGCCCCAGTATAGATACTATACCATGAGTAGAGAGATCAGGGAAGTGAGGACCAAAACAAAAACCAAAGAAAGCCCAGGCTGGGTGCTGCAAACCTGCAGTCACAAGAGATTGAGGCAAGAGGGTTACAGTCACAGTCATCCTGGGCAATTTGATGAAACCTTTTAATGAGAGACTTTTAGTTCAGTGAATGAGTGTTTGCCTAGTATGCTCAAGGCTCTGGGTTCCATCCTCAACAGGAAATTTAAAAAAAGAAAAAAAGAAAGAAACAAAGGAAACGAAGGACTGGGCTCACTCATGAGGCCACTTTTGCAGACTTAGTAGGAAAGGAATATGATCTGTGAAGAGAAGAAAACAGTATGAGTCTGAGGAAAACTCACAAGGGGTTGAGGCATTGTCCTGTTACTGAATCTGTACCCTTCCTTTTACTTTAGCTACCTCCTACATATGCAGACATGCCCACACAATCTAACAATAGCTACTCTCTCCATAAAAAAAAAAAAAACCTGTCTTTTCAGGACACTGGGCCTTACCAGGGTGTCCAAGGGACTCACTGCTGTAGTAGCATTTTGCTATAATTGATTGTAGCCATTCAGCAGACAGTTCATTAGGAACTGTTATGGCCTTGGTAAACGTGCGTTGGAGGGATGGTTAGTTTTTTTGGCTGCATTTCCTTGAACTGTGCATAGAGTATTACGTTCCTCGTGTACATTCAATATTGCATCTGACAGGGAGATTATGTTCTAAAATCAGCAAGGAGGCAAAATTTCAGTCAAAATTGCCCTTTTAATCTTTTAATGGCCTATATAAAAGAGCATATGTGGCTTTATATATGGCGCTGTCCATTAATTCATAACTACATTAAGAGTGAAAAGCCTTTGAACCAGACCAAATGAAAAGAGGAAAGAATTTTTGCAGATGTCTGAACCTTTAGAATCATTATTATTTCTTCTGTGTTGTTGTGATAAATACCATGACCAAAAGCAATTTGGAGAAGAAAAGTTTATTTTATCTTCCAGTCTATTATGAAGCATTATCAAAGCACAAACTCAAGGCAGGAATCTGGAGGCAAGGACAGAAGCAGAGGCATGGAAGAGTGTTGCTTACTGGCTTGTTTCCCATGGCTTGTTCAGTTGATGTTCTTATACAACCCAGATCATCTGACCAGGGGTAGCACTACTCACAGTGGGATGCGACTTCCCTCATCAATCATTAACCAAGAAAATGCCTACAAGTCCACCTTATGGAGGCATTTTCTCAATGGAAGTTCCATTGTAATGAGAATTTTGGAATTTTCATTTCTTCTAAAACACAGCACTATTATAAGAATATGTTTTTATTTTAACCCCAGGTGTGGGAATATGAGGCTGCTTCAGAGTATCTGACTGTCATTTGCCTCAGGCTCTGGCAGGGGTGTGACTTTGCCAGCTGCAGATAGTTTCTGTGATTGTGTGATGTTTGGAATTCTGGGAAGTTTCAGAAGATATATAAATGCTAGAGCCCCAGTAGGTAGGTTGCTGGTTGGATGCTGTTAGTCGTGGTTTGTTAAGTAGTCCTGCACAAAGAAGGAATAAGGAGGAGGAGGAGGAGGAGGAGGAGGAGGAGGAGAAGAAGAAGAAGAAGAAGAAGGAGAAGGAGAAGGAGAAGGAGAAGGAGAAGGAGAAGGAGAAGGAGAAGGAGAAGAAGAAATTAGAAACATTGACAGTGAAGAGCAAACTTACCCCAAGGAACTCTATACCCCCCATCAGCAGGAAGTAGTCAAAAGATGACATCACCTTCCCTTTCCCCTATATTCTTTTCTCTCTCCTATGTAGTGTTAAGGGGTTAACAGGGTGGAAGAAAAGAGGTGAAGAAGGACAGAAGAAAGAAGAACCCTCAAAGTAGCAAATGCCAGCTACATTCCCTCTTCCCAGATAGTGAGTTGGTGTCAAGTTGAAAAAAAAAAAAAAGTAACTATCCCATTACTCACTCACTAACTTTCAAGTTCCTGGGATTGAAGTGGTGACAGAGGTTTAAGGGTAAAGTTAAAAATGTTTGTCCATATGAGTGAGAATTAAATGAATGGCACATACACACATGCAATTCTCTTTGTATTTCTCTGGCCGTCCCACTTCTTCCTTACCTTAGACAGTCTCTTTGTGAAGGTCCTGTCTGTGTTTTCATCTTGTCTTCCAGAACACTCCTGGTTCCGGTTCAACATTTCAACTGCTGGTGTGTACCTAGTGGTTCTTTGTGGGTGACCTGCCATTCTCACACTCATCTTATCCTTCTGCCTTGTATAACTACCATGCCAAGAAACAGTGATACCACACTCCTAGGGCCACCCATGATCTGTCTTCTAGAAAAGTGGGAAAAGGCTTTCTCCTATCTTTTCCTCTCTCATCTCTTCTGACATGGTTTTAGTTATCGGGGGTTTTGGATATTGCTTAATTGGTATTCCTGCAATTAAAAATTTTTCCTTTGAAACTATGGTATATTTACACTATGGAGTATTACTCAGCTATTAAAAACGAGGAATTCCCAAAATTTGTGGACAAATGGATTGACCTAGAAATTATCATAATGAGTGAGTTCACCCAGAAGCAAAAAGAGACAAACGGTATATACTCACTTATATCAAAACACTAGTCCCAGGGGTATGTCCCATGAAAAACCTTACTTACCAAGAAAGTGGGTCAGAGGAGAGGACATCCTATTGAGACTTTAGGCGAGAGTAGCATGGAAGAATGGGGAAATAATAGGACCCACAGGGTCCTGGAAACCTACAAGAAGAACTTTATGACAGGCAGATCTGGGTCCTGGGGTCCTCCTCAAACTAAGGCACCAGCCAAGGAGAAATAGGCAGTAAACTTCGAACCCCTACCAAGACCTAGCCGACGAACACGATATTCTCCACTGTTGAGTGGAGAGTGAGATCTGATTCTCACGTGAACTCTGGTGCCCCTTTTCTGACCATGTCCCCTGGATGGGGAGGCCTGATGGCACTCAGAAGAAGGATAGCAAGTTACCAAGAAGAGACTCGATAATCTTAGAGCATACATAGGGGGAAGAAGTCTCCCTCAATCACAGACATAGGGGAGGGGAGAAGGGGGGAAATGGGAGGGAGGGAGGAATGGGAGGAAACAGGGGAAGGGCTAACAATCAAGATGTAATATGAATAAATTAATTTAAAAAAAATTTTTCCTTTGGTCCAATTCTCTGGCTGCTAGAATTCAGACAACTCATCTGCAGAGGTGTAACATGGCATCTTGGGTACAGTGGTGCGAATCCATTGCTTCAGGCTTAGCCCTCTTTTAAGACTTTAGTGAGCCATGTATGGTTGGACTCCTCCTCATCCTTCTCTTTGATCAAGGAGGAAAGATCCTTCAGTGCACCTTCGGGTATTACAAGCTTTCTATCTTTGAAGGCCCAGCTTCATAAAAACTCTACCAGAATCCCATCAAGAGCATTGGTTCCTCTATTGTCTCAGTGTATTTTAGTATATCTCACGTACATACAAATTTCTTTGTATTTATAGTTGCTTCTGTCTTATTTTCACTCTCAAAAACGTATATTACATATATTCTTACTATATAAAAACAAAACACATATACAGACTCTCACAAAACATTTTTGTGTCTCTGTAGAGGGAAGGAAGACATACACTGTTCGTTTCATTTTCCTATATTGGTCAGCAAATATTTTAAGTAGAATAGATGCTTAATAAACTTTGTTAAAGTTCTATACCTATGGAACTGCACTTGATCCAGCGATCAATTTGGTTCCTGAAATGAGAACTGGAAAGGAAAGTGTTTATCTGGGCTGAAATTTTAGAATTGAAATTTTCAGAAGTTAGTAGTTTAGAGTTAATGTAACAGGGAGGAAGAATTTGGGCTGAAAAAATGGGTAGTGAGCGGTTGCAGTTATTTTATCAGTATGGACTAATAATGTTTATTATTAGTTGTATAATTATTATTATGGCAATAGTTTATAATCTGCTAGTGATCAATCAAGACACAGACACCTGCTATATTTTAAAATAGCCTTAGTTAACCTGGGAGAGGGCAGATATTAATCCCCTAAACTAACTCCCAAAGTGAAGAAGGTATCTCGTACCTGCCCCAATCCCATGCCATCTGCTTCTAATAATTTCTATTAAGGTACCTCCCATCCATAATCCAAAATATTTGCTAATTATCATCATTTGGGCCAAATCTCCATCCACACTGGCCATGTGCTTCTCCTCCACCTAACCCATGGCACAGCCTTCTTCCTCTTCTCCTCTTCTCTAGTTTCTCCTCCTCCCCAGATTCTCTCCTGTGTCTGCAAGCCCTGGAACCTTAGCCATGCCTATCCCATTTGCCCTGCCCAGGTGTGATGGCTTTTTTTTTTTTTTTTTTTTTGGTCAAACAGGTTAGGCTCTTAGGCAAGGTACAGATGGGGCACAGAGAAGGCAAGCAGTAATTAGCATCAAAATACATCAGACCAACCTCCAACAGTGAGTCCCTTGATTTCTTCAGTAATTATCAATGTATGTATTTTGGTTCAGAGAAAGCTACTGACTCATCTGGTGTAATTTAAGCACCAGGATCATTTCAGGAATGATGGGCGGGGTGTTTGTGCAAGAGGAAAGGAAACACGCTGCACCATGTGCCTCCTGCTCTCGAGGGGTCAGCCATCCAAATCATGACTCACAGTTGGCACTTTGTTTCCAACAGTATTTCCATATCTCTCACACACACACACACACACACACACACACACACACACACACAGATACACACACACGTATGTTCATGCACAAACACATATACACCACACAGAGATGGACATGAACACACATATGTACACAAAAACAGACACACACAAACATAGGAAGAAATTTGTGTGCATGGGAGGTGGGCAGTGCGTGTGTGGAGATCAGAGGACAGCTTTCAGGAGTTGATTCTTTTCTTTTCCTGTGGGCCCCAGATTTTGAAGTCAGTGTGTCAGGTCTGGGCAGTGTGCACTTAGACATACTGAGCCATCTCACCACCATCTTTTTTTTTTTCCTTTATTAATTTATTCTTGTTACATCTCAATGATTATCCCATCCCTTGTATCCTCCTATTCTTCCCTCCCTCCCATTTTCCCCTTATTCCCCTCCCCTATGACTGTTCCTGAGGGGGATTACCTCCCCCTGTATATGTTCATAGGGTATCAAGTCTCTTCTTGGTAACCTGCTGTCCTTCCTCTGAGTGCCACCAGGTCTCCCCCTCCAGGGGACATGGTCAAATATGAGGCACCAGAGTATGTGAGAAAGTAATATCCCTCTCTTCACTCTACTGTGGAGAGTGTTCTGCATATTAGCCCAAGGGGCATGTCCCACGAAAGCCTTCACTTACCAGGAAACTGAGACAGAGGGGAGGACATTCTAGTGGGACTCTAGATGAGAGAAGCATGGGAGAATGGCAAAGTAGAAGGATCCAGAGGGTCCTAGAAGCCTACAAGTAGAACATTATGATAGGCAGATTTGGGCTCAGGGGTTCCGCTCAAACTAAGGCACCAGCCAAGGACAATACAGGTGGTAAACCTTAAACCCCTACCCAGATCTAGCCAATGGACAGATCACCAGCATCCTTATTCATTTTTTTTTCTTAAAGCACATACAAAAATGTTAAACTAGTATTAAGAATTCCCATACCCAATTTCTATAGTAATCATCTTTTGCCCATCTATACCCTTATCTATTTTTCTCTTGCTTTATTCTGAAGTAATTCATGTACACTGTGTGTATATCTTAATGATGCGGATTTTTCCTGAAACATATCCATAAAGAATTTTCAAAAGTGAATGCAATTAACAATATTCTTGTTTCCCCATAAAATCCAGCCAGCAAATACTCTTTCAATTGTAAGTCTAATGCTAATTTGCTGTTTTGCATTTTTCAAAAGTACTTGAATTTTTGTTTATATTGACTTACTTTTAAAAAAAATCAGATCACACACTATGATTGATATGGAATTTAGTCTGCTTTAGTCATTATGTGCTGTGCCTTTTTAAAAAAAAAAGTTCCTTGTGCTATTTGCTGAAGAAGCCATGCCGTCTGAATTGCCCTATACCAAGTCCTTTGCTCACCTAAATTCTTATAAAGCCTCAGAGACTACAGCCACTGGTGAGTTAATACAGGAAGAAAAGGCAATAGAATTTACGGAAAGATAGAATGAGCAAGCCCTGTACAGTTTGAAGGGTAGCTTTTGCATATGGAAATTCCTCTGGCATTAAACATGTATTTATATGCTCATGAAACTTCCAAGACAAGTGCAGGAGCTGGTTTCAGAAATTAATTTTTAAGACGTCCCCAGCAGTTGGGTGACATAATATATAGGATGTCAAGTCTCTGGGGGGCACTTGGAGAGTAAATTCAAAGTCACGGGTTGAAGGTAAAAAATATTACATTAGGTGTCTTTATTCACGATAAATTTCAAGCTTCAATAATAAGCAAATAAATCAGTATAAACACATTTAAAATGCTAAAAAAATAAAAAAATAAAACAAATAAGTTACTGTTCCAATACAGGGAACAAGAGAGGAACAGAGAGCTCTTTGCAGTCCTCAGAGACGTGCAGCAATGAGAGAAGGACTCACTGGGGCAGGGCAGTTCGGCCCCAGGAAGGAGAAGAAGCTGTGCCCTTAGCAGAGCATCCTTCCTCTCAAAAGGTTCCACGTAGCTGCCCTGTCCCCCCTCCCTTCTCCCCGCCCCTTGTAGAGCTCCTTGTCTGCTCCTTTGGCTCTTGCCCTTGCATGTTTACTTCTCTAAGCTCTTTGTTTTGCTTCTTGATATTTGGTATTGGTACCCTGTTGGAAAAGCCTCATAGCTTCATAGATTCCCACTTGTTATTTCTTCTCCTCTGGGCGTCATTTCATGCGGCATTCGGCTGCTAGCCGCTGCCTATCTGTGTGTTCTGCTTTCACTCACTCTCCTCAGAAACTTCACTGCACTTCCTCTTCCGCCTGGCCGTCTTCGAAGAAGGAGACTCCTCTGTATGGTTTATTCGGTGTGAGTTTTCCACAGCTCTCTCTTTTCTACCTTGTTCCAGGTGGCGCCATCAGTTACCCAGACTCCCACTTGTGAGTTATGGTTTCCTCTCCTCTCAGCACCTAAGGGCCCCAGCTCCCAAGGATGAGTCACAAAGAGTTCCAAATGCCCCACCTTGGCTTTCCTCAGCTTCTCCTTTATGCGGAATGACTCTAGTACTTTATCAGCAATTCTTCCTGGCCCTGATTTCTTCCTTGACTCCAACTTCCACCCTAAGGCACAGACAGTGGCTTTTGTTACTTGTTTGCTTGAGACTCAACCCCAGTATGTAGGCTGAACTGGCCTTGAGCTCTTAATCCTGACTCAGCATCCCAACCCTGAGATTCCAGTCGTAATGGGCCTCTCTCAGATGTCCATTGAGAGCTTTTAAAACTATGCAAACAATGTACTTTGCCTTGCTTTTAGCTAAAGCAAACACAAAGCAAAATAAATTAAAAAACAAACAATAATGAAAATGAAACAAAAACGCACCTTCTTTTCAGTCTGTGGGATACAAATGCTAAAAATGCCCAGCCTGGTTCGGCAGGAGCCATCTTGCTCTTCCGGTGGCCCGTTTCTCACCAGGCTCCTTCAATCCGCGCTTCAGCCACTAAACCCCACAAACAAATTATTGCCTTTTATTCATCGCTGCCCTTTCTCATGCTGTTCCTCCTCCTTAAAATATTGACACCTTCTGTCTCCTTTCTCCAACCCTTTATGATTCTACTGCCCTTCAAGGCAAAACTAAAGGTCATCTCATTAATGGGTCCCCAGGATGATGGAGTGGTTCACCTGCAGAGTTCCCACAGAGCTCCACGTGCCCTTGACAGCCCAGGATGCAGACTGTTAGTCCTGCTGTTTCCACCCTGCTATGAGTCCTCTCTTACACGGGGGTCCTTGGGCTCCTCTGATGAGCACAGGGCCGGACACGCAGTGAGCACGTGTGTGCTGCCGTGTAGCTGAAATTACTCCTTGCTACTACAGCGTTCAAGGCAGTGCTAAGGTATTACTTCTGAAGCTAAGGCTGAAATATAGGTAACATGAAATTACTGCCGGAAGCCACCAGCTGGGGAGTAGATCCGTTGTTGGTAAACTGCGGCAAACACCCAACCAGCAGGTTCCCTTAGGGCAGCTGTGTGCGTAGGACGAATCCTTTCACTCTGTGGGAGGGAAGGCTACCACTTTCTGATTAAGAAAACGGAAGACAACAGGCTAGAGAGATCTATCTAATCCTCTGCCAGGCATCATTTTGCTTTCCGCTCATTTTCTCTTCTCTCATGCGGAACAGATAAATGAAGCTTTGGGGACCCGACTCGCTAGGAAATGATGCAGCAGCCCGGAAGGAGCGAGTCACAAAAATCATTCTTCGACCTTAATACTGGGCATCGCAATTACAAGATCCCTTCAAGAACTACAGTATTGAAACCTTGTGGAGTCTAACTCCAGAACCTTCTGTCGCTCACCGCTGTACACTGCAACTTCTAAATACTTGTTTGCTGTTCACATTGCATTGGGGCGAGGGGGGGGGCGCTTAGGGGTTCTAACCTTGAGATGTTATAAATGGTTTTAAGATTTTAAGTACTCACTTTATGTTTTCATGAGAAACAATAGAGGTCTTCAGATAGCTTTGCTTCCAGCTGCTAAAAATAGAAGCATAAACTGTAAGCAGAAGATTCACTGAGGTTCGCTCTGCTTTCATGAGCGACTACCGCCTGCGGTCGGGACAAGAAGCTGTTCTAGACTGACGCGATTCATTTGGATTTTCCAACTCCACGGCCTTTGTGGCTGTAGATAATTTATGTAGTCTTGGCCTCAGTCCCTTCATCTGGGAAATAGGAATGGGGATGATAATTATTTTTTAGGAAGCTGAGAATTAAATGGAATTGATTGAAATAACGGAATGAGCTAGTTGCAAGATGAAGTTTATTGTAGGAATGCAAGCTTATTGGAAGCAGCTTTTGGCTGCCATGTAGGGGGAGGGAGGGAGGGAGAGAGAGAGAGAGAGAGAGAGAGAGAGAGAGAGAGAGAGAGAGAGAGAGAGAGAGAGAGAGAGAGAGAGAGAGAGAGAGAGAGAGAGAGAAGGAGATTAAATAGTGAAGAGCCTCTGGGAGAGGGGAAGCCCCGCCCCTGGGTTAGGAAACTCAGGGTAGAGGGCAGGGAATGCCAGCCAAGCCCTGCAGCAGGTAGGGTCCACGGATGCCTGAAACCAAACAGGAGTTATTTTTAAATTTCTAAGAGCAGTGCCTAGAATATAGCCAGCATTGAGAGTGCTTATAAAATATGCAACATTCCTCAAGGAGCAGCGTGCCTGAGTCACATTGTTGAATTTTATTGAAAAAAAATATTGAGAGCTACAGCCTTGTTATTTTTTAATTTTTTAACTTTTTGAAGCACTGCTATGTGGTGTTTTCCTGTTTGACACTCGACACTCCACTCTGGCGGAAGTCTGAATCAAGTGCCATGCTGGTCATGGACTCGCCCTCTGGAAGTGTAAGCAAGTTCCCAATTACATGCTTCCTTTTAAGTTTCCTTGGTCATAGAATCTTGTCACAGCAATAGAACAGTAACTAAGATAGCATCATAAGCAGGACAAGTATTCATCTGGAAAATTCAGGTATGTATTGAGAAAAAAGGGGGAGTGATGATGTTGTTGTGTTTTAGAGGAATGAAGAACAATGTGGCATTGATGGTACATGAACTTCATTCCGGAGAATGACACTGAGGGTCTTTAGAAGCAATTGCAATTTCGGTTTGTGAAAACTATACTACTAAATCTTGTTGGTTATAGAGAAACTGATGTTACTCTTCTTTGGATATTAGAAGTCACACACACACACACACACACACACACACACACACACATGTATGTATATCATTTTATTCTTGGCTTCGCCTTCCTAAACATTACTACTGAACACTGAGGCACACCTGAGAAGTGGCTGAGAGTGAGATGGGACAGATCCTAAGGCCACCATAGGCCAGAGGCTTTTCTGGCTAGTGTTAGAGGTTATTTGATTATCTCTAGCTCTTCTTCTAGAGTTCAACTCCCTTTAATTGGATTCTTTATAATTTTGAGGTGAAACAAAAACACCCCAAATCTTTCTTGTTTTTGGTGTGATGAGCACCTATAGTCACCTTCTGCCATCTTGTCCCTGATGCAGCACCATTTCTCTACGGCCAGGAAAACCAGGCCAGACCCTTGTGTTTGGGGGTGAGATGGTTCTGAGAGTGAAAGCATTCTAAAATGTTCAGTCAGTGATGTCAGAGAGTATGTCATTTGGGGACTGTGACACAGCTCAGGTGCTCACATGCAAGCCTGATGACATAATTTGGACCCCAGGATTCATATACTTGGTGGTGAGAACTTACTCTCCAACATTGTCCTCTACGTGTGTGCTATGGCACATGGGCACATCTCTTTCCATGCACGCCCCCCCCCTGCATACACACAAGTAAAATAAACATAAAATAGATGTAATAAAAAAAGAAAATGTGCCTTTTGTTTGCTTATTTTGTTTCATTTAGAATTTTTTCAATAAGATTGTGAGCTAATTTTACTTCAGTGGCATACTTTCCATGTGAAATTCCCAGTGCTAGCCTATTAGTGAGGTGGTCCAACTTTAATTTAAAATACTATCACCTGAGCCAGGATACAAGGTGCTTGTCATCTCAGCTCTCTGGATACCAAGGCAGGAGAAGCTGAGGTTTGGGCCACCCTGAGCTGTCCATCAAGACCTTGTCCCAAAACCAAAAAAAAAAAAAAAAAAAAAAAGGCGAATGACCTAATGACCCATTTGGACTATAATAATATAATAATAAAATATATAATAGAAAAAAGATATTTTGTAGGAGTATCAATTCCCAACTCAACCAACACAACTTATTTACTTCAGTTACAGTACCTTGGTGCCAAAAACACATTGATGCAAACAGCAAATCCCCTAGCCTAGCATCCAAAGGATTCTGTAGATTTCTTTCTCAGGTTTTGCAACTGACTTTGTTCTAGAAACTGTGTAGCCTGTGTGTCTGTGACTGAATAAGCTTAGCAATAGAGCTTGGCTAATTTGCTTCCACAGCTTTCAGTCTGAGGGCTTGGCATCAACAGCTGATCATCTAAGTTCCTGAGAGAGTCATCTATAGCTGTTCGTTTTCCTGGGTGGCTATTATCAGTTATCAGGAGAAAGATATCCTTTTCCATAGACTAAAGTAAAAAGCATGTGGCCCAGCCTTCAAAATTCTTCATGTCACCCATAAAAAACGCCATCCCTAATAATGCCATGGATTATAACTATATATATGTATCATCCTACATATAAATGCCACTGAAATTTAGTAATGCCAGGACGTTAATATTTTATAAATTTCATTATATGCACTTGATAATCAGCCAAATCCTCTTTCAATCTTTCAAGCTTTTGTTTTGATGTCTTTTATAATTACAAACTTTAAAAATATATATATTAGATAACATCTTCTTATGAATTCAGCATCTAATCAAGCCTGGTTGGGAGGCTGAGGCAGGTGGATTACAAACTCAAGGCCTGCCTGGGTTACACAGTGAATTTATAATATAGATGATATTGACAGGTGGCCATCCACTGTTTGTGCTTCTTGAGAGCGGACTGTGAAACCAACGTGGGTCCCCTTGTCTCAAACCCAGTCACCTTTATCTTAAGTGTCTTCCAAGAAGAGACTCCTTGTCTTGAGGGATGTGGGCCCCCCTAGTTTCTCTCTAACAGTGAGGGGAGAGAAGAGCACCCAATTTGATGATATTTTACATCAATCTGTTGCTTATGTGTTGGTTCACATGGCAACCCCACTAGAAAGGAAAACAGTCTGCTGCTCCCTGGACTCAGTACTAACTGATGAGTTATCTCGGCCAATGAAACAAGCTAATTGAAGCCAGATTAAGAATATTAAAAAGGGCAGGTTTATTTAGAAACTGAGGCTCCTGGGTAAGTTTAGCAGCCTCAGGGGATGAGGCCAGGAAGGGGAGGAGGGGCAGGAAGATGACATATCTGCCACCTGCTGGGCTTGGAGAGCTTGTGGCTCCTGCTGAGGGGCTGGGGCAGTCCTCAGGAATGCCAGGAACTTTGCTTTTCTTTGAGGTGCCAGGCTTGAAGATAGGGAAGGCAACCGGAGATGCCAATGGAACACTAACTGATGAACTCAACTAGGCTCTACTGGAAGGCATGAGCTCTCAATTGAAGGTCACATGCTACTTTTAATTTGTTCATTTACTCTCGCTTGCTACACGCTTAATTCACTTATTTGAAACCAGAAGTACGGCTATCTTGTATCACTCCCTGAACGGCACAGAGTTCAATGCCAGCTTACACAACTTAGTGAGACCCTGTCTCAAATTTAAAAAGAAAGCATTAAAAGGCATAGGAGTATAGCTTAGTGACCCACAGAATATAGCATTTGCTTAGCACGCACAAGACTTAGGATCCCATTACCTCCAAAACAAAAATAAACAAAATGACTTAACATGCCAGGACTTATGTTACCGAATTGTCTGAAGTACATAGAGTTACAGCCAGCTTGTCAGTTATTGCTTAAGAATTCATTGCCAAAGTCTTTAAATTTGCTTGAGGGCTGGCAGAGCAAGTCTCCTGGATGCTGCCATTTGTATGATTAAGAGTAATGCATGTGTATGCATGTTCTTGAAACTTTGTTGAAATACTGGGTCAACGTAGACTTACTTCCTATACATTCTTAGAATCTTTAGTTTAATAAAAAGTCTAATAGAACTTGTGAATTTCTTCTTCTTCTTCTTCTCCTTCTTCTTCTCCTTCTTCTTCTTCTTCTTCTTCTTCTTCTTCTTCTTCTTCTTCTTCTCCTTCTTCTCCTTCTTCTCCTTCTTCTCCTTCTTCTCCTCTTCTCCTTCTTCTTCTTCTTCTTCTTCTTCTTCTTCTTCTTCTTCTTCTTCTTCTTCTTCTTCTTCTTCTTCTTCTTCTTCTTCTTCTTCTTCTTCTTCTTGAGAAAAGGTCTCATGTAGCTTAGAACTTACTACACAACCAAATATAACCGAGTTCCTGACTCCCCTGACTACTCCCACATGGGAGTATAGGTGTGTGCCACCGTGCCCAGCAACAAATTCTGACCCCCAAATTCCACTAATATTTTATAAAATTCCTGGAAATATGGACAAGTCAAATGAAACGACTTAAGCATTTTGGACTTGAATTCTGCAGTGAGCCCTGAGATACTAGACCAAAAGTAGAAGTGGAGTGAGCTGTAAGAAAGTCTAAAGTTGCCAACTGGAGATAAGTTATATCACCTTCCCAGAAATTAGGAGGGTTGAGAAATAGCTCGGCTTCCCAAACAGGTCAGCGGGCCAAAAAAGGCAAAAAGTTTTAACCTAAAGTAATCTGAGGCTAAGCAAGCAGCTAGTTTTCTGTTATTCTGGCTGTCTGACCATAGTTTGTAAAGAAAGTTTTTTTTATTTAATATGTTTTTATTTTTTACATATACATTTATATTATTATACATACATAAACTAAACTACATAGAGGAAGAAGAAAGTTCTTTTAAATGACCAATCCACTTTATATCTATTTTGGCTTTCTTTGGCCTTTTTCGATCTATAAAAACCAGTCTCTGTTCTGCCAATCTGAACATTATTCTGTTTTACAGAATGAAATATTGCCTATTCTAGAACTGAAAATAAAGCCAATTAAGATCGTTAAACTAAATTGATGTAATTTTGCCCCCTGACACCTGAGAAATCAAGTGGGCACTTTTCTATGGATTCGTGTAATTTTCAGATTATAAAAGTCGTGTTAGAATGATATTCACAAGGGGGACCCAGGTTTACAATTACAACACATTTCAATTGCAATTCATTTGAAATGAAAGGAAATGTCATGTTCTATGTGACATTTACATAAAGTGTTAGCTCTTTAGTTTTAGAGTAGAAATTCAAATTCTTGACTGGAAACAAATATGCTGTACTTGAGATTTCCATTTCGTGTCTCATAGTAATTACAGAACACAGAGAATGCAATATAAAATTGAAAAATAACTGGAAGAAAGGACTTTGAGCATTCTCACTATAAAAAGTATTAAAAATTTGAGATAATAGTCTATATGGTCCAACTCAGGTTTTATGCAATGAGTACATTTATGGTAAGAACATATCATACCTCATGTATAGGTTTTCTTATTGCTTCACAATCAAAAGCAATATAAAGCCAGGCATGATGCTCACTCTTGAATCTCATCTTTTAGGAAACCAATGCTGGAGGATCTTGTCGTTGGGACAAGCCTGGGCTACATGTAGAACTTCTGGCCAGCCTGGACTACAGGATGAGATTCTGTCCCCAAAAGAGATAAGAACCTGCCCCTGCCCCAACAAATTTATATTCTTGTTATTTAATGTTTAATTATTATTATTTGAAATGTAAAGGCTTCAACACAAGACTCTAACCACTAAAATACATATAAATATAGTACGGAAATATATGAGGCAGGGATTTACTTTATTCGTCATTGAGGGAGCCAACAAGAGGATGCATTGAGTTAAAAGAGACTTCTGAAAAAGAAGTCTGAATGATTTATGTACAAAATGGGAAACTAGAGTCTTCCTCACAGGGATTACAATATGTCTGTGTTATTTTGTGTGTGAGCGAGTGCCTGCATGTACGTGTGTGCATATCTGTGTGTCTGGTGGCTGTGGAGGTGAGAAGAAGATGTTGTATCCCCTGGAACTGGAGTTACAGGTGGGTATGAGCCTCCTGGCACGGGGTACCGGGAATTGAACCTGGGTCCTTTGCATCTGTAGCAAATGCTCTCGCCCCCTGAGTCATTCCCCAGTCCTGTTAATATTTTGTATAGGGAGAAGATTGTTTATAATTCCACCAGGTGGAAGTTATTTGTATATTGTCAATACTCTGCAAGCTGATAACTCATATCACAGAGTCTTGATTCTAATCAATGATAAGCTGTCAAACAAAAACGTATGTCCTTGTCAGCTGATCCTTAGCAGTGCTCCTTAGCAGTAGTGGAAGGGTGACCAAGGGAAACTGCAGTCAACTCTAGCTCTTCTATCTCTTTAGTGATTTGAAAGTCACAAATTATGTCGCCGCTAGCATTGTTGCGCCAACAGCACTACCATTTGTGTTAGGATAGCAATTGCCTATGTACTTTGTATGGATTTGAACACTTCTGTTGTAAACACAGACTCTTTTGGACCTGACAACGCCTGTAGGAACCTAGAGTAGCATGAAAAGACTGACATTTCTGCCTTCATCTTCAGTCTGTCCCCTTGGCTTCCCAAGCCTTCCTTTCAACTTCTACTCAGTTTTGCATTTTGCCTGTTGGACAACTGAGAAACGTTGGCTGCTGTATTTGTTTGGCACTCTATTAGAAGGTTAACTTGAGCTAAACTTTATTGTTCTTTCCTCTAAATCTCCTTCAAGTTGAGGACAATTAGCATCTACTATGACCAGAAACACCAGGCTGTGAAAACAATGTGAAGAAATGCTATTTGACTTCCTAGAAGATCTTTGTTCATCACCAGAAAAGATGGGACTATGCCTTCTGCTTTATTAGGCCCTCCCTCTCTCTTCCTGATTATTCCAACCCTGTACTTGTAACCTCTCAAATCTCTGGAGGAGAGGCTGTGTTACAACAAAGCTACCTCTTCACCATCTTGTGGCCACTAAGTGAAGCTTATTGTACTCTGCAATGCCCTTCCCAAACTTTGTTCATTGGATGTACTTCCAGACCTGGGTCTTAGACAGGTGGCAATATGGTCATCTTGTTACACTGTAGCCTACTACAAAGGGTCCTTTTTAGTTGCAACAGCTCAGCAGATTCAACCAATCTTAGATTAAAATTCTTTGATTTCTCCCCCAAACATGTGAAAACCACCAGTACAACAATTAAACTAAAAAACACCAACAACATTCATGTGGCATCTGTGTTGTGTTAGTTACAAACTATCTGGAGCTGACACAGTGTTCAAGAGGGTGAGAAGCAGACGGCCTGAACACTGAGCCGTTCTATAGACATCTGTAGACTTTGGTGTGAGAGGAGACCTGGGACCAATCTTTTGTGGATAAGATTTTTTCCAACAAAGGTGTTTAACTAGAAACAAGATAGAATGATTCTTAAACTTGCATGAAATATTTTGGAAATAAAAATGAGATAGAGCTGGGTGGTGGTGGTGCATGCCTTTAATTCCAGCACTTGGGAGACAGAGGTAGATGGATCTCTGTGAGTTTGAAGCCAGCTTGGTTTTCAGAGCGAGGTCTAGGACAGTCAGAGCTACACATGGAAACCCTGTCGAGAAAAAAAAATGCAAACAAACAAAAATGACAAAAACGTGAATATTTAGTTAAAAAGGAAAGAGGTCCAGAGTGGTGGTGGTGCACACTTTTCATTGTAACACTCTGAGTCTCTGAGTTTGAGGCTGTCCTGGCTTACAGTGCAAGGTTCAGGACAGCCAGGGCTATACAGAGAAACCCTGTCTTGGAGAGAAAGAGAGAGAGAGAGAGAGAGAGAGAGAGAGAGAGAGAGAGAGAGAGAGAGAGAGAGAGAGAACTGTCTTCTCCACTTTTCTAGAATTAAAATGTTTATGTTTGCTGATTACAAACTGAAAGCACTTCCTCCCTCCAACCATTTTCTTTACTCACTTTCCAAGCCTAGCCTGGGGCTCAGGCCTGTCATCAGTTCCTTGTCTGTAGAGGGCCTTCAGCAGGTGAGAGTGACTTCAACTCCTTGCACTTAAGACTCTAATATGCAAAAAAAAAAAAAAAAAAAAAAAAAGAGTCTACTATGCAATAAAAGTTTTTTTTTAAACTTCAGTCATATCTCATGTTTCTGTTAGAATAACAACATTAAGAACGGCCAGGTGGCAAAGTTTAGTTCCATTTACCAGCGATGATGCGACAAGAGGATCATGTGGGTTCAGGAGTTTGCAGTCAATTTTGATAATTTGATGAGAACTGTTCTAAAACTGAGTAAATAAAAACAAGTAATACAGACCTGAATTGCTAGGTACTTCTTAAACATATATATTTAAAGACGTAGAGTATATGTGGTAAACATATTTGAGAGCAGCTCTCTGAGAGCAGTTCCTAGGATACTGAAGGGATTTTTGTTTGTTTGTTTGTTACTCAGTAGCATTATGGTATTTTTGTACTTCTCCAAGCCCGTTCTTATTTTACTTTTTTAGGATAACACATTCTTTAATGTGTGAAAGAAGAATTGCCTTAAACCCCTAAGCAGCACACTGCACACTTATGCCTGTTTCCCATTTCAGCATCAGCTCACTACCTTCTGCTAGGTTAACACTTGTCCTATTTCGGTCCCCTCATTACTGATGGGCTGCCCACCATGGCCGTTGTTTCCAGGATGTGACCAGCACAAGGTGGCATACCTCTAGGAATCTCTGAGATTCTTAGTGTTACATTGTCGTGATTTCACAAAAACCTTCCTGCCTGAAGAGGAGGCACCTAGAAACCTGTGAGGATGCAAGGTTGTCAGGTTAGTGTGAAGGTTATGGAAGTCTATTATTGGTACTGAGTACTTCACACAGGTGCATGGTTTCTCCTGGGGAGCTTTGGTACCAGGGCCTGGATGCTAAGTATGAGGTGGAAAAGGTTATTAATGGCATCTTTACGGAAAACATATTATGTGGGGACGGGGGAAGTTAGTAGAGGACAAATAAAAGAAAAAGGAGTCCCAGAAGACAGGCTCACTCAGCGGGTGCTCTTAACTTAAATAACAGAAATGCACAAAGTGAAACCTGCTTAAGGAAGATCTTCCGGACAAGACATTGTGAGGCTGTCCTTATGTTAATAGAGGACTTCCAGTGTGGCGACTTTGCCATCCTCCCCTCCCTTCTCCTCTGTCTTTCTCTCCTCCCCCCTCCTCCTCTCCAGGAACAGAATCTTAGGATAATTTTGTTGGGGGGGGGGGAGGGGATCTCTGCTGTGGAGTGCTCAGCACACATAGCCAAGCTCTGCGACTTAGGCACAGCACCTCTCACCAGCAGCACCTGGAAGTGAGGCCTTCAGCCACCCATGTCATCTTTCTGTGCCACTTCCATATCGGGGACACCTTGTTCTGTACGTCTTGGCTACAGGGAAACTATGTGTATTTCTACATGTGGGAAGCCCGGGACAGGGTGAGACGCACAGCCGTGATCACCAGATTGTTAGGTATCCCCATCTCGAAGGTTTACTTTGTTTTGCCTTGTGACACACCTGATACAAAACCCAGGCTGGCCTTTAGCCTGCTGTGCGATCTAACCTGGCCTAAACGTCAGGACCCACTTGCCTCTGTTTTGCGATTACAGGAAGAACTAAACGGATTGGCTTTAAAGTTCGACTTTGCTTCGGATACAAATGATGCTCCCCCACCCTATAGGACTGATGCCCTGAGATGACTGACAGCTGGAGGATGTAGACCTCTCTGAATCTAGTGCAGCAATTGGCTTATTGGATACCTAGCTGATACCAAGGTGGTAGTGTGTATAATAATTTTAGTCCTGATAAATCTTCATTTAGCACATTTTACTTTACCAATGAAAGTTATTTCCTAAACACCACTTATTTTAGCTAGCAAGTATTCTAGGAGTGATCTCTATAGAGAGCTGAAGGGCCTCTCGGACACTTAATGCAGTGTGGATTCCTGGCTGGAGTCTCCTAATACTAAGAAGCATCTTTTGGACATAGGATAAAGTTAATGCATGCACATGCGATGGTGTTGATCCTTAAAGTAAATGAGTGTGGAATAACATGGCCACTCAGCAAGTATGGACTGATGTTTAGGACACAAATCAACTCTGGTCTCAGAGTTTCCTGCTGAGCTCAGCTTTCACATCAGACCCTACTGGCATGTTTATAAATCAGGGTCTGTGTTTAATATTTTTTTTATTTTTCTCATTACCAATCAAGCTGCGTTGAGTTAAGTTGGGCATCGGGGAAGTATTCATAAAGTAAAATATTATTACAGAAGATAGTTTATATGATAAGAAATCAATCATGTGAGTCCTACAAAGCACTTTAAATCTCATTACATCGAAGTTACAATTTTTCATATTTGTGGAGAGAATTCTCTTAAAAGGAAATGTTAAGGGCAGACTGGAAAGAGCTGTGGTCTGATGTATACACATGTGTGCTTCAGAGAAAGAAGAAATGGAGCTTTGGAAAGTGACTTTCAAAGCACAGAAGTATAAATCCAGAAAACATGTTTTCTTCACATAAAACAGTTTAGGAGGGCAAAGCCTAAGTAAGTGAAAAGTCTTAAAGAAATCAACACAAATGGATGAAAAATATAGAAGGAAAAGCCAAAGAGAAATTTCATAAACATTTTAGTTTAAAACAGTGATAGATTCCTAGGGAAAACACAAAGGTAACACAGTTTCAACATGTCCCATGACTCCTTTTCCCACAGGTACAGAAGACCTTTCCAGGAAGGTTGTGAACCTTTCTTTGAATCTCCATCAGGCTGTGGTATAGACAAGGGCATTTATTTCCTAGTCCTATCATCTAATTTTATAATTAAAAAAAAAAAGACACCACGGTCATATTTAACTATTTAAAACACTTTATAAGCCTGTTCCAGATGCAGAACGGACATGGGCTAGGCGCCAGTATTTTCAGAAAGAGATACTTTAGCAAGAAACCAGCCATGTGGAATTCTGCGAGTCCTTGCAGGGCTGGCCCTCTGCCGACTTAGCCATTTACAACGCAGTGGAACAGAGATTACCTCGAAGACTCTTGCCGAGTAGATACACAGTCATCTCTGCGCAGAGAACAGATAACTTCAGTTTATGGCTCTGTTGGGCATTAACTAGTTTTAAATCTAACCCAGTAATCTCATCCTAGGATTTCTTTGTCAAGTTGCCTGCTCTGTCAACTGCTTTTTTGGTCCAGTTTTGAGAACTTGATGGTTTATACATTAAACGACACATCCAAATCTTCAACACATGTTCAATTCATGTGTGCTCAAGAGACACGATTCACCTTTCTGGCCATTATCCTTCAATAATAGCATATCATGGATGCCATTTGTACTGATATTTCAGCCCTGCTATAAGATCCTGGAACATATGTAGGATGCCTTAGCAGAACATCGTTTTTTCTTGGCTGACTTTTCTGTATCATCTAACAGTGCATTATCCTGTGTCATAATCTCCTTTAATGAACACATGCTATAAAACTGCTAACTTGATTACATGCTTAAGTCAGATTTTCCATTCTCTATTTTTAAAATATGAATGTAACCGAGAAATGCAATTTTAATAGTCTATGAAAATGAAAGTTATCAGGCACAACTTGAAAACATTACTGGATTTGATTTCTGTCCTAGGAGCTGGCTTCGTACAAAGGTTGGAAACTATAGCTCATGGTCCAGTCTGGCTTGTCACCTGTATTTGTTGATAAAGTTTTATTGGCTCACAGCTGTGCTTGTCTTCTATTTGTTGTCTCTAACTGCTTTGGGCTACAGCTATAGAGCTGAGCGGTTGCAACAGGAACCTTCTGTCCTACAAGGCCTAAAATATTTAGTATTTGTTTTCTAACAGAGAAAAAAAAGTAAACCTTTGCTTTGTCTATGATTTTTCATATGTTTTGTTAATATTGTATTACTAGACAGAAGGCATTAGGCAGCAAGTACCCTACAGTAACAAAAGCTGTCCTTCTGTCTTATAATGAGGATGCTTTCAAAATAAGCCTACTTCTCCCTTATTATTTTATTGCTCGACATTAGCATTTATCAAATGGGATATACTTTGGGCAAGTCATTCATCAGCTAGTCTTATATAATCAAGCTCCCTAAAATATTTAAATTATACTGTTGACAATGGGCTCCAAGTCAAAATATTTCACTGGGTCAGTCTGGCAAATAATCGCCTGCCTTAGGCACATAATGGCTTTGCTGAGTGAGGAGCTCAGGAAGGTTTTGCCATTCTGCCCTCAGCCTTTTCTCTGACGGAGTGATGGCATAGGGAGATGTCTTCTGGGTAGTATTTATGAAGCTACATTCTGGTGAGTTTTTGGACAGAGGCGGTGGATTTCATATTAATGTAAAGATAGAGAAGAAATGCAAGTTTTCAAAAATCTTTTATTTTCACGAACTGGTAATTTCTAGAAAAGGAAACCTTCTCTGTTACATAACGTTATGTACCTCCTGTCTTTTCAAACTCACCTCAAACTGGCGGTTGTGTGGATGGTTTTAAGTTCACTAAACTGCCTTCTGTCTACAGTTCTTTCATTAAAAACACAAAAAGGCATAAATAACTCTGTTGTGTCTTGCCCCTACTGAAAAGCTTCTGTTCTTTGTTCTGGGCTTTGTGCCTTCTAGACAGATGCTAACCAAAGATGGGGCCAACGGGTTGAGTGATGTGTATAGATAAAGCACACAGGAGGATGGCATGGAAAGGATTTTATTGTGTTCATCTCCTTTCCTGTCTGACAACAGACCTGAACATGAGAGAAAATTAACACATCTGCTGGAAATGACGCAGGGCATCTGAAAGCAACTTGTGTGCAAGAGGAATAGATCCTGAACTGTAAAGATGATGTTTACCAGCTTTGAGGCAGTCACCAGTGGTCCCAAGGCATCCCACTAGTCCTTTCTCCCCATAGTCTAATGTCCTCAGTGCATTTCTTCCGCATGCTGACCCCATGCTTCCCTACTGTCATGCCTAAAGGAGAATTCTGGCTTGGGGCTGCCATCTGAGGCCTAAATCTGGAAGTCAGAGTCAGTTAGATTTATATAAATTCCCAGCATACACTTGCATTTTGATAATTATAATTGATTATCATCATCTTCCATCTCTGTAGGAGCCTCGTTCATGGACTCGGGAGCCCCATTCTCAAGTTGAATGTTTAGGGAAAAAAATGAAAATTGCATCTGTGCTGAACCTGTACAGGTTTTTTTTTTCTAGTCATTACTCCCTAAACAATAGAGTGTAGCATCTACTTACACTGCATTTATGTGACTCTGGGTGTGACAAGCCCCTTAGAGTTGATTTAGAGTACCCAGAAGGATGTGCATACGTTCTGTGCAAATACCTAATTTGATATATGGGATTGAAGCATCTGCTAACACGTTTGTCTCCCACAAACATACCAAAGGAGATCTATATGCCTAGTTTGTTTCTTCCATGTCATAGCCTTGGCATCTGCTGGAAAATATGTTAATAATTCAAAGTCACATAAAGGACGGACTTTTCGTGAGACCTGGTATGTTATGTTTTAAGATCTGACAATTTAAAGCTCACACCGGAAACCAGGGGCCCTCACTGTGCTCTGCCTTGGCCACTGTGTACCATTGGAGATCAATGCTTTAAATCAAGCAGAAGGATTTTAGTCCCTAAGTCTTTCTTTTACTCAGGGAAGAAATGGTGACAAGCTAGTGAAGTCTTTGTGGACTTTGAACCCTGAAGAGAGAAAGCCTGTGGCCTCTGCTTGCCAACAACCTTTGCTGCCAATCCAGCGGTGTGACTGGGTTCACCCTGTCAGGCTTGCAAAATCAGACTATTTATTTGCTTAATTGGGAGAGTGAGGCAATGCCTTGCTAAGTAATAGTTACAAAACTCATTTGGGTAATTAAGATGGTCTTTGTTTAAAGAGGCAAATGCAGGAACTAGAATCAGAAGTTGATGCAAAGGGGGTGGGTGGGGGGGAGATTCTAGGACCAATCTGTTCCTCTTCCCTCATTTCCATTCGAGTAATTCCCTCATTTTTCATCGCCTAATGATGTGTCTTGGGTTTTGTTGACTTGACCCCTTCCTTCTGTTTCTATTAAAGTTTAACCTGGAGACAAGTGCCTCACATTCGGCTCACAGAACACAGACCTTGTTGAGGAGCACGTCATTCTTGCTTGTTGGAAAAGAGACAATCAAGCAGTCTTTGTCAACTCAAAACCTCCTTTTCATCCATGCCCAGGTATGCTTAGCAAGATTAAGATAATGACCATAGGGGAGTCCTAATGTGAGGTTGTAAAGGATACTTGAACTTGACAATAACAAAGTGTAAATTACACAAGAAACAAAAAAAGGGATGACAGGTAATTTTCTAAAGTCAATGATATGGACCAGCTCAAAAATGAACGTCATTTAGATAAAGACAGTTTGGCCGGCTTGCAGACACTGTGTTTGAATTTTGTTCCTGTCGGGGAACTCTCTGAAAGGTGCCAGGTCTAATGGAATTTAGATAAAGATGTTCTCATTTCAGCTGAATTTCAACATTCCTCGGTGTCTGATTCATTCCTGTAATATCATCAAGCTGATAGAATTTCAGAAGTGCTTCGACATTTTTAACAGTCTCCGTTCCTGAGGAAACTGTCACAGCATCTCAACCTCGGGGTTTACAGAAGAGAGGGAGAATTATAGTCATGCCAGGCAGGTGAACTTGAGAGGCACCGCATAATGGAAATTTCCAGTGCAATTACATTCAGGGCCAACGTGAATCAGCTGAATTAGGTGCCTTCAATGTGTGGAATTGAAGCAACCTGGAGAAAGCTTCCACTTTTGCCTCAGAATCTTTCCCTCACTGTCAGTATAGTAATTAGGGAGCTGTATAGAAAAGCATGGCTCAATAAAATAAAACCCAGCCAATACTTTTGGCCAGTTGGCCAGCTAGTTCTCCCCCCACCCCCTGCAGGCAGGCTGGGCCAGTTCACTGCAGAGTAGGCAAGGGTAATGAATGGATGGATGCTGTATTATTTCCTTTTCTGTTGCGATGATACAACAATATGACCAGCACTGGGGAACAAGTATTTAAATGCCTGAGACTCTGGGAGATGTCACACACAAGAGCTTTACAGATGTGGTAGAAGAAAAGAGCTAAGTGAGAAAGTGTCAGGAGAAGAGCTTCAAGGGCGCATGGACCAGCCACTCACTGTAACATCCAGATGTACCACTCTTGCAAGAGCCAGACCCACAGCTCTTTAAAAAGATCCCAAGGGCAAACATGACTGACAAAAGAAAAAAAAAAGTCGATGAAATGATCCCTAATGATATTCTGCTATACTCGTAGATTGTTGCCTAGCCCAATTGTCATCAGAGAGGATTCACCCAGCAGCTGATCAAAACATGCAGAGACCCACAGCCAAGCAGGAAGTAGAACTTGGGGAATCCCCCGGAGGGGGCATGAAGGATTGTGTAGGAGCCACAGGGGTCAAGGGCACCACAAGAAAACCCACAGAATCAACTAAGCCCATAGGGGCTCAGAGGCTGGACCACCAACCAGGGGGCCTGCATGGCACTGACCTAGGCCCTATGCACATATGTTACAGTGCTATAGCTTGATCTTCTTGTGGGACTCCTGACAGTGGGAGCAGGAGCTGTCCCTCACTCTGTTACCTGCATTTGGGACCCTTTCCCCCACTCCTGGTTGCCTTGTCTAGCATTAATAGAAGAAGATGCGCCTAGCCTGGTCTTACTGTAATTGGATATACCATGGCTGGTTGATATCCAGTGTAGCCTGCCCTTTTCTGAAGAGAAGAGGAGGAGGGAGGAGATGGGGTACAGTGTGGAAATGACGGGAGATGTTCGGGGTGGAGGGTCTTGGAGGAGAGGAAGGAGGGGGAAAGTGCCACCAGGGAGTGAAAGAAATAAAATAAAATTTAAAAATATATAACACGGGGACCGAGCTGCACAGGGAGGTTGAGAAGCACTGCGCCTTTGAGACAAGATCTCACTAAGTAGGCTTGGATATCCCGGAATCCCTGATCCTCCTGCCTCCACTTTCCCAGGGCTAGAGTTACCCAGCTTGTATGCTTTCTTTCATTAAGGATCAGCTGAAGCACAAGGGAGCTCTGTATTCTCTGGAGGCCATCTGATACACGTCCAGGGTGCCTCCCCTAGGCAAAGGGGGAACTGAACTGAGAGCTAAGGAATGGCATGTCACCTATTGCCTATTCTAGGCAGAAAGAGCAGAAAACAAGCCTGGTCTATTGTCATGGCTGGGAGTGTCCTTCTTAATTGCGGTTTCTACGGCAGTGATAAAACACCATAATCAAAAGCAGCTTGGAAAGGAAAGGGTTTATTTCCTCTTACGGCATATACTCCATCACGGAGGGAGGTCAGGGCAGGAACTCAGGCAGGAAACTAGAAGCAGGAAGTGGCGCAGAGGCCGTAGAGGAATGCTGCTTACTGTCTTATTCTCCGAGGTTTTCTCACCCTGCTGTCTGTATACATCCCAGGACCACATACTCAGCGGTGGCAGCATCTACAGTGGGCTGGTCCCTCACCCATCAATCATCAATCAATAAAATGCCCTAAAGCTATGCCCCTAGGCCAATCTGATATGGGCAGAGTTTCTCTGTTTCCCAGATAACTCTAGCTTGTGCCAAGTTGACAAAACTAACGAAGCACAGTGTCTTTGAATGGCTGGAAGGAAGAGCGCCTGTTAGCAATAGTTACATAATGGTTTTGAACAGGTAGGAGCACGCAACACTAGGACACTTAGAAGCAAGCGTCACTGAGTTTAAGTCTTAGGTTATCGGTTATGTTTGGACAAGGCGAAGTTTCTTAGGTTGTACAGTAGATGGAGAAAACTTAGCACCAGTAAAGGGAGAGTTAGTTCATACAAGACCATTTTAAATGCTAGGACAAGTTAGAGACAGACTAAGTGACCCTGTGAGCAGTTTTTTTGTTTTTGTTTTTGCTTTTGCTTTTGCTTTTGCTTGGTTGCAAGTCAGTCTCAGGATTACAGACCTGGTAGGTACGTACATGCTCTACTGCCGTACAGCATGCCACCCTTTAGGCTCTTCAGGATCAGGCTGGGGCTGAGCCAGGGAAGGCAACTCTTCCCTCAGCACTACTGAAGATGTCACCACAGGGAGTGCTAGGGAAGTACCTGTCCATGGGACTCACCTCAGAATATATGGACTGCCCACTGGACAGTGACAAGAATGCGACCCTTTCCTCCTCTCCAGTTCAAGAGAAGGTGATTAGCAGCCAGACAAAGCAGCTTATTTATGGCCAGTCTATGATGAAGAAGAGCTCCAGTTTACCAGCAGAAATGAAAGAGTGAAAGCAGACAGGGAAAATCCAGGTTGTGACATTGTGTGTGTGTCTGTGTGTGTGTGTGTGTGTGTGTGTGTGTGTGTGTGTGTGTGCGCATGCATGTGCGTATGCATGTGTGTGTATGTGTGTGTGTATAGGGGGCTGTTGGGAAGGTTTTATTTGGCCTGTGACCTTTAGGATATATGCTTTAAAAAGCTGGCTTTGTATTTGTCTGTCTCTGGCACTCATGTAAATATTACAAGAACCTTCAAGTTTGCTCCTCGATGCCCGTAAACAATTTGCCTTGCAGAAAAACGCCAGCTGCACTATTAAAGTCTCTTCTGCTTAGATTCCTCATGCAGCCTTCGTTGCCAAGACTTGGCGTTCGCTTAGCAGTGAGATACATAGGTATTTGAAGGGTTTTCATGCTGTTTGAGTTGAGCATGATTGATGAAAATAATGGTTAGTGGCTTTCCCCTGCATTGTGCTCAGTCAGTTAATTAACGGAGGGGCTTGCTTGCTACTCTAGGCTGCCAACAGAAGCATTCGAGCTGGCCTCCGTCAGCCTATAGAAATAGATGGAGCTTTGTATGGTCTTCACTCTATTATTGGAAAGTGCCAGTCCTCAAAGCCTCCCAAACTGCTGTGGGAAAGGTCCCAGTAAGTGCCCAGTTAACATGTAGACTTGTTGATACGACAATGCCCCACATTTTTTTCATAAAAAAAAAAAAAGATTTAAGATTTATTTAATTTTGCTCTGTATGTGTAAGTATTCACCTGCAGGTCTGTATGTGCCCACAAGGTCCCTAGAATTGGAACCACAGGTGGTTGTGAGCTGACACGTGGTTTCTGGGGGCTGAACCTGGGCCCTCTGAAAGAACACTTGGTTGCTCTGACCTGCTGAGCCATCTTTTCAGCCTGCTGCAATTTTCTTGATCAAGCTTCCTCTGGGTCTATTCTCAAAACCTGCCTCTGGTTAATTTTCTGTTAGCTTGAGGTATTTTGAGTACATAAAAGGAAGAAGCATGAGGAGAAGGGTAAAGGCACCAGGACCGTGCGCTCTCGGGGAAACACTAAGAGAAGGAGGAATGTTAATCACACAGGAGTGTCTCCTCTAAGGAGGAGATAACACCAAATACCTTCATTCCATTCAGAAAGCTGAGAATGCAGGTTGCTAACAACCTCGTGACATTTTTTTTTTCTCTCTCTGAAGGGACGGACCTCACCCTAATTTCTCAGAATGATTACTCTAGACTCTTCCCTCCCTAAATCATTACCTATTCATAGGGGAGATGGCACATGTACTTTATGGCCTGCTGACCTCTGTGTTATTGATCAGAGACCGCATTAGATTCTAGATTTTGTAGCTATGGAACCCACCCGCACGGTCACATGTACTTTGTAAAGGAGTTGCTACGGAGTCACACCATAAGCCTTATTCCAACCTGGGACCAGAAGGACAGGGATTATTAGTGCCAGCAGACCCTTTCCTGAATTCTATCGTGTTTAAATACACCTACAATCAACTGCCTGATATTCAATCTCCCAAAGTCTGGTCCAGGTTGACAGAGTCGATGTGCATCAAATGTTCGTTCTTTTCTCCTCTTGGACTTTGCCTCCCTGTTTGACACCTGCAAAGACCTCCTCAGATGAGGATCACTGTTATTTTCCCAGTCAGATGCCAGACTTCATTTAAGGAGCAAGAGTATAGGAAATCTCAAGAGCGTAGAGGCCTATGAGCCTATATTGTAAGCTTCGTCACAGGGGCCCCTGTGGCTTCACTTCAGTCTCAAGGGTTTTCAGTTAAATACTCTAGTCCAAATATAAATTTGAGAAATTTCACCTGAAACCCAGTGTTGTTTTTTTTGTTGTTGTTGTTTGGTTTTGGTTTTGGTTTTTGAGTCAGAGCTCTGGCTTCACTTCATTTCCTCTCTGATGAGTTGGGCACCCAGTAGCAGCTTCCTCCTTGAAATGGGCCTAACCCCCCACAGGTAGAGAGGAAAGTTCTTCTTATTTCCAGCCTCCTCAAGTCTACGGCTGTTTGCTCTTGGGAATCCTGGTCCAGTCAGTGTTGACTTTGCTTGGGTTTAAAGAACATGTAAAACTAAAGCAAGATTGAAATGTTCTCCCTCTGTGACATCAACCACAATGTTAAAATACCGATGAACCCTTCAGAAACGTTTAAAGGGAAATTGTGGAATGCAAGTCTGAAAACTCACAGACCAGTCTTGTAGAACTGAGCGCCGAGTGAGTTATTAGCAGAGAATGAGCAGCTCTGTGCATTGGGAAGGGTTTTCGGACTTTGCAGATATAGTTTTTGAGGCCTGTTGACAACGGAACCAATAGAAAAAAATAAGTGCTGTGGAAAAGTATTAATAAACAGTTGTGTTTATCATCCACTCCAGGAAAGACTTCTGGAAATCTAAAAGTAGGGGGTGGAGGCAGAAGTCCAAGATAACAGAATGTTGGCTTTTAATAGAGCAGGAAGTAAGATTTCTAAGTGGCATACTTTTGCACATTACCAACTCCAACTCCACTGCACTGGCTTTCAGTTTCTGTTACAGAGGTGTGGATACATGCGTGTGTCATTTCAAGTGGACGTGTTCCCTCCTTTGACTTCTTGGTTAGAGTTATAAAGCATATGAACTCATAACAACGGATTGTTTTTAACTTCATGTTTCATTGTGGAGTCTCTTAACTCTTCAAGTTTCATTAAACTGGGCTGTTCAAGTCTATTTCCACGCAAGCATATAGTGTAGTCTGAGCATATTCTTCTGCAATTCATGATTTTCTTCCCTTTTCTTTTCCTCTCCCCCACTTGGTAGTCTCTTTTACTCCACTAGAATAGACAGTTTCATTTTCACTTTTATGTCAGTAACTAAAAGATCGAAATGCTGGATGAATGTGCTGGTGTGTGTGCCTGTAAGCCAGCACACTAGAGACTGAGGCAGGGGAATAGAACATTTGAGGATAATCTCAGCTTATACTAGGTAATTTTCTTGCCGCTATAACAATATTTCTGTCAGAAGCAACGAAGGGAGGGACGTTGAATTTAGCTCACTGTCTGGGGGCTTGCGCCCATCATGGCTGGGAGTGCGTGGTAGAGCATCTAGTGGATCCGCAGTGGGAGGAGTCTGCAACAGGGCAGCTGCATGTTACATGGTACCAACCAGGAAGCAAACTGAGGCCAGGAGGGAGCAGTGGCAGATAGTAGCTTCCCCAAGCTTGCTTCCGTCCACCCAGGTGATCCACTTCCTCCAGGTGGGCCCCAATTCCCAAGTGTCCCACAGTCTCCTAAATAAACATCACCCCAGCTGGGGACCAAGTGTTCAAACACAAGAGCCTCCAGGGGACATTTCAGGCATGGATGTAGTTCACGGAATCCTGGAGGAGAACCATAATAATTTTATTGTGGTAGGTTATGCTAGCGACACCCTGAAGGCCCATCGCTGGATGTAAAAGACAAAAATGTGCATTTGGAAGTATTGCATTTGTTAATAAAATATTTTTAATTTTAGAAACAAAGCTGGTTTTTCATTCTTAGTTTTAAAATCTGTCTTTGTACATTTGCTGTAGAAGTTACTTCTGGGTTTTCTATGTTTCTTCCTTCCTTGGAGGCATGGACGTAGAGTGGGGGCCGAGTGGGAAGGAGAGAAGATTTCTATTTTCTATAACCATTTTGATACGGCACTTTCGCAAGTAGATACTGTTTTTAATGTCAAATCCTCAGCCCTAGTGTGGGAGGTGAGGAACACACCATCAGCAGATTTTCTTTAGATGACAGAATGGCTTGCCCTGGGCTAGAGACTCTAGGACCCATGCGAAACCTCGCTTGTTGCCGCTCTTTTGTTTAGTCGCCGGAAGCTACCGTGTAGGTCTCTCAGCTTCTAGCTCAAGTCTTAATTTTGATAGACAGTGGATTTGGACACTCGGGTTTTAAAGCCAGGGGCCTACATCAATTTTTGTTCTTTTCTCTCTGAAGTTATGTTTGGTTTATATCACCAATAAAAGAAAGAGACAACAGAAACTTTACTTCCAGAGGTAATTATGCGGTTTATTTTCTACCCAGCTAGAGTTTCCACTACAGACCAAGCAGAAGGTCCAGAGAGGTGAGTGTGTGGACGTGAGAAGGTGACGACCGTTCTAGATCATAACAGTTCCCCAAGGATTCAGAGCCACACCATAGCTTCCCTGTGGCAAGGCTTGGCTCAGTAGACATCTTAGAAATACTTCTTTTCTAACATTCCTTCTTGATTTTCCAGTGGATTGCTCATTTGAATTTTTTTCTTCATAACCTATGGTTATTTTATGTTAAAAAAAAAAAAACCTCAGTATTTCCCCACATCTGTTACTAAAAACAACCTTAGATTGTCCAAACAAATTGTTTGAAATATTTTTGAATTGTAAAATTGGCTTTAATATTATTAAAAGCGTTAGCATTAATGGGGAGCCTATGGCTAACATATGTACAACATTTATAGTTTTTTCTATTAAAGTAATATATAGGCATGGTAGAAACACTGACAAAGTTTTATAAAAGCATAATAGAAATTGTATCTTTACCTGGAAAAATATTAAAGTAGTTTCTTCAAACTATATGGTCTTTTCTATTTTTAAACTTCATAAAATTTTATTTTATTAATCATGGTGGCACATGGTTAATAAGCTTTGTAGAGGAAGACAGAGGGTAGGAAGGTTGCTGTGAGTTTGATGCCGGCCATGGTTAGAGAGGCGAGCCTCGTCTCAAGTGAGTAGA
The DNA here is from genome assembly GCF_964271855.1 of Acomys minous. Taxonomy (NCBI): domain Eukaryota; kingdom Metazoa; phylum Chordata; class Mammalia; order Rodentia; family Muridae; genus Acomys; species Acomys minous. The sequence continues at coordinate 28,317,211 of NC_140495.1, forward strand.
AACAACAACAGCAAAACCAAAATCATTTTACATGAACTATTTCCTGCAGATTTCCACAGTATAGGTGGACTGGCAATGTAGTTCAGGTGCAAAGTGCTTGCCCTAACATGTGAGGCCCTGGGATAAACCCACAGCGCTACAAAATCCAAACCAACCAGCCAACCAGCCCAACAGGAAGACCACTGTAAGACACATAATTTAATTAACCTCTGATTTCAGTCTTTTGGTGGTTTCCATTGTCCCCCCTGTCACAGTTCTGTAGAATCTCTTCATCCAATGTTTCCAGGGTCTTCCAAATATTTGCTTAGAATGTATTCCCAGAAGTGAAGTGCTGCGGTTAGGCCGTCTGGCCTTCTCTACGTTATGTCACTCGGTATAAACTGGTGGTTATTGCCGGCTATGACTTGCCCTGGGTGGCTTCATTTTGCAAACAGCCTTTGAGTTCATTTTGAGAACAAACACGGAGGCAGGGTGACTTTGCACCTTGCTGGGCCTATACATAATGACATGTGTTTGTCACCACCCAAGACACACAAAATCCTTAATCCTTAAAGGAAAGATGGATGCCACCCTGTAGATTGTTTAAAGTAAAACTGGGACCAAATGAACACATGGACATACTCAAGTCTTATCAGAAAACAGGTCTCAAAACTTACTGAGCATACCAGAATGAGGGAGGATGCATCACCCCTACCTGAACCCCCCAAAGGGGTGGAAACCTGACACAGTGATGGTGATGGCCTGCACTACGTTTCTATTTGGTCACCCAGAATAGCCACTAAGGGACTGGCAGGCAGAAAACTCCAAATTATCCCAGGAACTTAAACTTGACTATAACCAGCCTACTTCAGATGCTATCTTCCTGTCCTTCTGTTTGCCAGTTTGTCTGCCTACCCAATCCTGCCCCTTCCCTCTCTGGTTCCACACCATGCCTAGACAAGTAGATCAGACCAGGATGCTCAGCTCAACTTTGATCCTCCAGCGTGGCTTGACCCTGTGACCAGACTGGTGACGGTGCCTCTGACTGGGGCCCTTAATCTCTAGCGGCCTCTTGCTTCTACTAAGGCCTCTTTAGAACTCCTAGAGCCTCTTTTATTTAAGCCTATTGAACCCTTCTGCATCCAGTAGCCCTCCCATTTGCATACACACACATACACACAAATATATCTGCATAACTACATACATGTGTGAGGTATAATGTGTTATCTGGGAGGTAACACTACTAGTTAAAAATTGGAATGAAGGAAACTCAGCAAACGTTCACTGGAACCAGGAAGGCTTCACAAATTGCAGCCAGTCAACAGAATCTACAGTGCTTCTGAAATTATTGTCATTTAATAAATTCTGAGGCTGTATAAAGCCACATGTTGTTTGTCTTTCTGACATAGTGTGATGGTAACATGGGGTTGAAACTGTTCTCAGCGCAGTGCCAGTGATTCCCAGGCTACGAAATCCCAGAGACACTTTTACCACTTGTGTTATCTGCCTTGTCAGAAGTCAGTAAACATAGGGCCTATTTCTTATCAAATAAGTCAGCAATTTCAATGGCAACACCCTTTCTTCATTTCTTAATCGATTACACTGACTTTCCACGGCTTGAAGGATAAACTGTTGGTGATGCACACTCAACCTATTTTATTTTTTGCTTCTTTCCTTTTCTGTGTGGTTGGGACTGGAGACTGAATCCAGGGCCCCATGCATATTAGTAAGTACTCTACCACTGGATCAGGACTCCAGCACACATTTTTTCCCCCTGGCATTTTTGTTGTTATTTTGTTTCTTGTTTTTCCTTTCCATCTTGTAATGTTTGCAGGCATGTCACACCAAGAATCTTCCAACTTGATCTTCTTATTCCCTTCCACTTCTGGGGTTGGGTTGCCAGGGAATGACACTTTCCCCTCAGTTGCCCAGGTACTGAATGCTATGTTCAAAATGGCTCTCGTTTCCCTCTTCTTCCTCTCAGCCTGTGAGACATCTCATACTAGTCTTCCTTTCGTTGTGCCAAAGAGAAAGTGAGCAGAAGATGAGCGTGAATGTAAGTAGGCCTTAGAGATGAAAATGCTGATATATAAAATATTAGAATGTCCTGACAGGATTGCTTTATCTTAGATGTCTTGTAGAAGTAGATAATTTACATTTGAGATTGTTTTGTAGTCAAAGAAAGTCTTAATTAGCTGAGTCAGAATGTTTGCTTCAGTGTCTAGGTAGTTTTAGAGTGATAAGTACTTCTAACTTAGCTATTTATGAGGCAGAAATATGGGAGGTTGGATGGGTTTTGGACAGGGTCTGCATGCCTAAATCATTGGGAAGGGGTATTTTGCACTAAAACCATTCCCAGAAGCATAAAATCTTGAGGCCTTTTTGTCAGTGTTTTCTGGGAAATATGGGGTCCAAGCCAAGCTCACTACACGGCTTCCCAGTTGAACTGACTGCATCGACCAAGTTGGTAGAAAATGATCAGTTTAATCTTAATCTTTTTTTTATTATGATGATAATTGATCATCTAAAGACATGTTTATTAGCAATATTTTCTTCAGTGAACTTTCTTCTATCAAATAGTCTGTGGTAATATTTATAATCTCAATCCATTCTGGGCCATTTACACTGATCTTTTGATGACATATGACAAGCTCTTTTGGCTAATTTGAGCTGAGTCAGTTCAGCAAAAATGCCATCCTTACGATAAGGTGAAATTCCCCATCTATCACCCTCAGTCCTCAGTCCTCAACAGCTTTCAACCATCCCCTGAAAGCATAATCCCACCCATATGGAATTATATCGTCCAGACACCCTGGTCCCTAGTGTTTGCCTCCATCTACTGATGTGTTGACCTCTGCCCTGCTACTTGGCTCTTTGTGCTCTTGGCTTCTGTTGCACTTAGGTCAAGGCTGATCTCCATCTCGCTGTAGTACCCTCGAGTAGCAACTCCCTAAGACAGTCTGCCCTTGCATTGTTTAAAGAAAAGAGGTTCTTTTTTCTTTTAACCTATGATGTAGGTTTCTCAGTTTGCCTTATTGATTGATTGACTGATTGACTGAGGCAGGGTTATGCTCTGCTGCGAAAGCAGGCCTCAAAATACTATGTTCCCATGATTTCCCTGGATTAACTTCCTGAGGGATAGAAGTACAGGTGTGTACCACTGTAACTTGTATTATGAGGTTTTCATAATGATTTGCCTTATTACTTAAACCTTTTTATGTTTAGAAAATATTCATTCCTATATGAGATCATATACCTATTTTTAGGTTTAAGTTTTTAAAATGCCTGTTTTTTTTTGCAGACTTTACATTGTTTAATGATATTACAAGGTTATACTTTATCATTTTTCTCATTTATATAAATATATATTTAAGGATAAAGGAAGATTTTATTCATTGAAATATCACTAAAGAATAGGAGTATAAAAAGGTTAGGTTTTAAAAAAAATTGGTTAAAGAATATATTTTATTTGCTTTTAAATATCACATCACCTTCTTACAAAGTTCCAGCCACGAAGAATTTACATTTGAAAAGAATAATCATCCTTTTAAAGTAAAGCTTTATGGATTATGGTCCAAGCAGGGTAGTAAGGGCATATTAACATGGGCAAGGCCCTGGGCTTCATTCCCAGCACTGAAGAAAAATAAAAGGTAGAATACAAGCAATAATGTCCTGGCTTCACTCATTAGCACCTGAGAAAAGCCCAGTTATGAAAATAATCACAATATCTATGATAAAGCTTTCTGATGTTCAACTTTATGTCATACTGCCAAGCCATTTCTTGACATCAAAAGCAAAGATATTATTAAACTCTTTTTGTAGATAAAGGCAGACAGCAGAGTTAGTTTGCTTGCTCTGACTGGAACAGCTAGCAGAGGATGGGGGGGGGCAAGATTACAGTGAGGGGGGCTTAACTAATTTTGTTGTGGCAGTGATAAAACACTATGTCATGGGGGGTCAGTAAGAGCAGGAAGCAGTTGGTCACATTGCTTCTGCAGTCAAGCAAAGCTGGTAGTGACGATGCAGAGGCTCAGCTTGCTGCTCTCTCTTACTCAGTGTGGGACCCACATCTAGGACTGGTCATCCCTCCATTAACCCAGGGTAAGCACTCTCACAGACCTGTGCTGGTGATTCTACATCCCACCAACCCCGGCAATCAAAACTAACCATCAGATTCAAGATATTGAAATGGCTGCTCTAATACTGTTCTATTGCATGGAAGTGATTAAAGGAGAGCCTTGTATGACTGGTGCGTTTAACCTGTGTTGTCAAACACATTGTTTACCTTTAAAATCCTATTGATTTTGGTATTGGCTCATTTGCTTGGCTAAAACTATGAATTTAAGATTGGAAATACAAGTCAGATTCATAGCATCATGTATACAACTACCTGATCCCTCCAGAACACGCTTAGTGTTTTCCAAATTTTTTCCCCTCTCAAATATTACAAAGCCACACCCTGTCAGCCTTGATGAGCATCTACCACAGTCATGGATTTGCCTTCAAGTCTACTGTGAGAGATTTATGCTGAAGGCTTCGGCTCTCAGTCCTACCCTTGAAACTGAAGACTCTTTAAAAGCATAAAATAAAATGAGTCTTCTTAAAGAAAGGATAATTATTCTATGTTTTAATATTCTTTCATCTCTTACTTTAATGCTCTTGTGGCTCCAAAGTTCTCACATGCTAACATTCCTTGCAGTTTCTGTTGGGTCTTTTCATCTGGAGTTGTGCATATTGGCAAGTTTGGAGGAATCCACACACTCGTCCTGTCTGGTTTCTCATGTCACTCATGTCAAATGACTAGCTTGCTGCAGATACAGTGCAGCCAGATAAATTAAACCTTCCATTCTTTGATTCCTGTCTTTAAAGTACACACTGTACCATCTGACTTTTCTGCCATGGGCAAAAAGTGAGCCAGGGTGAAAGAGTTTTATACAGAAAAAAAACAAAAAACAAACAAACAAACAAAAAAACCAAAAACAAACAAAAAAACCAAAAACAAACAAACAAACAAAAACAACAACAACAAAAAAAAACCAACCCAACACAAAAACAAACCTTCAAATATAAATGAGGGTGGTGGTGGGAGGAACACATCTCAGACCCACGCCACTGCCCTTCGGTTTTGTTTTCCTAGAGTTCTGTTCCATTTAAACACCTTTTCAGTGTTAATGGGCATGGTGGGATACTGGTTTCTCTATTAAAAAAAGAGTAATTTATCATGGCTCAAAGCTGCTTATAGGGGTGAGATCTCAGCCCTGGTTTTAACAGAAAGATGTATGAAAAGTTTCATAATTAGACAACCGAGGGAAGACTTAGATGATCGAGGAGATAAACACTACATATGGATCTTTCTAGGTTTAAAAAAAATTACAGCAATTCTTATTTTTATTTTCATTCCCATGGCAACACACTAAAGGAGTCTAGACAAGTCCCTGACATTAAAATAGAACCTTTTCTCAGCTGCTTCAAAGAATGTAACTCTTTCTGTACTGTAATACAATAATAATTATTTTTACTACTGATACGTTTACTGCCAGAATTTTAAAGAATTTAAAAATGTGCAATTATGAAAACAAACATGGAAAATAACTTATGACTTCTAACACAGAGATCATAGCTCATTCCTCTGTTGGTTCTTGGTCTTTTCTGTCTTGGACACACATGTGGTTAAAACCCTTGAGACACCCCACAGGCTCTAGTGTTCTTTTTTGTCACCGTTTCCTTTTGTAGATGATAACAGATGTTTACCTACGACACGGAAAGGTACAGAACCAAGGCCAGGTCTCAGGATGTCCAAGAAAACCTCCAACCCTGGAAAAATGACTAGAGCCAAGAAATTCCTTGTGGTTATTCTGTGTCACTTGCTATGTGGATCATTGTATGTCTACATGCTCAAAAAAATGTTTGCTCAGCAAGTGTCAGTTTTCAGTGTATAAAATACAAGCAGACTGAAAGCATAAAGATCATTATTTTTTTTTACCCCTTTCTCTTGGTTTCTTATTTTGAATGCAGCAGAAAGGAGATAATAACACAGAACTGGGTCACACATACATAAAAAATAATTATATAAAACAACAGTAAGAGAAAAACAGAATGGGTATGAGACAGGCTGTGTGGCCATGAGACTGTTGCAGTCTGACTTCTGTGAGGAAATGGGGGCGCAGGAAAGGAGAGGGGAACACAGGAAATCTTAATTGGGGAGGGGGACACAGGAAATCTCAACATGCAAAACAGGTTCTAAGAAATTCCGGAGGCAACATTTCTGAGAGTCAACCTCCATTGTCCATTACACTATGTTTAGTTCAGTCTTATTCAGGAGTCACATTTTTTGGTGAGCTTGTGTTTCCTAAGAGACTGAACTAAAGAGAGAAGACCCATCCTAGTGATGCATGACACTATCTCATGGGCCAGGCCCCCAGACTGAATAAAAAGGCTTAACACAGCTGAGCACCTATATTTGCACACACACAAGTGTGTGAGTGTGTGGTGTGTCTGTGTGTGTGTGTCTGTCTGTCTGCCTGCCTGCCTGTCTGTCCATCTGTCTGTCTGCCTGTCTGCCTGCCTGGATGTGTACGCAGTGTGACTAGCTGCTCCACGCACCTTCCTTCTATGAGGCATGTACCAGTAAACTGTGAGCCCTAAATAACTTCTTCCACCCTAAACTTGTTTCTTAGCAGATATTTTGTCACGGCAATAAAAACAGTGGCAGAGTCTTCTATCATAGGGGCCCTACATACTGTACAGCCATTTCTTGCGTCACAATGCCAAGCCTGATTGGGGTGGCATTGCCTTGGAGTAGACAGAGGCTGGTTCATAGCATTGGGATACTTTATCTCACCGTGTTCTCTGTGGCATTTTGGAGAGGCATTTATAGCAGTGATGTAGAAATGTTTGCTTCGTTTCATTTTCTTTTAGTAAAGTTTAAACTGGTGTCATTGCATAACCCCTTCTTCCTCCCTAGCAGCTCACAGTATTAAGTGACTGTTCAGTTTTTATTTTTACTTCTTCTTTGCATGCACTTCATTTGTTTACTATTATTTGTGTGTGTGTGTGTGTGTGTGTGTGTGCATGGGTGCACATGTTATCCATCCCTACCACAGTGTGCCAGTCTCTGAAGGGTCTCACATGGACTGTTACAAGGATACTTTGACTGGTCTTGCTTCCTTTCATTGCTAACATCTCAAGGACTCATTCCACACTCCAAGGGACCATTTCTAAGGCATAGTGGAAGTTTTGATTTCTTTAAAAATCTCAGCTTTGTTAATGTAAACAAGTTTTTGTTTTAATCCTAAGTGTGGGATATGGGAGTGCACTCGTTTGTCCACAGCTGATAGTTGCCTCATGTGGCTCAGAGAGGGGTGTATCTATAAGGCCAGGTAGAAGAAAGTTTCATTCTGAGGACTCAGAGAGGGAAGAAATATGACAGCCAAGGAGGGGGGGAGACAGAGAGACAGAGAGAGAGAGAGAGAGAGAGAGAGAGAGAAGGCATGAAGGCTTCAGGGAGACAGAGGGAGGAAGAGGAGGAGGAAGAGGAGGAGGAGGAGGAGGAAGAAGACTGCTTGTCCATCCTGCTGTGTTCGCCATTTGCTGTTGCTGGACTGCTAGGTATCCTGACGACTGAGATTGGGATTTTCCCAAAGAACCCCACGACCCTAACCAGCTGGGACTAAGTCTAAGGAGACCTACATCCTCTTTCTCTTCTAACCTTTTTTCTCTCCTACCTAGGGTTGGAAGGGAGGTAGAGGCTTAAGGAATCTCAAATAAAGTAGAGTTTTAAAAATAGCACCTACACTGAAGTGTAATTCTCTGTTCTGTTTAGAGTCTTTTAATGGCTGTCAGTTGCTTCCAGGACAAGTTCAGAATGCCCTAATCAAAGCAGCCCTACCTCTAACCAGTTCATATCTGCCAGAGTCTGCTAGAGCCATTCTGGCCTCTCACTAATGCCTCAGAGCATCATGTTGTTCCTTGTGGCTCCATCTTTGGACTGCTTCCTTTTCCTGCTGGTCCTGTGCTGTCTTCTGAGGAATGTGAACTCATTACCCCTTTTCTACAAGGATTAAGAAATATTTGTTTATAGTTCCAGTTACTTCAGAAACTTCTTACAGCCACAGTGAAATATAATTCGCATAATAAAATTCACCCGTTTCCAATTTCCAATTGTTTTAATACATCAACAACCCACACTACCATATTTTCATCATGCTAAAAAAAAATCTCCTATTAGTTAGTAGATAGTCTCTGTTTCTGCACCCCCAGATCCTCACAGCCTTCAACACATGTTCTGTGTCTACGGATTTGCCTTTTTTGATTGGTTGATATAAATCATGACACATGCGATCTCTTGTTGCTTTTATCCTATGAGCATAATTATTTTCAAGGTTCATCCATTTTGTAGTACTTCAGTACTTTGCCTATATTGTCATATTAATGCTTCACTTACTAAAAACAATACTCTATTGAACAGACATACCACATTTATTTATTCATTGATCAGTTGCCACCCATTTGGGGTCCTTTCCAGTTGGGGAGCATTATGAATCTCTATGTTCAAGTTTCTGAGAAGGCCTCTTTATGTTTCTCTTCATGCAAATTAAGTCACTGTGTCACATGGTAATGTTATGAGTAACATTTTGAAGAACCACCAAACTGTTTAATTAGCATAAGCACTATTTTATATTCCTAAAAGCAGCAAATGCATGTTTCAATTTCTCCACATTCTTTTAATATTTGTTACAGCCTTACTTTTTTTGGTTCCAGTCATCCTACTGAGTGGGAAGTGACACCTACTTGTGGTTTGAAGTTGCATTTGCCTGAGAGCTTAACAGCACTTATAAAGTAAAACTTAGCTTGGTGTCATGGGATAAGTCTTCAGCCTCAGCACTCAATGAAAACTGAAGGAGGAAGACTGTGAGTTCACAGCCGTGCTGGGCTGTACAGTGAGAATCTGTTTAAGAATAAACAGGAGACAAATGACCCAGATACTACCTCTTCTCTTGCTCTTTCTTTGATTCCCTGCGTTCCTTTCCATACTGTTCCACACCTATGACTGTTGTTGCATCTATTGCATAGTCAATCACCGTTGGTTGGTGTGAGCTCTGTGTGTGTGTGTGTGTACACATGCATGTGCGTGAGCATGAAAATGTATATGTGAGTGCTAACGTAAGTCAGAGGTCAAGTTGGGTTGCTGAGTGTCTTTTCTGCTTGCTCTCTACCTTATTTTCATAGAAAAAGTTTCTCACACTAAACAGAGACCTCACCCATTCACCCAAACTGGCTGCCCCCAGTAAGTGCCAGGTATTTTCTTGTCTCTGCCTCCCCAGCAGTGGGATTTCAGACAGACACAGGGGGGAGGTGCAGGGTGTCTAGGTATCCTAACTCAGGTCCTCAAGCAAGGTCCTCTTTGTGGCAAGAGCTCTAATGACTGAACCATCTCTCCTACCCCATAAGGGGAACTTTTCAGGATGGAGTTGACTACTTGTTTATTCTTGTCTTCTATCCAGCTTTCTTGTCTCTGAGAACAGATTACTTTCGAGATGAGCAGAACACACCCTGAACTTCACCCTTTGTTTCCTTTGGGTAGAAGTTTCCTCATCACAGTTGGGGTGTGAGTGCAGAGGTACACACCTGTGCGGTGGCAGGTGTGGATGTGAGTGTGTGTGTGCGTGTGTGTGTGTGTGTGTGTGTGTGTGTGTGTGTGTGTGTGTGTATGTGGAGAGAGAGAGAGAGAGAGAGAGAGAGAGAGAGAGAGAGAGAGAGAGGTTACTAACAGTACCACGTGTTTTTTATTCAAAGAAATTAGTCTGGAGGACCAAAAGCAAAAACTAATCTATTAAAAAAAAACTTTATGAAAAAATGGTCCTGAGAACAAAGGCCTAAAAATGATGCCTTCTACTTGCCTTTCTTTCTTCCTTCCAGCCTCCTTTGCTTTGGAAACATGTCTTGACTTCCTTTTCTTTTGGGGGTATGGTAAAAAAAACAAACAACAACAACAACAACAACAAAGTAGATGACAAATGGAGGTGAAAGTGAAGTCGATAAGTGCTCGGCACAACAGAAAACAGGAATTGGGAAGTGGAGAGAAGAAAAGAGAAGATCCAGGGTGGAAGACCACCACCATGCTGAACGCCAAATGTCAAGTAAGATTTAATTAAAACACTGACCAGGTGGATGGTCTCTAGCCAGGCCCACGTCAGGGTTCCCAGAAAATGTGGACACAAGCCGTGTTTTTGCAGATGCTTAAAAAGGCAAACTACACAACTCACTGCATTTCCCATCAGGACCAATCAGGGGCAAGCATACAACCTGTCTGTATTTTCTCTCCAGATACCTCCCACCTACATGGGATCAAGCCCATCTGGTGCAGATGGGTCAAGCAAACATAGGACTTACTTTTAACTGTCTTAATCGCAAATAGAACCCATAACTTGCAAGGTACATTTTTTCCTGTTTTGGTCTCACAATGAACCTTCTAGAAGTCAACCAGAGGGACATTCTGCTGTAGGGAGGGACCAAGGGCATTTTATTATATTAGAACTATGCTTTAATGACAAGCATTGAGGCTACATAGCCCATTGCTCTTCCCATGCTATCGTAGTGTTTAGTTGGGAAGTTGCTACTTTTGTTTTCAGGTGTACTTTACACAAAGTGAAATTAACCCTTTTAGTGAGGTTATGAGACATTTTAAATTTAATTATTACTAGAGACAAGATTCATAATTCTATCATTGTTCTCACCAGTATTTTCTGCTACTCCTAGTACCTAGTCTTCCTACATAGTCTGCCCCCGCCAACCATTCAATTATTGTGTTTTACCAAGAGTCATGTCATTAGAGTCATATATCATGATGCCTTTATAGCCTGGTCTCATTTACTCAGGGTGATATTTGGAGGGGTACCATTTGATACTGTAGATCAACAGTCCGTTCCTTCCGGTGCTGTGCTGATGTGTTACAGCTTGTGTGTCAACCTATCAGGGAAGTTTTTGGAAATCTGGAGTAGTCATTGTGCTTTGAATGAACATCTTTCCAACAGGTTCAGACATTTGAACACTTGGCCCCCAGTGGTTTGGCTCTATTTTGGTAAGTTTAGGTGGCCTCACTGGAGGAAGTATGTCTTTGGGGGCGGGCTTTCAGAGGTGAAGGCCTCACCTACTCCTTCCCCCCCCCCCCAGTTGGCTCTCTCTGTTTCCTGCTTGCAGTTAGGGCTGTGAGTCTTCAGGTCCCAGCGATCAGCTCCAGCTGCCATGTCTGCCACCTGCTGCCATGCAGCCCCACCATTACAAGCCCTATCCTCCTGGAACCATATGTCCAAATAAGCCCCTCCCCCCATATATATTGCTTTGGTTCTGACATTTTATAGCATGATAGGAAATGAACTATATGATCAATAGTTTTTATGTGAGCATGGTTATACGTTCTCATGTGTAAGTAATTAGGAATGAGGCTTTTGAGTCTCACGGTAACATATATTTAACTGTATTGAAAACATCTGAATGATTTGTTCCAAAGGGGCATTACTATTTTGATTCCTATTAGCAATGTAGGCGAGGTCTAGGTCTCCACTCTGAAGGCTTCAGAAAGCAGTGATGCCCGGGCACTCTTAGGGCTGAGGTGCTGCCCCTTCTACTTCCTTGAATTTTCAGTAAATTATAACATTCCTGCCCATCCCACATGCCTGTGGTTGTGTGTGAAGGTACGGAACATGAAAATGCTGGAAAGTATGGCCCGACCTTCATCCATCTTTCTATGAATGCCCACGTGGCAGCTGGGCAGGGCTGTGAGGAACACTGAAGTCCAAGTACTTCCGAGGATCCGACAAGATGATCAACTGTGGCTCAGGTTTGACAAGACATGGAAGAATAACAGTGGGACTGGGAGGACCACGCAGGGATGGGGTGATCTCCCCAGTGTTCAGAACACCCAACTCTTGAATATTGAGGTGGACGATAACCCTGAACTACAGACTGACTTGTTGGGTGAGGGTGACTTTAATTACACACATACAAAAAGCTATGTAATCGCAGAAATTTTCTATAAAACTCCACTCCTCAGATGATCCCAAGTCCGTTTGAATGAATAAACACAGGACTAGAGGGGCCTCAGCTATCAGCAGCATTTTCACAGAACTTCAATCTAATTATGACTTCAGGGATTTGAAAATCTTCAGGAATGTAAATACGATCGTGTGATTGCAGCGAGCTTCCCCGGGTCTTAATTGATGGCGTCAGCTCTGGTGCTGAACGCATGCTAATTGATAAAGCAGATGAAGCAATTTCTGGGTTTTACATAGCATCTGCCAACCCTGGCTGCAAATGTCAATCCACCTGAGTGGACTTTAGAAAACCTTTAAGTCTGTGCCCCAACCTAGACATGTTGGTCTGCTTGCTCCAGGATGGGTACCAGCTGCAGGGATTTTTTTTTAATTCTTTGAATGCTCACCAGGATAATGTCTTAAACTTTGTTTTAGGTGCTCAACATTGAGTCCAGGGCATCTTGCATGCTTAACTCTGCTCACATAATGAATTAATTATGAACTGTTTTGTAACCTCCACAACTATCCATCTCTTTCAGTCGGTTTTCTGTTGCTGGGATAAAAATATATGACCAAAAGTGACTTCCAGAAGAAGGTGTTTATTTCAGCTTATGGTTCCCGGAGGGAGAGTCCACAACAGCAGGGAGCCATGGCAGCAGCTAGAGCATGAAGCTAAGAGATCACATCTTCAATCACAAGCACAAAGCAGAGAGTAGACTGGAAGTGAGGCCAAGCAACATCCTCTCATATTCTGCCACCAGGAGTGTTTCCTCCAGCAAGGCTGCATGGCCTTCGCCAACAGCACCATCAGCCAGGGACCAGGTGTTCAAAAAGCGAGCCCTTGGGGAAGATTCTCATTCAAACCACCACACCACTTCTAAAAGTGTTTCCACAACTAAAATTCCATAACCATTATACAACATTTGCCTGTCTCTCTTGCCCAGCCTCCTATGATAACCGGCATTCTCAACTTCTATGAATTTGCCTGTGTTTGATGTCTAAAGATGAGTGTTATTCCATTATTTGCATGTGTTTTGTATATTCATTATCTACTATATTTCAGGTCCTTGTATCTAGTGTCTATTGTGAATAACACTCTTATGAACACTGGTCTACAAATCCATCTTCAAAACCCTGGTTTTACTATTTTGGGAATATATATATATATGGATTGCTAGGTTAAGTGACAATTCTATGTTCAATTTGTATTATTCTATATTTTAATTAGTTTAAATATTTTGATAATTTTATACTTATGTATGGCATGTTGTGATCACATTCACTACATCTCCTTCTGTTTTCTTCCCCATATCAGTGTTTTGAGGAATCACCATACTTCTGCATCGAGACTGCCCTGTCTCAGCTTCATTTCTATTATTGAGACAAAATACAGTTGACCAAAAGCAATTTAAGTGAGAAAGGGATTATTCAGCTTACATTTCTAGGTTACAGACCATTGTAGAAAGATGAAATATTCTTTCTATATTAATCAAAACAGTAAATTATTATGGCAGTAGTTTTCTTTAACCAGCTAGTTCACCAATGACTGACACAGAGAGCCTGTGATTTATTATTAAACTGTAAACTGTAAGCACTATGCTGGGCAGATTCTGAGGGACTCTATTCCTAGTAACTTTAAAACCCGTATAAAAACCAATCACTTACCAATCTGATGACATCAGGGGCAGCTTCTGCTCCATCCGTCTGTCCTTACAGCTATATGCTCACCACCATCTTGCCTTACTTTGACCTCTCTCTCTCTCTCTCTCTCTCTCTCTCTCTCTCTCTTTCTCTCTCTCTCTCTCTCTTTCTCTCTCTCTCTCTCTCTCTCTCTCTCTCTCTCTCTCTCTCTCTCTCTCTGGCTTCCTTCCCTCCTGCTGCTCTGCTCCTTTCTCCTCCCTCAAACCCAAGCCTAGGCACCTAAAACTCTGCCTCTGCCCCCTTCTACCTAGTCATAGGCTGGAGCATCTTTATTTAGCCAAACAGGGATAATTGGGGAAAATTCTTTATCATCATCACATGGTTATAGGAGATAGTTCAGCATTCATAGCAATGGCAATGGCTTTGCAGTAACCAGATCTCAAGGCACTGAAGTAAGTGTTTGAAAATCCAGCTGGACTTTCCTCCGACAGACCACCACTGAGGGGAAATCAGGTGGGAACTCATAGTGACACACAGAGCAAGGACAGTATAAGCATCTTTGCTTGCTGCATATGTATGCTCAGCTAGATTCCTTCATGCTTTTACAGTTCAGGGTCCAGTTCATGAAATGTTTTTTGCTCACATTCAGAGTATATCCTACTTCTACTTGAGTGAACCATCAAGGCAATCCTCAACAAGCATGCCTTCAGGCCAGTGGCATCTAAACAAGCCCTGATTGAGAGCCCTGTCTGGGATGGTTTCTAAGTATCATTTGACAGCTAAAACTCAGCAGCTTGCACTTATCAATATTTGTTATTTTCTATTGTTTATTTTGATAGCAATTGTCCCAGTAGGCATCAGGTATTACTTCACTGTGGTTTTGATTTTTGTTTTCTCTGAATATTCATGGGCCTATTGGTGTCTGTTTTATCATATTTGGGGAGATACTTATTCAATCATTTGTTCATGTGTTATTTAGGTTGTTTTGAATGAGAATATTTGGAATGCTTCTTTGAAGCTATATTTCTCAGCTTTTGATGCCAATGCTGGACTGTGTTTTGATGCTATCACTTTCCCAAGCTGACTTGTTCTGTGGCTGTCATCTGTGAGCGGGGACACAGGCTCTTTGGCTTCAGTCAGGGATCAGTCAAGGATCTGCACTCATCTGGTAATTGGCTAGGTGAGAAAGTTCAAGGTGGTCTCATCTATATGCTGTGCTGGGAGAGCTTGAGATGTTTGTCTGAAAGTCTGGGGGCATTCCCTACTGTGTGCTCTAACTATGATTCTACATGGATTTTGACTCCAAGAGACCAGCAATAAAAGTTTTGATTAACTTCAAGATCTAGATGCAAAAGTAAAAGAGCAGTAAAGTCAATGATCAGAGTCAATCCAATTTCAGGTGGGAAGGAAATAGACTCTCTCTCTCTCTTCTTCCCGTTCTTTCTTTTTCAATATTTAAAATTTGGGCTCTCTCTCTCTCTCTCTCTCTCTCTCTCTCTCTCTCTCTCTCTCTGTGTGTGTGTGTGTGTGTGTGTGTGTGTGTCTCTGTCTCTCTCTCTCTGTCTCTGTCTCTGTCTCTGTCTCTCTCTCTCATGTGTATGTGTGTGTGTGTGTGTGTGTGTGTGTGTGTGTGTGTGTGTGTGTGTGTGTGTGAACACATGCACAGTTATGCTCATCTGTATGCATACATGTAGAAGCCAGATGTGAACTTCAGCTATTTTCCTCTGTCACTCTCCACATTACTGTTTGAGAAACAATCCCTCATGAGCCTAAAGCTCACCATTTTCTCTACAGCACATCCATCCATCCTTGCTCATCCTTCCCCGAGAGACAAGGGATAGGCACGTACCACCATACCCAGATTTTACATGGCTTCTGGGGACCCAAACTCAGGTCATTATGCTTGTAGAGCAGGCAGTTTATTCACTGAGCCACCTCCTTAGCCAAGGAACTTCATCTTACTTTATTTTGGTGTGTGTGTGTGTGTGTGTGTGTGTGTGTGTGCACATATAGGTACAGATGTCTGCAGTTACTTTAAGAGACTATTGGAGTATTTGGAGCTACAGTTATAGGTGAGCTGCTGATATGGTTGCTGGAATCAAACTCAAGTCCTCTACAGGATCATCACACACTTACTGCTGAGCCACCTCCTCATCCCAGAGCCTGCTTTTTAATAAACAAGGGGGACATTGGTTAAAAAGGATGAGGGAGTAAGGGACTATTGCTGTTACCTGGGGACACAATCTGCCATACCATGTGATCCTGGCTGCTGTGCTATAACACCCATGGTAGGAAAGCTCTACTCTCTAGTGCTCTATAGTAGGTATTTTTCTCTTTCTCCACATCACCAGATGCTCACCATAGTCTATAGAAAACCTGTGATAGGAGTGCAGGGAACCATGGCAACCAATTTGTAAACATGGGAGCAGGGGCCTTGGCTGATTATGTCTATAATATAATTTATAAGAACAGTTTTTCTTTTTTCACGGAAGAAGCTGGGTGACCAGTTCCTGACCCAATCAAGCTGGGTGAGCATCAGTTTTGAGTTGTTTTTATTGACGTATCTAGAGCATTTCACTGGGAGGTCTCAATGGCCCACAAAACATATTTATAAGACAGCTGCCTAAGTTAGGTGCATGTAGGCGGAGAAACAACACACAAAGCAAGCTTGTTCCTGAAGGTTCTCTTTACTTACCTCTGCTTTGCAAGAGACAGGTCAGTGAGTAGAAACTGAAAGAAGCTAAGATAAAATCCTGTCTTCACTGCCAAGAGTGGTATAAGCTTGGCCAGGTCAGTTATGGCTCTTAAACTTCAGTGTCCTTGGGTATAAATATGAAACACTTGACTCAGTGTTGTGGAAAGTAAGCAAAACCAGTATGATAGCTTGATGTTGTGTTAGCTTCCAGGACAAGTGTAGCACCCACCACTCAGAGCAAGAGTCGACATAAACATGCTGCTGATATGCCCACGAATCCTGGGCACTTTTCTACTGCTTTTAGAAGTAATCCCTAGGTAGGTTTTCTATTAGTGCTCAGCTCCTAGTTTAGTCGTGACTGAAAGCTGCTGTTTGAAAATAAGTCAGATTTGGTTGCATTGGAAATCCTTCATTAGAATTAATCAGAAGGAATGGAGTGACTCAATGTACACATTTTATACTGCCCTTTGTCATTTTTAATGTAGTGCAGTACTGTGTTTGTGTGTGTGTGTGTGTGTGTGTGTGTGTGTGTGTGTGTGTGTGTGTGTCCATCCAGTGGCTCAATCAAATAGGTCAGGCCCTTAGTGACATTTGGTGACAACCACTAGCTTTCTGCATAAATATAGTACAGTGTTCTTAATATTACTTACAATATTAAGGTGGTTACATTTTATTTTGGATGGAAATTTGTCTTGTGTGGTAGCCCTAACCTGTAGCACCTCCTGTTACTTACAGAAGACAGAATCTCCCTCCAGCCAAGATTTGGGTTTACTGAGGGAATGAAGGGCCACTGGGAGGCCCTGGTGTCTGACTGAAGGCGGGGCATATGCCTGAGCAGGATTAGAGGGAAGATTTCCACACCCTGGTCTACTTGAAAGTGTGGAGCTCAGATCTACCTTAGCCAAAACCTTTGGGGCCTGCACATGGCTCAGGAGCAGTGAGGGATGAAGTAGGCTTGCCTTCATCGGCCCCAGAAGTCAGCATCTTTAGGCCTTCCTCACACTCCTCCAGATGTGGTTGATTCCAGCCCTTACCCAGTGAGGTCATTTGCTCAGTGAAATATACCTACCTCCCTTTTATCAGCTGGGACAGACGCTTCCACGTGGCAGAGCCTGGTCCCGTACTAGTACCTGCAGCTAGGAGGAAGTGTGTTGTGGGTCCTGAGCTGAAAGACAAAATCCTTGTGGAGCAATAACTTAAAACAAGGCCACAAGTGTGAGCCTTGATCTACATTGACTTCTCTTTCTTCTTCATAGACAACGGAATTGGACACGTTCATTCTTAGGGAGTAAAGTGTGGGGGAAAGTACAGTTATCCACAAGCCAAGGATGTGATCTCCCACCCTCTCAGGCCTCAGAATAACCAACAGAGCCAGCGACCTTGGTTTTGTATGCCCTGCCTTCACATACAGGAGGCAACACGTTTCTGTTGTGGATGTCTCTAGCCCTGCCAATAGTGTTTTGCTACAGGGATCATAGTAAATGGATAGCACAGGTTTTAAGAAACTCTGACAGGTACCTGGCCAGTCTCGTTTTACATATAGGGTGGAGCTGCAAATTGTCCCCAAATGAACTTGGTAATAATCACACGAACAGATTTTGCAACCCTCTAGTGCAGCCTCGATGTAAGCTTTTCCTTTGATGTCCTCTAGGGCTAATACGTGTCAGAAAGAGTCATGGTAGATACTGTCAACTCACAGTGTTCTCATTGAAGAAAGAAGCCGGAGTCCCGGTTAGGAATCTCATCTCTTATTTGGATTTCGTCCCTTTCTCTAAGAATCCTGTACAAGTGCTGGAACGGCTTTGTTGGCAGGTTGTCAGAGTGAGCTTTTATTGGGAGCAATCAGCACTGGATGAGCTGGCATGGGTGTGGGTAGTCTGAGGCTGTGTGGTCTGTGAGGCACTAAGGTGGTGAGAGACACCTTTTGCTCACATGCAGTCTGTACAAAGGATTTTTACCCGGGCAGTGAAAGACTAATTCGGTGGACACTAGGACATCATAATGTGGTCCCCATTCTAGAAAACTTGGAGCCAGAATGCTAGGTCCACAGTTGCATATTTTGTGTAAATCTTAGTGCTGTTTTGCTCTTGCTTGGAACTCATGGATCTTTTTCTTTTGGCAGCAAATAGCTACTAAGGTGCCATGGAAATTTATATGTGATCCACGTAAGTACATGTTGACTGAGATGAGTAAACATGAAACCTCCCGAGGCTAATTTTATTATCAAATGCAGAGTCTAATTACTATCTACTCATGTTTAAAGACATAGTCAGTATATTTTGTGTGTGTGTGATTGGGAGGCTTTACAAGGTTTTGGGGAAATAAAACTGTGGGAAATTCAAAGCTTGTAGAATCCCAGAACAAATTGCTAAACTCTTCTTGCCTGGGCTTGCTCAGTCACCAGGCATTAGTAAGGGAAGACATGCTGTTATGTCTTTTTTCTTTCTAATAAAGTCAAGAGAACAGCTATATGTGTGTCCATATACAAAGTATGCAATGTGTGTGGTTTGGATGATGGGAAAAACTCACTTGATTTGTGGCTCTGAAATCTACCCTAGTCTTCTCCCGGGATAACTGAGGGGGGATTGGTGAGCAGCCAAGAGCATCATCAGCAAGGAATGAGCCACTCCCCCAAGGGGGCGGGGGAGAGAGAGAGAGAGAGAGAGAGAGAGAGAGAGAGAGAGAGAGAGAGAGAGAGAGAGAGAGAGATCGTATACGTGAAATTAGAGTTATACTCTGCCAGTACACTTATTCTCTGGTTGAGTTTTACCAAAGAAAGGTCTTTGCTGAGGCCAAGGCAACTAGATGCTTGATGTCTCACTTTTGCTCCTGTTGCTTGGGGTAAACCAGGCTAGAGACAGTTTTCTAGGAAGCTGTTGTAAGAAATGAGATGGTGAATTCAAGAGCATGCTGAGTATGTGAAAGAGAGAGAAAAAATCGCCACTGTACTTTATGCAATAGATAGCTAACTTTTGTTCATCTTTGTGTATGTTGGATGCTTCTAAGGAACTGTGGCTTTGTTAGACTTGGTTATAGAGGAAAAATAGTTGAATTTAACTTTAAATATTAAAGAATGCTTAAAATGCAAGTCAGTAGCAGGTATTCATCTTCAAGGAATAATAGAAGGGCTCTATTGGAGAATTTGTGTTTTGTTCTCCCTCCGTTAAGTAAAAAGGAGCCCAGGACATCTGCAGGTCGCTTTCAAATACAGAGGATTTTAAGATCTGTTAGCTGCCAGTTGTCAGGTTTGGGACAATTATTTAAATTTTCTGTGACTTATTTCCCAAGCTGTGAAAGCTGACAGCATGTTGTATTTCCACAGAAAGCCTCTGGCCCACAGTGCGTGCTCAGGGGACCCCTTGCTCTGGGTCCCATGTTGGTAGTGGAAAGGCCTCTGGTAAAATATGAAGCAAAACAGTAGGTTTGCTCTGTGGAGGCTGTGACATTCAAACCAGGCCTGTTTTCCCCAAGTTAGCTCATCTCCCTGGGGGCTGTCTAGAGACAACACTCCTCACCGGGTACATGTGAAGTTTCCTCGAGGAATCCATTTTAAAAGGAGAGAGAAGGAGACCCACTTTAGTCCTGTTAAATATATACCAACATTACCTGTTTTGATATGGCCTGCATTTTGTATGTGAGCTGTGGTTCCCCCTCCTCCCGAATGATAAATATTGGAAAGTCACAGCTTGCCTTTAGAAACTCTGGGGGTATTTCAGCTTTCCCTTTTGCATGTTTATTTCCTGAAAGACAAATGGATGCAATGCAGGAGGAAAAGGGCAGCTCTCCGATGCAAGCTGCTGGGGGTGGCAGAGCACTCTGTGTATTCAGCATAGCTTGTGTCAGTCATTTATATCAGTGCAGTCTTTGGCATATTCAAGCATGCTGAAAATCTCACGAGGCAGGTTTTAGATACAATATGCCTGGCAGGATGATTTATAGATGATACATGTAATTATGTAAATAAATGATGTTTTCTTCTCTAAAATGGAAAATTTCATTTGCTCTAGGAGAGAGGCCCTCTTTCCCTGACTCTCTTCTTTTGTCTTTTTCTTATGATAGAATTTCTACAAATACAATCAAGGTAAATACCTTCCCTGACCAAAACTTAAGAGGGCAAGGTAATGTATGTCTGTGACTTATATTACACCACACCCAAAAGGATATCGCTTATAAGAGGGCAGGGTTAGGGATTTACAGACAGGGGCTTGTATGGGAACAATTTACATAGTGTTTATATATTTTAGACCTAGCAGAGTAGCAAATCAAGCCAAGCCTGTCTGCACCTCTGGGCATTCTTTGCTTATTTATGAAGAAAAATACAGTGGAAAGGATAGCTAATGTATTTTTTGAATCTTATAAACTTTCTTATAAAAAATAAATAAAAGCATCACACACCAAATTTAACCAGATTCAAAGTCTATACAACAGTGAACTTCTGTACAGTTAGAAAAGGCATTCAAAACAGAAACTGTGGAGCGTTGCATTAAAATTTATACTTCTAGAATCCTAGACTGGTTCAAATAATTATTCTTTTAAAAATAGCAAGTAACTTCTTATTTATATTGAGAGAGCTGTAAAATTACCCATAATGTTATAGTCAACCCTTAAGCAGCTTTTAATGAAGAATGAACTAGCTGAAAGTTCATTCATAATGACGTGTGTGACCTTCTCTAACAGAGGATACCCCAGGAACACTGAGGGCAGGAGCAATCTGAAGGAGGCACGAGACAGCCAGCAAGGGACCTGAAATGCCAACTGGGATTTCTGACCACAGTATTCTCCTTAGAGATGTCCCAGGAAGTGAGATAGGCTCATTTAATGGGAAAATTAGCATTATTTAGGAAAAGGGGATGGCTCTAATGTGTGTATAGTAAACGATGCCATCCTAGAGTTAGGAGAAGTACACAAAGGACTTCCGTTCTGTCTTCTCTAAAGCATGCAGCTGCCACTTGTCACTCATTGTCTACCTAATAAGCTCAGTTGCATGCAGAGTCTTCTGTGTCTGTGCTAGGTCTTACATGTGATGGGCAAATGAGATTTCGGCAGCTGATCTTTCTCGAGAGCTTCTAACTGGCCTCCCATCCACACTAGGATGGAGGAGTAGATATGAACACTTCCAGAACTTTTTGTCTCCTAAGAAAAGTAACATTACTTTTATGAAATATTCAGCATAAAGACCGAAGTAGCCTTGCAAATGATCTGTGAGATAACATGCTAATACTGGGGCTGCAGGTGCAAAAGTCTTTCACTTATGAAGATGTGTGGAGACACTTTATTTTAGAGATATTTAATAGTGTGCATGAGAGAGAGAGAGAGAGAGAGAGAGAGAGAGAGAGAGAGAGAGAGAGAGAGAGAGAACTCTTGGAACGAGGGGAACTGTAGACTAACTTGTTGTAAAGGTCTGACTCTTAAAATAGGAGAGAAAGTTTCAATATTAAGGAATATATTTTTCACTTAACAAAAGAAAGCATAGTTGGAAAGAATGTATTCTGTCTTCTTTTTTAAAAATATAATACCTACCATTTAATCTAACCATGCAATAGTGAAAAGTTTTGCTTACCACTAAGTCACGGAGTTAAAAAGAATGCGCAAGGGGCTATGAGGTGAAGCCCAGTGGGGGAAAAAAAAGGATGCTAGAATCAGCCGTTGCCAGGCACACAGGTCTGAGTTCGGTGTTGTCTGTGGGGACAGCCCTGGTCATGCCTGCTGCTCTCCTTGTTCTCTGGTTTCTTCACAGTGTAGAGACGAGTAGCACTGAGATAAGGCTGCGGTGACAATGAGACACATTGTCTGAGCGTGTCTGCCCATGGCCTACCACATCCCAGAAAAGGCAAGAAGAGGTGTTAGTGATTTTCTTTTACAATAAGACATCTTAATGGTTCAGCACACATCCTAATGGTAGATCCTGCCTTCTGAGGATTAAAATTCCATTCAAGCCCCTCAATTATCCCTGAGTGATTTTTTCATGTTGCCTTGAGGTTATTAGCTGTGTTTGATCATGATACGATCTTCATATTGCCCCTCCTGAAGAACACAAAGAAGACTGGCATCCCTGTGATAACATGTACAATCACATTATGGATTAAAATGAGCTGAGAGATTAATAGAGCAAGAGGAGAAAAAGACAAGTCACAGCATGAAAAGAAACTCATTGTGTAGCAGGCTCACCTACAACGGGGGCTTTGAGAGGCTGGTGCTCTCTAAGAACTCCCTGACAAGCGAGGCTGAATGGCATGGCCATTAATGCGCCATGTGATAAATTATTTAGTCAGGGCAAAGATGAGGAGGGATCTTTGGAGACTCCCAGATCATACTGTATAGATTGGGTAATTGTGGAACAATGGTAGTTAATTGAGAAAAATAGCAGCAGATGAGATTCATCATAGGCCAGTGGGGCAAACTGAAGACTTTGATGGGAATTACTTGTACAAGTTGTACGTTCCTAATTGAGTGTGATCCCCTAAAGAGAAATGAACTCACATGAATTATGGGGGCAGAGAAAGCAGCAGCTTGCCTGGTATGTGGAGCTCCTCAGAGATTTCTCTTCCTGATGTGTATATATTTATCGTGTGTGTGTGTGTGTGTGTGTGTGTGTGTGTGTCACACACTGGACACATGTGTAGGTCAGAAGACAAGTTTCAGAGGTCAGTTCTCTTCTGCTGTTTTGTGGGTCAATGGGGATCTAACTCAAGCCATCAGGCTTGGCAGCAAGCCCCCTTAACCAGTGAGACATCTCATTTGTCTTCATTGTCTTATTAAAAGATGTTTGTGCCCAACGTGGAACATTGCAGATATAAGTAGGAAAATTCTTGGTTAAGGATAAGTAAAGTTGTTCAAGAAGAGTTGTTCAAAATGTACACAAGTACAATCTCTTGCCTGAGTGGCCTGTGTGGGGTATTGTGTTACCGTGGGGAATTACATTACTGTTCCTAATTTTCCCATTTTCTTTGCCTCTGAGTATTTGGCTCTGTAACTTGGTGAGTTCTCTCAATAGAGCTAGGTATGCAAATATCCGGCTGGCCAGGTGCCTTGGTTTAGCTAACAGAATGTGAGCTAGCTGCCATAACCTAAGTATCTAAGTATCTAAGCTCATATGAACTTGTGCAATTTGGCCTGCTTTCTTGTATCTTTGCCATTGTCTTGAGCCCGTAGTAACATGTGCAGTCTGGTGGTCTGGATGAGAATGTCCCCCATAGTCTCATATGCTTGAATACTTGGTTCCTACTTGGTGGAATGGTTTGGGGGAAGATTAGGGGGTATAGCCTTGTAGGAGGAAGTGTGTCACTGGGGGTGGGCTTAGAATTTTCAAAAGTCTCACTCCATTTCCAGTGTGCTCTCTGCTTTCAGATTGCTTTTTGTATTGTGAATACTGAGCTGTTCTCGCTGCTATGTCTTTGCGTTTTCATCATGGTTTCTAACCCACTGAAACCACATGCCCAATTAAGAAAACATTTTTTAAATTAGTTGTCTTAATAGTGGTGTTTTGCCACAGCAATAAAAAAAAGTAACTAAGACATGCAGGGAAGATAAATATTCCTTGAACCCACGAACTAAGACTTGGTAGTTGGGGTGTATTGTTTCCCATGTCAACATTATTGGACCATAGGAATCCCATATATTTGGCTGAACATTATACTCTCTGTGTTTGTCTTATATTAACTTTGAATCTGTACCCTGAAAAAGGCAGCTCGTCATCCCTAATGCAGATGGCACTCACCCAAAACAGTTGAAGCCCTAGATAGAACAAAAGGTAGACCTCTCCAGTAGCAAGAGGGAATTCCTTCCTTGCTGCTTAGTGTCTGTATCCATCTTTTCCAGTCTTTTTCCTTGGACCAAAACCTCACTCTTTGGGTCTTGGGACTGTTTGAATCAGATGGAAACTTACACTACCTTCTCTCCCAGGACTTCAATATGTTGAATGACTATCTGAGAATTTCTCTCAGCCTTTATGATTGTGTGAGCTGATCTCTCTCTCTCTCTCTCTCTCTCTCTCTCTCTCTCTCTCTCTCTCTCTGTGTGTGTGTGTGTGTGTGTCTGTGTTTAATGTACACATTCTGTGTGTAGCATAGTGTACATCCTTATAAAGAGGTCACAGAAAGATATATCAAGTGTCCTATCCTGTCACTTTACCTTACTCCCTTGAGATAGGGTCTTTCACTGAATCTGAAGCTTACCCCACCCTCCCCAGCTGTCAGCTTCCTTCTGTTTTCCCCCACCTCGCAGTTCCAGGGTTCCGGGTGCATGACGACATGTCTAGCTTTTTATATGTATGCTGAGTTTGGACACATGTGGTCTTAACAACTGAGCCATCTCCCATACCCCAGACTGTTACTTTGTTTTGGAAACAGGGCATCATCTAGTCCAGGCTGGCTTCAAACTCAGTGTCATAGTTAATTTCAGCTGTGAGTTTGACAGAAACCTAGACATACCTGGGAAGAGGGACTCTCAATTGAAAAATTGCCTCTATTATGTTGGCCCATGGACATGTTTGTGGGGAATTTCCTTGTGAGGGATTTTTTTTTTGAGGAGCATTTCCTCAAAGTCAGCATACAGAAACTGTGGTAAAGAGGGAGTCAAGGCTACATTTCAAGCTGAGAACTACACTTTTCAATGTGCAAGAATCTCCCACATGGTATTGGTTTTGAAGGCATGAAGTGGTCATGGAGGGCAACCTAGGCTTGGCACTATAAAGAAGCCCTGTGAGAGGCCATGAGATGCTATTGGTGAGGATGCAGCCTTAGTTACAGTGAGGAGCCCAGGATTGAAGGGGTCATGTAGAAAAGCTGACGTGTGATTTCCTGAGAGACAAGGAAAGGCCATTTGTAAAGGCGGATCCTCACTTGCAATGCACCTCCAACGTATCAGAGATGCCAGGTTGATGGGACTTCTGCCAATGACAGACAAATGTACAGAATAGAGCCATCCTAAACTGATAAAATGCTTATATGTGATATAGGTGAGAAATGGGACTGTCAAAGCCCTTTACAGTCTGTAAGATAATGAGTATGAATGGGTCCCAGACATCAGGCATTGAGCTGTTGGGTTTGTTTTTGGTTTTTGTTTTATTGTGTTTGTTCCCTGGTTTTTCCCTTTTATTATAAGAATGTGTATAATTTATTTGGGGATTTTTCAGGAGTCTACAGTTGAGATTTTTTGAAGAGACTTGAACTTTTAAAGCACTAACTTAGAAAAAAATGTTGAACTTTTAAAGTTGTCCTGTTTTATATTGTGATTTTAACCTGAGATCTTAGAGGCACACAAGAAAGAAGTTATTGTTTAAAGGGACTTTTTATGCGTCAACATTGTCAAGGGGAAGGAAGTCATATTGGTCAACTTGACACATACCTGGATGTACCTGAGAAGTTGGAATCTCTATTGAGAAATTGCCTCCATCAGATAGACTTGTGGGCATGTTGAGAGGTCTGGACATTGCTACAAGGCCCATGACTAGAGTCACATAGCCTCATGAGCACAGGCCTGCCTCTATAGGCACTAGCCAATCCAAGCTTGAGTCATGTAGCCACAGAAAGGATTCCCCTAGAAACCTTTAAAAGAGCCTGGGAGCTCCTCCTCAGGATCATCACCATTTTGGATGGATGGTCGACCCTGCATGCAGGCTTTTTCTGTAGAATAAATGCTCTTTGTTTTCACATACTATTTGAGTCTGGGCTCTTCCTTTGGTGATTCTTGGACTCTTATGATGTCTGTGTAAGATTTACTTGATGGTTGATTGATGTCAGAGAGCCCATCCTAGGAAGTAAAATTCCTGGGCAGGTGGTACTGGGCTGTATAAAAAATGTAGGTGAGCAAGTCAGGGGAGTGAGCCAGTAAGAAGCACTTTTCCATGCTTCTTGCCTGTGCTCCTGCCCTGGCTTCCAGCAGTGATGGTTTGTTACCCAGAAGAGCAAGATGAAGTAACCCCTTTCCTCCTGCAGGTTAGCTTTTGTCCATGATCTATCACAACAACAAAAAGAAAACGAGGACAACCAGGTTTACCTGGAACTCCTGTTTTCAGCCTACTAAGTACTAGGACCATTGGTGTGGCGTGAGCCACCATACCAGCCGTGTTGTTGCTTTTCGTGTAGATGCAGGAAAGAGTCTAGGAGTTACCTGGTGGGTCACATGCTTCTATCCACGTGTAGGTGGCTCCGAGAGAGTTCCCATCAGGAAACATGGCTGTCTCAGGTCTCTTGGTGTAACCTAGTCAGCTTATATCCAAAACCAAGAAGAAAAATACTAAGCGATCACAAAGCAATCCTGGGATCTTACATCTGTCGGGGGTAGCACTTTTATTTAGTCCAGCCTAATTACAGTTAGTGTCTGCGTAAGTATGTGCCTCTAGGAGTAGAAGCAGCCAATTTGCTTACTTTGTCGATGCTCTTTGATTATATTTGACCTAACAAATTAGGTGACTTAATTCTAGACTTAATAAGACCGCCTCATCCTGAGCTGAAGGACTCTTGTGTTTGGTAGAACTTTCAGCAGCAGGTGAGGCATGTGCCGCTGCCAGCCACTTGTATTAAAACATAAAACTGAAACTGAAGTCCCAGTTCAGGTACTTGATGGTGAAACTAATTAAAGGCCAATCCTGGGCTGTTACAGAACAGGATTTCTATCCTGTCACTTGGCTTTCCCCCTCTTGGATATTTTTTTTTCCTGCCCAGGTGTATTTTCCTATCATATTTAAGTATGTGAAGACTTAGAGGAAGAGGGAAGATTTGCTTCTAAACATGTGTTCCTGTGAATGTCTCCTTATTTATTAACTCAACTATGTAGACTTTGCAGTTTTAGTTGGGGAGAGGGGTCTTATTACATAGCCCAGGCTATCTCAAACATACACTGTTTCTCCTCTTTCAGCCCTCTGAATGCTGAGATTATTGGTGTATATTGGTGCTTTTTTTTTTTTTTAATCCTCCTCCTTTTTTTTTTTCCTGAGACAGCATCATGCTATACCATGCAGGCTAACCCCACACTTTCAGTCCTCCCGCCTTATGCTTTGTTCTTGCTGCGAGTACAGGCACTAGCCACTAGCTGCCACCTCTTCAAACAGCCCATTTCTTCCTAGTGATTCAAAGGCCTGTGCCACTTCATTCCTCTCTGGGTCTCCAGCTTTTCTCTCCTGCCCCACTGAACGCTCCTCGATATTTTTCTGGCATTGGCTCCGGCAGTTGTTCCCAGCCAGGCTGTAGCACTTCTGCCTCGCCCTGCCCTGCACAGGTTCACTTATCGGATGAGATGCTTCGAATAGGTCAAAGCTGAGATGCAGGCCAGCTTCTTCAGTGCAGCCTTTCCGCAGTGCCCTGCTCATGCCGGAGGCCTTTGCTCTTTCCTCCAAGCCTTGAAGCACTTGGGTGTGCAGTAGTCAGTATCTCAGAAGATACCAATCTCGGATTACTGTGATCCTACTGAGCTCCATGTCCCTGAGGGCAAGGACAAGTAGCTTCCTAGTCCCTTCGCTGTGGAAGCAGGTATAGCACCCACACACAGCCTCGGGTCTATTTCAAGATCATGAGGGACGTTTTGTATAACATCATCTCTTTAGATAAGGACATCAAATATAGTTCTTCTCAAAACACAAGGTCTGGTAGTGTGAAAATTATGAGGAAATGCTAGAAGAAATCATGGTTTCCATCTTAAATGCCGTACAGCACAGGCAGTGCATGAGATGCAGTGTGGGGAGTTTAGATTGGAGCTGTTATTTATTTATTGTTTTAGCTTTCTCTCGATCTTTAAAAATGACTACTTCTTACATACTTTTCATAATACTTATAATATACTGATAAATAAGAGCATTCAGAGCGCTAACATTAATAACTAGCCACGCAGAGGGGACAGAAAGCCAGAAATCATGCCATAAGGCAGGGATGCAACTGGAAATGTGAGAAGCAGTATTCTGTTCCCAGAGATACCTGACTAGACTCTTCTAGAATGCCTTCTTATCCATACTATGTGCCTATGGCTAAGCAGTGATATTAATTTGTATCTTCTCTTGTTTGTTAGCCTGGTTGGTTTTTCGAGACAGGGTGTCTCTGTGTAGCCTTGGTTGTCCTGGGCTCACTTTGTAGACCAGGCTGACCTCGAGCTCAGAGAGATATGCCTGCCTCTGCCTCCAGAGTGCTGGGGTTAAAGGTGTGCACCGCCACGACTGGCCTGATTTGCATCTTTTTTCTTCAGTTTTAAAATTTTTTATTATAATTTATTTATATTACATCTCATTGTAATCCCCTCACTCTTATCTCCCTGTTCCCACCCTGCCTTCCTTTTTTGCCCTCTTCCCCTACCCTAAGGATGACCAGTTTCCAGGGTTGAAGAAGATGCCTCCAGCTGAGCTTGTCACGGGTCTAGTTACCTTTCCTGCTTTGTGGCTGATGAAGCAGGAGATTGAGTTCCTGTTAGGAAAGTGGTTCTTAGGAATTGTGCTAAGCAGCTGCTGCGGCAGACACAGTTTGAATTCCTGTGTTAATGTTATGTCCACTTGACCAAGATAGTGTCAT
Organism: Acomys minous; assembly: GCF_964271855.1. NCBI lineage: Eukaryota > Metazoa > Chordata > Mammalia > Rodentia > Muridae > Acomys > Acomys minous. Next base: position 28,346,052 of record NC_140495.1, read on the forward strand.
TTGGGAAGAGGGAAGAAACAGTCTCTCCTTAAGACTGACCTAGAGGCAAATCTGTTAGGTCTTTCCTTGATTAATGATTCATGTGGGCAGGGCATGGCCAAGCAGGTGCTCCTGAGATGTACAGGTGTATAGAAGAGCAGGCTGAGCAAGCCATGGGGAGTAAGCCAGTATACAACTTTCCTACACAGCCTCTGCTTCACCTCCTACCTCCAGGCTCTTATCTTAAGCTCCTGCTCTGATTTTCTTTGATGACGGGCTGTGATGCAGAACTGTAAGCTAAAATAAAACCTCTTCACGACAAGCTGCTTTTGATCATGGTGTTTAACTAAAACAATTTCTGTAGCCAATCAGTTTCCAGACTCATGACCAACATCTGCCATTTCACACATACCATCCACAGGAACAGTAAATGCAAAATACAGGGGGTTTTTTTCCCTTTGGGTTTTGGGGTTTTGTGGTTGTTGTTTTTGAGACAGGTTTTCTCTGAGTAGCCTTGGCTGTTCTAGAACTCTTTCTATAGACCAGGCTGGCTTCCAACTCAGAGATCCACTGTATCTTCCTCTTAAAGGCTGGGATTGAAGGTGTGTGTCACCATGCCTGGCTGCAAAATAACAGTTTTATGTCTTTTTAAACTTGAAAAAAATATTTGCTACTGGATCGAAAGGTAAAATATGATTTTCCTTTTTATGATTATTGTGACATTTTTGTAGACATGTTGGAACAACCTCTTTAATTTTATAAAGCATTTATTATTGATATCGAAACTTATAATTAACTATTAATGATCAATGCCTTCATGTAGTCAAGCACTCAGGAAATGGTTTTTCAACGATTAAAATCATAAAGATTCTTTCTCTCATCTTTTTTCCCAGTTGTCCAGCTCCCTTTCCCAGTGGGGAAATAATCAGTTTCCATGGTAACCTTTATGAGATATTTATCTTATTTAAGCAAGCAAATGCTCACATATATGTTTTCTATTTTTCCTGGCTACATAGCATCATAGTATGTGCATTTTTTGTACTATGCTGTGGGATTCTTCCAAGTTGACATATATACTAGCATCATCTTTATTACATTTTTATGTGTCTTGTGTGCTTTTGTATATGAGAACATGCCACAGTACGTGTGTGTAGGTTAGGGCTCAACTTACAGGAGTTGGTTCTCTCCTTCCAGCACATGGGTTCCAAGAGTTGAACTCAGCAGGCTTGACAGCAGATGACTTACCTACTGAGCCAACTTTCTGCCCCTCAGTCTTTATATTTGTTTTTCCTTGGATTTATGTGATGCTTCTAAACACAGCTTACTTGTACACTTCTCTCCTTTTGGCTGAGATTAAGTCACTTTCACACATTTTAGAATTATTTGCATTTCTTCCTCCAGGATTTATATTTTCATTGCCTGGTTTTAAACTTTATGTATATTTTTGTTATGTATGTTAGTATGATATTCATGCATGTGTGAGCAGGCGTGTGTGTGTGTGTGTGTGTGTGTGTGTGTATGTGTGTGTGTGTGTGTGTGAGTTGCTCTTTCCTTCTATATAGAGGCATGATCTCTCTCTGAACCCACAGCTCCTCTCGTCAGGTTGTGTGGCTAGTGGCTTGTTCTGGGGACTCTCTGTGTCTGCCTCCCACATGCAGAGACTATAGGCTATTTTGTAAAAATTTCGTAGTGCTAACACTAACAGTGAACTTTGTCCATAGGATGAAAATGCTTTAAAATAAATAAGTATAATGGATATATTGGGATATTTCTCTTATCATAAACTAAATTTCCAGCTTGTTTGCACATGCCCCTATCAACTCAAGTAGCCATCAGTAAATCCTGAGTAGATGTACCCTGTGTCAACCACATTCCACAATTTCTCACAATGGAAAGGATTTCAACAGCGTTAGATGGGGTTCTGTGCTTAGTTGTTTCTCCCATCATTGCTAGCCAAACCAGCTAGTAGCTAAAGTTAGACGTGTTTTTCTGAGCCACTACCTTGCATTTGTTCCCATTTCTTCAATAGAATATTATAGCAGAATAAGATAACTATAAGGAACATAGCCATATACCCATCCATTAATATAGCCCATTATTCATTATAGAATTCTGTTATCTAATTTTGAAAGGGAGGTTATTACTACTGCTTAGAAATGGATTGATCATAATGTGCTTTTAAAACACACATACATTCATAATATAATTAATTTATTATAGACTATATCATAGAATAACAATCTATATTAATTGTACTTAGTAGGAAGTGTAGGACATTTACTAAGTCACGCCTATGATGGGAGAATCATAGGGAAACCGTAGGAGAATCATAGAAGGCTTTTAGTTAGTGCAACAGAGCAAGTGCTGTCACATGAGAGTGGGGAAAGGGGATTAAACGTTGAGAGCCTTAAGCTGTAGAGAAGCTCAGAGGTAGACCTTCTGCTGCAAGGTTAGGCACAGATGATGTGAGTGGCATGTAGCAAGGGCCTCTGCCCCCTCCTGTGCTCACTCCCTGAGATGAATCTCATGGCAGATCAAAGGGTGTGTCTCTTCCTGTCAACGACCTGTACCTCCTCTCTCCCAGGTCTTCTGAAAGAGAAGCCTCACCCTGTGTTGACCATAGCAATTGTGATATAACAACTGTTCTTGTGGGGCTGGCTGTGCTATGTGCATAATGGGTTTCTCAGCCATGAGGGCGAATATGATCTATCATTTCTTAGCAAAGCGGACGCAACTGGAGGCTATATATTAAGTGAAACAAGTCCGATGCAGGAAGATGAACACAAAACTTCTTGTAGGTGCAAGGTGAAGAATGGGTGGACCTGAATGTGGCTTTTAACTTAATGAGCAGTGGTTCTCGGCCTCCCTAATGCTGTGGCCCTTTAATACAGTTCCTCATGTTGTGGTGACCCCCCAAGCATAAAATTATTTTTGCTGCTACTTTATAGCTATAATTTTGCTACTGTTGTTAGTTGTAATGTAAATATCTGATATACAGAATGTTGGATATGCCACCTCTGTGAAGAGATCTTTCCACCCCTGGGACGAGGTCCCTGAACTCCCGAAGGGTCTCTACAGGTTGAGAACTGCAGTAGTAGCGGCTGGGGAGAGTAGGGTGGGATTGAGCAAGGAGTTGAGGGCAGTGAGGTAATGAAAGCCAAAATGGCCACACCGAAGTAATGAGCTCTGGTGTTTCACAGCACAGTTCCCAATAACAGATACTTAAGGAAGATCTGAGAGAGAGGAGATGGGACAACACAAAGAGCAGCAAGAAGGAAATGCGAGCTCTCTTGATCTGATGAATGCATCCGGTACCCTATTTATATGTGTAGCTACTATGGTCATAAAAAAACTAAGATGTGTTAATCACTTAAAAACATCTAGTTTTCTTCAGTATTTGTTGTTGTGTTCTTAGATACAGGGTTTCTCTGTGTATTCTTGGCTGTCCTAGGACTCACTCTGTAGACCAGGTTTGCCTTAAACTCAGAGATCCACCCACCTCTGCCTCTAGAGTGCTGGGATTAAATTCTTCAGTATTTTTTTCTTCAATTGATGTTCCAGCTGTACCCCATTTACTGATGAACACGTCTCTTGACCATGACAAAGTATCACTGGCTGTGGGATTTATAAAGAAAAGAAATCTCTTTCTCACACGTCTGTTGCTGGGAGATCTCAGTTGAGTTTACCAGTAGATTTGGTGTCTTGGGTGCTGTGGATGGTGTTTTCCTCATATGCCCAAAGAGACTGAAGCTGGGTAGCTTTCTGAACCTTATTTAGGACGCATTACCAACGGTCAGTCGTAATCGTATACCTCTCCTCATTTGAATTCTTTTTTTGCTAGCTCATTACTCTGCGTCTAAGTTTCGACACTGACGTTGGAGGGACGTGAACATTCAAACCCGAGCAGCACTGCTCCAAATCAGGAAGCCAGTGCAATTCTGCATTTTCCCAAGTGTTCTAAGTGCTGCCAAGTTTGCTTGCAAACTCTGACTTTGAATGATGTAATAACTTTTCCCACATGGGTAGTAGTATCACTGTGACCTCTTATACAAGCTCACACACTGGGGTTACCCCACAGCTGTTGCTAGCAGCTCTTTTTGCTGTTGACTGCTGTGCGACCTCTGTTTCTGCCTTGCTCAGGAGCGTCATCTTGATCTCAGCCTATAAAGCAGTATGGTTCTCTAGATCTTCGCAGCCAATGAGCTGAAACCCAGTAGTCGGGAAAACTAGTGTTGGGTCACACATGGAGCCAGTTGCAGGACCCATAATGGCACCTAAGCCCTCTCACACCAATATTGTGGTTACTCCATTGGTAACTTTCCCACAACAGTGTGTACTGTGTGTGTGTGTGTGTGTGTGTGTGTGTGTGTGTGTGTGTTGTGCATACAGAGAATGAATACGTCTTAAGATGTAACATCTACATATACTTATGTGGTATTCGTGGGTGATGGGGAGGTGGAGGTGGGTCTTGAACGAGCTGGAGGAGAGGAGCATACTGACGATGATCAAAATACATCTTACGAATTTCTCTAAGAACTAACATAATATTACTTTAAGGACAACAAAGGGAAGGGTGAGACGGTTACGTCTTATTGGAACATATTTTTTATTACCATATAATTTTTAAGTATTTTAAAGTTGGAAGTGTCAGTGTTTTAAATTAATAGCACACCTACCTAGAGAATATTAGCAAGCTTTTATTACATATCATGCCAATTAGAGTAAAATACACACAAAGAAAACGAGTGCATACTATAAAGTTTTGTTAGAAGAATTAGCTGTTTCCCTCACCCTCAGTGGGTCTAACACTTTGGATAGCTGCCTCTTCCCTTAGCAATTTCTGCCTATGAACAAGTTATGAAATTAATACCAACTGAAGAATTTTCTAAGACTCTACAGTGTAAAGTGTTAAGCAGAAATTGTACATAACGGAAATTAAAGCTGATGTACAGAGTGCAGTAAGTGGAGGTAGTTTCACTCAATCCCTGTACACTTGTGTGTGTGCATGTTTGTGTGGAGGTGTTTATGTGTGTGCACATGTGGAGTACAGTGTTTGATGTTGGGTGTTGCTCCTTAGGCAACATCCACCTTGATGTTGAGACAGAGTCTATTATATGACTCAGTGCTGGATTCAACAATAGTCTCTCTCCTCCCTAGTGCTAGGATTGCAAGTGTGTGTGAATACATCAGGCTTTTTCCCCCTTTTACGTGTGTTCTGGAAGTGTTCTTAGGTCCTCATGCTTGTGTGAAAACCACTTGATAGACTAAGCAGTCTCTCTGGCCCCCTTCACAGGGGATGTCCAAGCATTGTTATTTTTGCATCAGATAGTCACTTCTGTTCCAGAGGCAGTTTAAAAGTTCCATCTTACTAGTAAATTCTTACTGATTTTTATTTGGAAGTACTTAAGCCATGGCACACTAGTACAGAGAATAGCAGAAGGAGCTTCTAGTACCTTCCATGATGATTTTCTAATTTTGCACTTTTCCCTTTCTGTAGAATGGCTTCATCACGTGGAGAGAATTGTGCTTCTCCACATATGGGCAGGCAGAGATCCATGTAGCTACAAGTCCACATCCCTGGCTGTTCAAGCTTGGCTTCCATCCCAGTTCCTTCTCCATGTCCAAGCCTAGAAGCTACTTGGTGCCCCACTTTTCAGCTCCTGACTATCTGCTCCTCGCTTTTGAGCACTGTATAGGTCCACACAACTAAGCACTAAGATGAATAGTGTAAATGGTTTCCTTGTAAATAATGTTCTTTTTTCAATCTGCAGATGTTCACATTGTAAGATTTAACATAATAGATGTGATAAATACATGAAGGATATTCCTTTTAATGTGCCTCTCAAAACTGCTGATTTCTCAGCTTGTGTCCTTGGATTACTGAGACACTATTGCTGATGCTTGGTTTTGGGTCATTGTCACACGTCCCTTTTAAGGATGTGGCATTAGTGAATAAATCACGATGGTGTGAATTTAAAGCCTTTGGAGGGTCTGGTGGTTGTCAATACTCTGCACTTTGTCAGTGTTATAGAGTATAGGCATCTACAGCACATACTTTCAGGAGCTTTGTGAGATCACAGCCTTTGCAGACAGAGCCACCGATGGAGTGGCTTTGGGGAAACACAGAGGTCACATTCTCTGCTGCAGAAGTAAGCGGGGGGGGGGGGGGGGGGCTACCTGAAATTCATGGTGTCTTCCCACCTGATTTCTCAGAAGGGCTCTTTTCACTACTCAACATTCTCCCTAAGACAGTTGCTCCCAAGCTCATGCGAGCATCAGATTCATCCAGGGGATTTGTTGGATAATAAACTAACCTAGATTATTATACAGGTAAACCCTATAGTGCTAGATGCCCTGGGTCTAGGGAGGGCTTGAGAATTTGCCTTTCAAACTTGTTGCTGCTGGTGCCTCTGGTTCAGACACCACACTTTGGTTACCACTGCTCCAAGCCAGTTGGCAGTTCCTCGGGCTTAAAAGTAGCCAGATTTATTTTTTAACTATTTTATGCGTCCTTCTTTCTTCTATCCTTTTCCACCCATTTTCTACCCTTTCAACTCCTTAACACTAGATAGGAGAGAAAAAATGATAGAAAGGAAAGAAAAAATCCCTGAATACAGTTAGGGGTCAAAATAGGGATGATACTGCTGTTAGAATACTTACTGCTGATTGGGGGGGGGTTGAGCTCCTTGGGGGCAAGCTTGATTTTCACCCTCAGGATATCTAATTCTTCTTGTTGTTGTTTCTTCTTCGTGTATGACTACTTAACAAACTGCAACCAACAGTGACTTAACAGCGACCAATGACCCACCCCCCCATATTGGGCCTCTAGCATTTATATACCCTCTGAAAATTTCCCCAGAATTCCAAACATCACAGAATCACAGAAACTATCTGTAGCTGGCAAAACCATGCCTCCGCTAGAGCACCAGGCAAATCATAGTCAGCTTGCTGCGAATCCCAGCACCTGGGATTAAAACAAAAACATGCTTCTCTGTGTTTTTAAAGAAACCGAAATCCCCAAATTCTCACCACACCTAAGACTTAGCTCTATGGTACTGCTAATATCATCACTGGCCATTACCCTGTTTCCTGGTCTCTATTCTCTCTCTCCTCCCCTATTAAAGATCAGTTTTTTTTCCCTTTGCATAGTTTATTCCAAATCTGCCTCATCCACCAAGCTTCCCAAATGGCTTCTAATCACCTAGCCTGCATCCTTCACTCAGCCCCCATTACTGCTCTGACAACAAAGGACTGACTCTTAATCTTTCCTCTTTAATCTTTATTTTAAATTGGTTCTCAAGGAGCTTATAGTAGATTTCTTTACTGGGATCCAAGTACAAACTTAAATTCATGCTCCTGCCTGTCCTTTCATCTACCTCATTTCTATAAATCTAATACCAGCTATGCTGAGACCCAGTGTGTACATTTCCCAGGCTTTCTGTACTGTGACCCTGGCTCAAACTGTGGCTATGTTAGCAACAGGGGATGCTTATTCACACTGATCTGTGGAGCCTGGGCCTCTTCTTTCGCATTGTATTTAATTAATCTTTTATAAAGCAATTTGTGACAGGAAAGGGGATCAGTTTTTAATAATCCAAACTTAATTAAGGACTGTGCATTAAATTTGAATTTCCCTTTCTACTTCATTTTCTTTCTTTCTTTCTTTCTTTCTTCTTTCTTTCTTTCTTTCTTTCTTTCTTTCTTTCTTTCTTTCTTTCTTTCTTTCTTTCTTGACAGTAGCTCTGTCCTGTTCGTTCTTTCTGCTAACAGTTCTGCCCTGTTCTCACCCCAGGCCCTGTTTTGGCCATTTTTCTTTGTCGACTATTAAATCCAAGGGCTGCGTTCCCAGAGACTTCGTTCCTCAGGGCAGCATGTGGCTCTGGGCAGTGACACAGACATCCAATTATCAGAGCAGCCTAATGAGCTAATGACTGCCCTGAGCATTCTCTTGGGAGGGGCTCAGGGACTCCTCTGGAAGTGGTTTCTGTCTGTCACCTGCTTGGACATGGGATGAGCCTGGCGATCACACATTCTCTCAAGAAGGGTAAACAGAGAGGGGTTTCCGTGGTGATGCCTTTCCTTAACAGTTGAACACTTGCCTCTCCCAGCCTTGTCCAGAGAGGCAAACTGCCAGGAAGTTGTGCCCGGGATTAGCTTCTTGATTATCTAGTAAGAAAAAAGAAATGTGCCCAGCCTGTTACTGTGGGAAATATCAGAAATAATAGTTTTTAAACTGCTTAAAATTCTGCCACCTATATTTTTGTTCACTTCGCTGAAGCAAGTGAAGTAGGCATGCTGTTTGGGAGTCGTCATAGTTAATGCTTTTAGCATGTCTTTGTAGAAAAATTAAGAATTATTTTTTTGGGGGTAATTCTTCTTTCCACAACCACAGAAAGCAATAAATGACTCCAAACATCATAGCCCCCCTTTTAATATATGAGCATGAACTGTTCACTGCATATCAAGCCCTTGGACAAGGGCAGAGGCTTTATTGAGCTTTACTGGAGTTTCTAGGTCCAGTTTTGGAGCTTTGGATGCCATGTCAGTGTGATAATTTCTATCCACGTTTTAGACCAGACAGCTTTCAACTTCATACTCAATAGTTAGAAATGGCATACAGAGAGAAAGGTACATTCTAAAAAGATTTAAAGTGCTGCTCTCTAGGTTGTTTTACTTGTTTACAAAGACACACTGAAAAATACCTACACGGTTATTCAGTAACTAACTGAATACTGACAAGGAGTGACACAGAAGGAAGAAAAGTCTCAGGGGGTAGAGCGTTGCAGTAAGGAATGTATATACCACAGGACCTAACAGAGAGGATGGTTATCTGCAGGTTTCCCAGGTAACACAAACGCAACGTGGTGCTTAGACCAAGACTTGGAGATCCATTGAACTGGAACACTGAGGAGCAAAGAGATAAGTGGAAGATTTGAGAAAAATCTATACAGTCCCTCCAAAAACATTGATGCATTAGAAATAACTTTATTCAACATGTATATTTGCTCTATCCTCCCTCCATTCCTTTCTTTTTCCTCCCTCCCTCCCTCCCTTCCTCCCTCCCTTGCTGTTTCAAGCTGGTGCACACCAATGCTCTGTTTAACTAGATGCCTGTGGCCTCTCCAGGGAGGCTGTCTGACCAAAGCAAGCTTCTGAGGTCTTTTGGATTCTTTCCCTTGATGAGGTCACCCCTAGGTTCTATCAGCTGTTTACTCATCAACTTGTAATAAAAACTGGATCTCCCGGAGGCTATGTAAACAGAAATTAAGTGGGAAGCATTCCACAACTTGTAGAGCAGATTAAACATTTGATGTTGCTGCTGCTGTACAAATTAAAGACACAGGGACAGTTCAGCTGTGGCTACTTTGATTGAGATAAATATAATTTCCTCATTTTTGCAGTGTACTCTTCTTCTTCTTCTTCTTCTTCTTCTTCTTCTTCTTCTTCTTCTTCTTCTTCTTCTTCTTCTTCTTCTTCTTCTTCTTCTTCTTCTTTTTTCCTGTTACAACCACTAAGGGAATAAGAATACACTCTAACACAAGTTCCCCTCCAATCCAATTCTGCAAACTCTTTAGTAGACATTTGCCATTAAACTTTATGCGACCTGGGACTAAGTTTTCTTACCAGAGGAGGCCCGAATGTGAATCATGATTTACTTGTCTGTTTGTTGATTTTGTGGCATTATGGATCAAATCTAGGGCCTGGTGCTTTTCAGATAAGGGCTGCTTTTTCCAAAGCCAAACCAACTCTCTGCTCTTGAACTTGGCAAACCACAGACTAATAAATTTATAACCCATTTTGTCCTTGAGACCTGTGTGACCTTGAGCAAGGCGACCAACTTTGTTGCCTCCAGAGTTCTCATTTGTAATTATTTCTACTAGGAGAACCTTTGCTGACTGACGCCCTGTCTTTAACTCAGTGCCCGCTTAGGGACTGTCTGACAACAACATGAGCTTCTTTTACTTATGATTGTTTCCTTGGCAAAAGCTAAAGTACCAACATTTTCTTCCAGCTTTAGCCACTTGGAAGCCTTAATTAGTTATATTATTAGTTATATTATTCTATAATATATAATATTATATATTAGTTATATATATTATATATATGTGATTAATTATAATTTTTTCTTCGAGTTTTTCTTTCTTGCTCTCTCTACATTATTCTGCATCTTTCCTCTCTACTTCTTTTTCTCTCTTTCTTTTCCCCTTCTCTTTCTTCTTTTCTTTCAGCACATATTATTGCTTTCTGATGGTAGAAGATGCTCCAGGTTCAGTTCCTGCAGGAGTCCAAGAATCTGCCATTTTCCCAGAAAGCCTTTGACATTAGGAACTAAGATCTGAGACCTGGGCATGCTCATGTGTGCTATAATAGTAAGGAAAAGCTGCTAACATTGCTTATTCTTTACAGCAACTTCAGCACTGAGCAGACATTTCAGACATAACCCCCAGGTTTTTCCCTATTCTCATATTTTTTATGGTATAATTATGATAATTAATGAACCAACACTGACATACTTTAAATTCTCTACTTTATTCTACTAATTTCCTTAATTTTTACTTAACATCTTTTGTCTGTTCCAGGAGTGCATCCAGGATAGCACATTGGATGCGATTATAGCCTCCTAGGGTCTTTTTGGTTGTGACAGTTTTTAATGCTTTACCATTTCTGGTTAATGTAATGGTTTTGAGAAATACTAGTTAGTCATTTTGTCCGGTGCCCCTCAGTTGGGATTTCTCTGCTGTATTCTCCTAGCTGTACTGGGGTTATGGATTTTGGAGACTATCCAGAGGAAATCCACCATTCCCGTCATATTATATTGAGAACCTAGATTGTCAACATGATTTATGACTGTCTCCATTGGCCTTGCGATCTGACTAACGGAGTGTCTGTCAGCTTTCTCTTTTCTTCCCTTACACGGGGTACACCTTGAAAAGAATTCAGTATGCACACTGCACAGCTCAGGAGTTGTTACATGTATTTTCTCTCTTTGAGAGTATTTGCAAGTGTTAATTGCAAATTCTCACACAGTGCTTACATTTTTTTTTGTATTTAAATACGTTTGTATTAAGCAGATTAGATGCTTCTTAATTTTAGGTATTTATGATAATTCATAACAGACCGGCATGTTTGTAACCTAATGTTATCCACTTTTTAGTTATCAAATCTCTGGTAATTTAGTAAACCTGGTCCCAAAATAGCATCATTGCTGCTGAATTATGTCAGAAGTAGCAACACCAGCATGAAGTCACTCCACGTTCTTAATCTATTGCCTCATTTCTGCATGATGAAATGTTTGAAAGTTTTTGATAGTTGACCAGGAATAGTGGAAATCTCATCTCATTTTAAGGAAAAACTGGCCATTAAACACATGAGGCAAACCATACATGAAGTGATGAACGCATTTGCCACGACAATTACTGGTTTGTTTCTCACATGACAGAGCTGTACAGCATCACATTAAGTATGAGAATGCATAGAAAGAGACAGGAGTTTAAGGTCAGATGGGAAACAAAATGCTCCCTCCAGTTTCAATCACTAATTACTTGTCCCTTTTTTAAAAAAATTTTTTAATCCAGAAGGCGTTTCAAATCTCCTGGATAGGATTTAGTTTGGCATATGGGCTTGCCAGGTTTTCTCCTTTCCTTTGTGAACTGCTTGGAATGAACTCAAGAGGTCAGATGTGAAAACAGGTGGTGGAAATATTGAGGGGGGCGGGGGAAGTACAAAGAGTAATTGCCTGCGTTTACCAGCAGTTCCAGTGAGTGACCTGAAGAAGCTTGACCCAGCTTTGTATTTAGATCTTGCAGGGTGATGAACACTGTTTACAGGTGCATATCTTTAAGGAATTATTGTGTTTCTCTTTGAAATGGTTTACTCTAGTTCGTTGCAGCAGCTGGTCCTTGAACTGAATCGAACACCTCAGATGGTCGGTAAGAAGCACATATTAAAAAGATCTTGCTACCTGAAAGGGAGAATGGCGATTTTTCTCTTTTTGAATGAAGATTTATATGCATTTCAAAGTCAACAGGAAGACTTTAACACATTTATTCTAATCAGCATTCTTTTAGAAAAGCATTTTTTTTAAAAACAGAAATTCAATGTGCATATCCTGAAAAGTCCTTGTGTACTTCCAGCCAACACCGGCTTTGCTTGTTTTAGGTATCAGTATTTGTACAATTTAGGGGTGTGCCTATTTTGAAGGCCAAGTTACATTCCTGATTATTTTCTACTTCCTTCCATTTGAAGGAAAGTGAACACTCAGATTCTTGCTATGTCACCTACAGTGATAGAACATAAACTCATGTACAACATAATTAGGCTGCTTTCAAGCCATTTCCAAGGAATCAGAGAAATCTCACATCTTCTACTTCAAAGGAAAAGATAGCTTGATGGCTTTGAGTTAAAAGTTCCACCCCAGTTGGAAAAAAACTGAGGCCCTTTACTGCACAGATTTAAGTTTTCCCTCCAGCTCTTCAGCATTTTACCTTTATCATCTCATGGGATTTGACTGTGGGCCAGAACCTGCCTTTTGTTTTTTATGTTATTAGGAGCTTGGGGCACTGAGTTTCAGTCAGTGGATCTACCACAGACTAAATGTTTGGAATCTCTCTTCTCTTCTCTTCTCTTCTCTTCTCTTCTCTTCTCTTCTCTTCTCTTCTCTTCTCTTTCTCTCTCTCTCTCTCTCCTTCTCTCTCTCTCCCCCCCCTTTCTTCCCCCTCTCTCCTTCCTTCCCTCTCTCCCTACATCTCTCTCTTCCTTCCTTCCTCCCTTTCTTTCTTTTGTTCACTGAAAATAGGAAAGATGTTTACTTCAAGTTTGACAAATACAAATAGCCAAATCAATATGGATGTAACATTTATATAATCATGATTGTCTCATAATTCCCCCTGCTGTGTGTATTTCATTTGATTCATGTGTAATAAAATAAATGTATATGTTAAAAAATACAAATACAAATACAAAAAAAAGGAGAGAAAACAGACTCTTTTCCCATACAATATATGCCAACCATAATTTCCCCTCCCTCCATTCCTCCCAGCTCCCCCTTCACTTTTCCTTTCCCCTGGATTTCAATCCAGAATTCATTTGAACAGAACCTCAGATTCTGATCATTTATTATTGATTGATATATTGAGACAGGGACTCACTCTGTAGCTCAGGTTTATCTGGGATTTACTATGTACCCGAGGCTGGCTGGGAACTCATGGCAATCTTCCTGCCTCACCTTCTCTGTTGCTGGGATTGCAGGCCAGAGCCACTAGGAGAATCCTAGAATAAAAACAGGGTGATGATGTCCCTAAAAATCACTTTGCACCATTTCTTGACTTTTCCCAGCATGCTCTGGATGCTCCACCATAAAGAGAAAATGAAGAATCTGGCTGCCAAGCACCCGAGTTTATTAACTCAGTAGTTAGTGAAATGACAAGCCTCTGTAGTATCTCCAGAGGGGAAGTGTTTCACGGTGGATAGACATGGGTCTCAGTGAGTGGTTTTATTTTGAGTGTTTTAATCAGCAAACAGTCTGGGGCTGGACGGATAAAGACCCAGATGCTTGCCAGGTAGTGGTAGCCCACAGCTTTAATCCCAGCACTCAGGAGGCAGAGACCCATGGATCTCTTGAGTTTGAGGTCAGCCTGGTCTACAGAGTGAGTTCCATGACATCCAGGGCTACACAGAAAAACTGTGTCTTGAAAAACCAAACAGACCATCATAATGTTCTTCTTGTAGGTTTCAAGGACCCTCTGGATCCTTCTATTACTCTATTCTCCCATGCTTCTCCCACCTAAAGTCCCAATAGGATGTCCTCCCCTCTGTCCCCCTTTCCTGATAAGTGAAGACTTTCATGGGACATGCCCCTAAGGCTAGTGTCCAGATATAAGTGAGTATATACCATTTCAGTCTTTCTGCTTCTGGGTTAACTCACTCATTATGATCATTTCTAGTTCAATCCATTTGTCCACAAATTTCGCAAATTCCTTGATTTTAATAGCTGAGTAGTATACCATAGTGTAAGTGTACCACAGTTTCTTTATCCACTCTTCTACTGAGGGACACTTAGAGTGTTTCCATGTTCTGGCTATTATGAATAAGGCCATTATGAACATGGTTGAGCATATGTCCCTGTTGTGTGCTGGAGCTTCTTCTGGGTATATTTCAAGGAATGAAATAGCTGGGTCTTGAGGAAGCCCTATTCCTAGTTTTCTGAGAAAGCACCAGATAAACTTCCAAAGTGGTTGTACTAGTTTGCATTCCCACCAGCAATGACACCTCGCCACCATGTGGTGTCACTTGAGTTTTTTATATTAGCCATACTGATGGGTCTAAGATGGAATCAGAGTCATTTTGATTTGCATTTCTCTGATGACTAAAGATGTTGAGCATTTCTTTAAGTGTTTCTCAGCCATTTGATATTCCTCTGTTGAGAATTCTCTGTTTAGTTATGAGCCTCATTTCTCTCTTTTTTTAAACATTTTTTTTTTTGCTTATTTATTATGCATACCGTGCACATCAGATCACATTACAGATGGTTGTGAGCCACCATGTGGTTGCTGGGAATTGAACTCGGGACCTCTGGAAGAATAGTCAGTGCTCTTAACCATTGAGCCATCTCTCCAGCCCGAGCCTCGTTTCTCAGTTGGGTTATTTGTTTTGGTGGTGTTTAATTTCTTGAGTTCTTTATATATTTTGGATATTAGACCTTTGTCAGATGAAGGGTTGGTAAAGATCTTTTCCCAGTCTGTAGTCTGTCTCTTGGTTCTGTTGAGAGTGTCTCCTGCCTTACAGAAGCTTCTCAGCCTCATGAGGTCCCATTTATTAATTGTTGACCTTAAGGCCTGGGCTATTGGTGTTCTGTTTAGGAATTTGTCCAGGGGTCCTGTTCAAACTATGGCACCAACCAAGGATTATACATTCAGTAATCATTAAACCCCTACCCAGATCTAGCCAATGGACAGGACATTCTCCAAAGTTGAGTGGAGAGTGGGGACTGACTTTCACATGAACTCTGGTGCCCCATATTTGACCATATCCCCTTGATGGGGAGGCCTGGTGTCACTCAGAGGAAGGATAGCAGGCTACCAAGATGAAACTTGATACCCTATAAGCGTGTACAGGGGGAGGAGGTCCCCCTCAGTCACAGTCATAGGGGAGGGGAGTAGAGGGAAAGCAAGAGGGAGAGAGGAATGGGAGGATACAAGGGATGGGATAACTATTGAGATATAATATGAATGAATTAATAAAAAAATAAATTTAAAAAAAGGAAAAGAAAAACCAAATCAAACCAAAACAAGACCCAGATGCTTTGGGCAAGTAGATATATCACGGGTATAGTACTGGGAGATTCTCTATTTCACCTACAAAAAGGAAAATGCTAACAGAGGCAACTAACCAGAGGGGTTTGGGGAGACTGATGCACCAACCAAAGACCATGTATAGACTGGACCTAGGCCCCCTGTACAGATAGATGTAGCCTATGGGCAGCTCAGGTTTCATATTGGGTCCTCTAGTAAAGGGAGTGTGTGTGTGTTTGTGTGTTTGTGTGTGTGTGTGTGTGTGTGTGTGTGTGTGTGTGTGTGTGTGACTGACATGGACTGGTTGCCAGCTTTTTGATCACTTCACCATGATGAGGATGCCTTGCCAGGCCAGAGCAGAAAAGGACTTGCTTGGTCTTGATGTGACTTGATGAGCTAGGGTTGAGGAGGGGTTGGGGGGCAGGGGCTGGGGGTGGGGGTGAGGTTTCCCTCTCTGAGGAATAGAGGAGGGGAGATAGGGAAAGAGGGAGGAAGAGTAGGACCCAGAGGAGAGAAGGGAGGGACCTATGATCAGGATGTAAAGTCAATAAGCAAACAAACAAATAGAATTTAAAAAGGAAAAATGCGCATGGTTTTCAGAGATTGAATTCAGTCCTACAAACACACATCAAGCTTCCGGTGTGCCCTGCTGGCTTCCTTCATGCTGCCCGCAATGCCATCATCATCTGTCCCCACACAGGCTAGCCTGGTGACCTCCTAGTTGTTGTTGTTGTTGTTGTTATTAGTATTGCTGTTATTATTTTCTTCCTGATCCGCCTTTATGGTGCTGAGACTCCATGAATGCACCACCAAGTTTAACTTTTCTTCATTTTTCTAAAGTTCATGCATGCTGGGTAGAATTTCTGATTCCTGTGCACCTACTTGAACCTTCAAAAAGTTTCCTAGCTGCCTGCCGAGCAAATGATATCTATTACCTCTTAGCCTAAACCCGCGGCAGCTTGGAGCGTTATCTCAGAAAACACTCCAATTAAACAGCTGGGTGGAGTAGCACCTTTATTATGTGGAGAAGGAGAGTTGTGTCCCTCCCCTCGCCCCGCCCCCCCCCCCACCTTGCCTGGTAGAGCCATCCCCACAATCACCAGAGGGCAACTAACTTGTATACACACCTCTTGTGTGCTCCCATTGGGAACAAAGAACGGTGAGTCTGGGCAGCTGACCTATCACCGTGTGTCATTCACACTGGCAAACAGAGCATATTGGATCACAAAGAAGGAAAGGTATTCTTACACAGGGTGACAGGACACTAGGATTCTGCCTATCAAGACGACTGAATTCCACCACCAAGGCTCATTCGTCTATGGTGGAGAAGGACCATCTACAAACTTTAAGCATGAAATTGCCTTTCCTAACAGCACGCTTGATGAACCGCGAACTTACACTGAGGTAGAAAGCCAGGACACTGTACTGATCCTTTGCACCAACCCAACTTACTCTCTTCCCGGCTCTAGTACTGTGTGTGGGCTGCAAGAATCCTTTTCTGTACCTGCACGACAAACTAGGACTACTGTCTGACAGATGTTGTCTCTTGTTCTCGGAATGATCGTCTCTGTGTATTGAAATCTCATCCCAGAGGTCATCTCATCAGCAGGATCCTCTTCAGGTATTGAATCCAAAGTTGTCGACTTTGGTGGATATTGAATTTGAGATACGATTCTACTTTCTTCATACCATTAACCATGATTTGAAATTGTTTTGCCCACTCACTCGTTCACTTTTAAGATTTGTGTCCTTTCTATAGAATGCAAGCAGTGACGTCTGTCGTCATGCAGAATGCTATGTCCTCAGGGCCTAGATCACCACTTCAATGCAGTAAACATTCATAAATGTTGTTTGATATTTATTCCATCCCATATTTTCTCATTAAAACATTAAAGCAAACCATTGGTAGAATAGACAGTGATCAACATTGCCTAAAGTATATTTCATGATAACTATTTTGAGAATATGAAGACCTGATCTCAAGCAACTGGCTTTGTGCTGGGAGTTTACAGCTGGTGATGGCAGGAAAGAGCAATAGCAGTATCAACTTTTTGATCACGGAGATTTGTTAGCCAAGCAATGGAAGCCATTCAGGATTCTGGAAACCCTTGATGTTCACCAAGGAGCATGCCGAGGGGCAAGGTAGGCTTTCTTGTCTGTCTTTCCTTCTCTGGTTCCAGGAAGTTATGCCCAGAGCACTCAGCTAGGTCTAGCTTACCAATGTACAGAGCAAAACATATTTCCAGGCTGCTCCTACCTCTGCCATCCCTTAGTAAAGAGAGTTCTGTAATGGTGCTGTTAGTGTTTTCTTCTCTTCTCTTCTCTTCTCTTCTCTTCTCTTCTCTTCTCTTCTCTTCTCTTCTCTCTCTCTCTCTCTCTCTCTCTCTCTCTCTCTCTCTTCTATTTTCACTTCAATAATTGTTAAGTGCTTACTGAGTACTAAATGACATTTAGCTTTTAGGTTCTTGTAGTCTTGCATGAGCTCTTTGAAAACGGAACAGATTGTGTTGACACAATAACACTATATGTTGCCAAAAATTTGTTCATGATGCAGTAACTGTGGAGAGGCTACTTGGCCCCATAGTAAAGATATGGCTACTGAAGGCCAGAACCTCAAATTGAAGGTAGAGAGGTAGGTAAAAAAGCAACAAGAAAGGCAGATAAGGGTTAAACAGGGTGAGACGGTGCTGAAGCTAAGCAGGTAGGATTTAAAGTGCCAGATTAAAGGCCAGTGCCATAGTCCCTCTGGAGGCTGATGCAGCTCCTATTGATTCATGTATTTGTTTTTTGGAACTTCTCTTAGCCTCATCTTCTGTTTTCAACTTCATTACTTGAGCCTCTAGGCATCATCGTTTAAGTCAACTCCTGGCAGCTCATCTGCTGCTCAGAAAGGAGAAGTCAGTGGTCAGTGCTGTCAAATGCTGCCCAAAGAGTGTGTCGGATGACAATGGAAGGCCACTGCCACCTTCTTTCTCATGAAAGTCACTGATTACTTTTGCACAAGGAGTGTCAATATAGTGGTAAGGGTGAATCCAAACTGCAGAGAACCTAAAAGTGAGGTAACAGTGAAGGCGCATGCGCACAGATGAAACTTCTCAACTGTTTAGAAAGTAATAGGGTGGTCGTCAGAACTGGTCACAGACTCAAGGATAGAAAAAAATCGGATTCCACAATGAATATATATCACAAGGCTGTGACCTTACTTTTTATATAGCTGCTTCTCGGATGTTCTTACAATAGCTTAAAAACACCAGCATGATGTCAGAAGCACAGAGAGATGGAGAAAGTAGAGTATTGACAAACTCATTAGAGCTCTTGGATCTAATCATGCCTGAAGCTTCCCACTGTTGTAGGTGGACTTTGACGTAAGTCAATTGAGTTCTCTATTTTCCTTCAGTCAGAGTGAGTTGGGTTTCTGCAATCTGCAAATTGTGAGGCCAACTGAAAGTATTTCTGTTTTCATCAAGCAAATACATCTTCCCTCTCCAGCCCAGAGTGTGCACACACTATTATTGTGGGAGAAGGTAAAGAGATCCAGTAGTAAGAAACTGATCAAAGCAGACATGAAAATGGTACCTGATGAACCATGACTCTTGAGAGGATGCAAGCTGATGACCCTAGTGGCTCAGTGCAAGGACTGTCATATACATTTTAAATAACATGTTAATAAGAAAATTTACACGGAAGAGTTGAAGAGTCCTACAGAACAATCACATATCTGCCATGTAAATTGTACAGTTGTCATTGCTGGCTTTGTCACACGTCTCATGTACCCATCCTATGTCCTTCCAACTGGTTCAACTTATTTTTATAATATGGTATAAAATAGGTGGCAGTTGTCTACTTTACACCTATATACTGATGTGTGCATATTATTATCTTGATTTATAAACTGAGTTTCAGTTAGCACAAGGTCTTGGTATGTAGCTCAAGCTGGCCATAAATTTGCCCTTGTACTGCCTCAGTGTCCTGAGTGCTAGGATACTGGTATGTTCCATCATACCTTGCTTCCAAATTTGCTTTTCCATCAGAAGGACCCAGTGTGTTGAAATATCTGTCTACAAGAGCTCTACTAGTCTAATGAGATATGATATATTGGTCTTACTTATATTTTAAAATTCAAGCAACTAACATTTTCATACTATTATTATAATATTAAATTTTTTGATGATTCTTTCATATTTCAAAGCGTGATCTGTTACAGAAAAATACAAGTGAAACTCGTGCTAGTTAGCTTTTTGATATGTTAGTTTATGGGAAAGTTGGAAATTGTCATATGTAAGGTATGAAGTTTGACATATCTACATACTGATGTCTACAGTAATCTTAAAAGTCAGCTACCATCCAGGTAGCTCTTCTACAGATGTGTGGCCAACAGCATTGCAGAAGGCACTATGCTTCCGTGTAGGTTAAGCTTTTTCTGATTAAATGTTGACCTGGAAAGCATTATGGACCTAGGCTCAGTAACAGCTTTGGCTGCTCTTAGTAATGATGTTTTATAGAAGTCTTGCCATTTTTCTTTATCTCTTTATGTTTATCTATGTATTTACTCTGTGTGAATGTGTGTGTGTGTGTGTGTGTGTGTGTGTGTGTGTGTGTGTGTGTGTGTAAGGACAGAGACCAACCTTATTGGTCTCAGGTGTCATTGCCTTTACTTTTTGAGACATGATTTTTCACTAGCCTGTAGCCCACTAAGTAGGCTAGGCTAGCTGGCCAGCAAGCTCCATGGAGCATGGGTTGGGGAGATGCTGAGAGAAAGAAGGATAGATGGATTATACTGAGGCAATAACATAATGCTGAGTGAGCTGCCATGCCAGTGGGATCAGGGGAGTGATTGGCAGCTCCTTCTAACCTATCTATGCTCTGGTCTGGAGATGATACACAGCAGTCATCTGAGCTCATGACTCAGTGACCAGAAATACTTACCTGGTTCCACTTGTAGAGACATCTTGATATTTCTGGAGGATGAGGAACTAGACACACTTGTCCACTGTGCTGTCCACCGCTGTGTCCCTCATATATTCATCCTCAGGATACATGAGATCAGAGCCTTTCTTTCCCCTTCCTTTTCTTTTTTTATGTGTGTGTGTGTGTTAATTTTTTGTTTGTTTTGTTTTGTTTTAAGGAGAAGTGTCATATTGTCCAGCCTTTCAACTTCTGAAACTTAGAGTGCAGCTCAGCCTTGTTGGGGGATGGTCTAATGTATTTTGATGCTAATTACTGCTTGCTGTCTCTCTGACCCACCTTTTGCTTAATAAAAAGCCATCCCACCTGGGCAGGGCAAAGGAGTTAGGTGGGGCTAGGAGAGAGAGGAATTCTGGGAAGGAGAAAGGCTGCCATGAGGAGAAAAGAGAGGGAAGGGAAGGGAGGAAGGCCACCATGGCTTAGATGGAGGAGAAGCACGTGGCTGGCGTGGATGGGAATTTGGCCCAGATGAAGAACATGAGCAAGTATGTGGGATTATGCATGGGAGGTAGCTTAATAGAAGTTATTGGAAGCAGATGGTATGGGATTGAGACAGGGATCCCATGCCTGTCCCACTGTGGGAAGTAGTTTAGAGAATTAATGTCTGCCCTACCCCAGGTTAACTAAGGCTATTTTAAAATATAACAAGTGTCAGTGTCTTAATTGATTGCTAGCCAGGCATACTGATCATACTGGTAATATGGATAATATTAATGCCAATATTAAACTCTTGATTTTCCTCCCTCCCTCTCCCACGACCTGGGATTACAGGCATGGACTATCACATAGGGCCCCGCCCACTAGTTCTTTACAGCAGCAGCCTCTGCATTTTCAAGGCTAATTTTTTATTACTGTTTTTGCCAGATTACAAATATCATGGGCGTCTTATCCTAGCTGTCTTTGTTGAGCTTAGGGTTCTGACATTGCAGTAATAGCATGTCTCTGTTTCTGAGAACCAATCATCACCTTCCTATTCCCTTACTTCATCCAGGGCAGAGAGGAACAGTATGCAATCACTTTCTGAGTCTATTAATCTGAACCCTGGTAAAGAGGCTTGTGGACTTCAGACTCTGGGCTGTTTTTTTTTTATTAAAACTTGTCTAGCTGGATGGTGGTGGTGCACACCTTTAATCCCAGAGTTTAGGAGGCAAAGACAGGCAGATTTCTGTGAGTTTGAGGCCAGCCTGGTCAACACAGAATTCCAAGACCACCAGGGTGACACAGAGAAACCCTGTCTAACAAAAACAAAACAAAAACAAACAAATCTCTAAGAAGGGCTGGAGAGATGGCTTAGTGGTTAAGAGTACTGGCTGTTCTTCCAAAAGACCTGGCTTCAAATCATAACATCCACATAGCAGGTCACAAGCGTATGGAACTCCAATCTCAGGGCATCTTACATCCTCACACAGATGTGCAGGCAGAACACCGATGCACATAAAAAATAAATTGGACTGTTCCTGAGGGGGACTTCCTCCCCCTGTATATGCTCATAGGGTATCAAGTCTCTTCTTGGTAAGCTGCTATCCTTCCTCTGAGTGCCACCAGGTCTCCCTCTCCAGGGGACATGGTCAAATATGAGAAACAGTCATAGGGGAGGGGAATAGGGGGAAAATGGGAGGGAGGTAAGAATGGGAGGATACAAGGGATGGGATAACCATTGAGATGTAACAAGAATAAACTAATAAAAAAAATAAAAAAATAAGGCAATGAAACAAACAAAAAATAAATAAATTGGAAAAAAACCCAACAAGTTTTCTGGTTTCTCCATCTTAGGGAGAGGCACAAAGACATATGTGTCAGTAGAGCCCAAAAGGTGTGGCTCTGTGGTGAGAATGATGCCTCACTGTGGGCGGGGGGGGGGGGGGGGGGGTGGTGGTGGTGGTGGTGGGGCTCACTGAAGCAACGGGACACTCATGTCATTCAGCTCCCGCGGGTCACTGTCTATTGTGTGTACTCATGAATGTACAGCCATACCATCTTAGACTCTCCTCTCACTGGCAAGACATTTAAGATAGCTTTTATTGTTGTTGCCATCTCATCGATTTGTTCATTCATCCGTCCACTTATCATTTGCTCATTTGGTAGCATTGAGAATGGAAACATGGATCTTAGGTTGGGGTATGGTTACTTACTTGCCCAACATGTATGGCAGGTGAGTTATCACAAGTGTTTTCCCAATAGAGTCTTTCCTTACTGGGTCCTAGATAAACCACAGAGCTTTAGACCATCTGTTCCGTTGCAGGCAGAGCATTCAAAACTGAAGAGGTGAAGGGTATTCCTTTAAATGTTTCCACGCTAGTGCGTGGGATCTTTCTTACAGCACAGTGGCCTTTTGTCGCTCCCCCTCATTCTTTTTGTATAACCACAACTGATTTTTTTTTTCTGAACTCTCAGAGCTACGCACTCGTGCCCTTCCATTCTTTGCTCTCTCCTGTAGTCAGTTACATTAGCGGTGAACAGAAGGAGGCAGTGGTAGAAAGGAGTCTAGGAAAGAAAGGGGCTGCTGAGGGTAACATCTCTGTGAGGTTCTTCCCAACTGAAGCCTTTAAATAGATCTGGGGCGTGGAGCAGAGAGTATAATGGTGACAGCGGTGTGCCTGCTGCTTACCAAACGCTGCAGCAGTGCGAGTCACCAAGTGATGCTTAAGAGTAAAAGAACCCCTGGATGTGCTCGCCTGCCTGGTTAAAACGTCTGTGTTAAGTTTGGTTTTGGTGGCTTGCTTTTTTTTTTTTTTTTTTTTTTGTCATTTGTTCTGTTTTCCTTTGGTGAGGTGAGTCTGCTTGTTGGAAGGCTCAGAGAAGAAACCCTGAAGGACGAGGCACTAGAAACGCCTTCAGTATAGACATTTCCTCCTCTGTACTGACAAGTTAGATTTGTCCTAATGGGCAAATGTAAATCAGCTGGGTTATGTCTATCGCTAATAACTGTTCATTGGCAAAGATGTGAAAACAGAAAATTATGAAGAAAAGTGACTATAATGTTACTCTTATAATGTTTTTACTTTACATGTACTTTACTTGTTATTGACTGAGTTATTAAATCATGCTTTAAGATTGTTTTTCTAACACTTTTTTCCCCTAACACTTGGCATTTTATAAACATCCCTTTGGCATGAAATTTGTTTTGTCATATAACTTGCTACTATGTGGGGAGCAGAGGAAGCCTTAAGGAACCTAATGCCTCAAGGCCCATGGGAAAGCCAAAGTCTCTTCTTCCTACTATGAGGCTTGGAAAGATGGCAAAGCCTCCCCTCTGGTCTGAGTTTGAATGTTGCAGCATGTGCAAACACTAGCCTTCACAGCTTCCTTCCTCTGGATGGCTGCTACCTGAGATTTCTCACCTACAAGGACCTCCTCCCAAGACTAGCTGACTTTTCTACTTGTTTTTTTTATTTCATTAATTTATTCTTGTTACATCTCAATGGTTATCCCATCCCTTGTATCCTCCCATTCTTCCCTCCCTCCCATTTTCCCCTTATTCCCCTCCCCTATGACTGTTCCTGAGGGGGATTACCTCCCCCTGTATATGTTCATAGGCTTTCAAGTCTCTTCTTGGTAACCTGCTGTCCTTCCTCTGAGTGCCACCAGGTCTCCCCCTCCAGGGGACATGGTCAAAGGTGAGGCACCAGAGAATGTGAGAAAGTCATTGTACTGCATGTAGTAAAAGGCCGGATGGTCCAACATTGCTTGCTATAGTAGTTGGTGCTGCTCCATCAGAGAAAGCACATCCTGTTTGATGCCAGCTTTTCTGTATGTGTGTCTGTTTCTATTTTTAGTCTCCTGCTGCCCCAGTCAGTTTTAAAGGATCAAGTTGCATGAGATGCAGCATCCCTGGGTCATTATCAACCGAAAACGGGTGTCGAAATATATTTATCCCATCCCTATCCCTAAACATCTAGATAGATTCGTCATCATTCTTGTAGCACCCCAAAGCATTTTTGACGTAGCAATACACTGATGTTCGGGAAGCTGAACTTATTTGTATAAATACAACTGTACCGAACAGACTCCTTTCTCGAGCCCTCCACATTCCTGAATAAGTAGCCTTTTTTATACATTCATCAATGAGTAAACATGGATTTTTATTGCCTCAACTTGGCATTTCTTTCCTTTCAAGTTAGAGTGAGAGCTTACCAATAATTCTTATGAACCAGGGACACTACGAGAAGCCCTACATAGTAAACTACCCTAGGTCCATGGGAACTCACAGAGACTGAACCACCAACTAGAAAGCATGTGTAGGCTGGACCTAGGCCCCCTGTGCATATGTAACAGATAGCAGATGTGCAATTGGCCAGCATGTGGGTCCCCTAAGAATGGGAGTAGGAGAAGCTGTCTCTGTCTCTTTTGCCTGCTTTTGGATCCCTTTCCCCTAGCTGGGTTGCTTTGTCTAGCCTCAGTGGTCCTGCTGAGATTTGATGTACTAGGATGGATTGGTACCCATGGGAAGCCTCCCCTCCTATGAGAGGAGAAAGGGAGCAGGGAGGGGGGGGGCAGTGGAACATGAGGGTGGGGCTAAGAAGAAAGGGGGGAGGGGGTGGGATCAGGGTGTAAAGTGATTGAATAAATAAATTCAAGGAAAAATATACCAATTATAACTAACAAGATGGCCAGCTTTAAGAGCACTTATCAACAAGCCTAGTAAACAGAATTCAACCCCTTGGACAGACACGGTGGTAGGAGAGAACCACTTTCCTTAAGTGTCCTCAAAATATGCTGTGACAAGCACAAGCCTCCCCGCCCCCCATGAATAAATTTAAACGAATAAATAAATGTAATTATAAAAATGCCAATTTCTCATCATTTGGGCTATTTGACTTTTTCTAGATAGGTAAAGGGATTCTTTATACATTACTAGTCTCTTCATCTTATATCACAAAATAATTTGTTTTAGTTTGTCACTTCCCCCAAAGAAGGCTTTGACACAGTGTAGAAAAGGACAATCTTGAATGTGTGTGTGTGTGTGTGTGTGTGTGTGTGTGTGTGTGTGTGTGTAGTCTACTTTGGTAGATCATGTGGAGTCAGCAATATATATATGGCAAAGGCCATTTTTGTTTGTTTTGCTTAGAATTAAAATTGACTTTCGGCTATAATATCTTAATACGTAATCTAGAAAGAGAAACTTCATTTTCTTAGAATAAGCTGCTTCATCTGATCCTTGTCTGTGGAGGGCATGTTAGGAGAGGAATAAGGATGCCCGGAAGTGAGGATCCAGACAGCTTAGATGAAAATGCTACATGGAAGCGCTTCTACCTCTAAGGAGATAGGATTCCATTACTTCCCATTTTTACACTAATAACTGCATATATTCAAGCCATGTGGTACCATTTTTGATTCTATATGTTAGGGGCAAGTATGACAATTTTTATTTACTTACAGGATTACAAGCAGGTTATAAGCAGGGTTATTTTTCTTTTAATGCTGCATGCCTCCAGAGCATTTTTCTTCTGTTCAACTGTTATGGACCATTTCCATTTAGAAAATGCCAATAACTTTAGTGAGTTAAGCCTGCCCCTCCCACTGAATGGATGCTGCTGAGGAGCTTGCAGGCAGAAAAGGGCAGCACACTTACACATGCCAAAGGATCCTTCCCGGCTCCGAGCCTGCTTTAGTCTTTATCATCAGATGGACACACACACACAGCCTCTGAAAGGTAAGGTATTGTAGTGTGGTGGCAAAGCTAAGACAAGGAGCAGTGCAGTTTATACTCAGAACCGCCTCTGATCTCTGCTTGGTGGATGATGTGTTAGAGCTGGTCCTTTGGAGGTCTGATCACTAGATTTATGCACTCTGTGGGTAAAACTGCTGACATTTTAGTAGAGTGGCAAGGGGACCACAACCAGCCTTCAGAACACCAGCCTTTGCTCCAAGGCTTTGACACGGTGTAGAAAAGGAGGATCTTGAATGTGTGTGTGTGTGTGTGTGTGTGTGTGTGTGTGTGTGTGTGTTCTACTTTGGTAGATCATGAGACATATCTGTGGAGTCAGCAATATATATATGTGTGTGTGTGTATGTGTGTATATATATATATATATATATATATATATATATATATATATATATATAATCACTTTAGTCAAGTATTTATTGATCCTGACTGAGTTCTGTAAACTGTCACTTTAAGCCTAAAACATTTGTGAAAAGTAAACGTCCTGGCCTCAGTCTGCTGCTTACAAGGGAGCTAGGCCTTTTGATTTGCTCAGTTTTAAATGATCTATTCTGTGCTCAGTATTTCCCAGGCAAGCTCCCTATATCGTTAACCTTGGATGAGCTCAGTTTCTCACTGTAGGAGAATGTGAACTTCTTCTCCCTGAGAAAGTGATCCCCTGAGCCAAGTGCTAACTTCCTGTCCTCCCCTGGCCCAGCCTTCCCAGGGAGGGCAGTTAACTTCCAGTACTGACACTTAGAGCTTCTTTTAAAAAAGGATTATAATGAGGTGGTTTTGAAATCTTCCTCATTTACACCTCTTTCCTATTAAGTGCTCTACTGCTCTCTGTCCAGCATGGCAGACCAACCAACAAAGCTCCAAACTGGCAGATCTGACCCAGGGTAGGAAGGCAGAAAGGAAAGAAAAGAAAAACTGAAAGTATGTTTGGATAGATCGAGGGCGGAAGGAGTGGAAGGTGAGAGCCGAGAGAAAAGTTGGGGCTTTTGCTTGGTCCGTTTTGTGATGCCGGGGAAGCTTTGCTGGTCTCTGCCATCCTGCCAAGTTGAGCCAGTGACGACTAAATAACTCCGTCTTGCAAGCCGAGAAGGTTGGAGTCAGGATCGTGGGTTCTGTGGTGTGCGATATAAATAAAATCCAGATGTTCTCACATCTGGTAATAGGTGCCGGAGGTGTGGAAAGCCCTCTTGCTAAACATCGTCTTATAGCAGCAATAACAATAGTGACGAATACAAGCGCTCGTGTGCGCCAGACACTCAGAGTACTTAAAATAAACCTCAGAATGCTGTTGTGGGTGACACGGTGATTTCTCTTTCCAGCTTAGAGATGAAGAGCCCAAGCGCAGAGGGATTGCATAGCTTTCCCAAGGTCACAGATGATAAGGAATAATAAGGCAATTCGGTGTGATAACCTGAGAGGATGGCTATTGCTAAGAGGAAAGAGAGATGATGGTTCACAGCAGTAACTGGCTACAGAGCTCTGTCGATCTCTAATTGGATGAAGTGATAAAGACTTGATGGACTATCCCACTTGGCAGCATGTGCAAATCAATCAAGAACACAGTTTCATATTATAAGCCCCTTTGTCCACTGTTCAAGAGCTTGTCAGTCTCTGCTGCTTAAACACTGCCTGCTTAGGGGTGAAGGAAGATGGGCAAAAGCTCTAAATGGTGGCCTTTATGGAAATAAAACCACGTCACCTGAGCTAATGGTTCAGTGGATGGCTTTGGAGTGAGACAATACAACTGGATCAAAGCTTAGTATTCAATCTCTGCCCTGCTGTGTGTGGGGCTCAGGAGAGAAACAGAATCTATCGTGGACAAATTAAGAAAACAATGTTTTCCTTGAATGCAGAATAAATATTCCCAAGGCCAGAATCGAAATCTTTTTTTCCATGCGAGAAGGTCTTGCTATTTAGTTTTCTCACCATGCACATGGAATAATAAAGAATGGATGCTTTCTTATTAAGTCCCAGTAGACAGAGTTAAGAATGGCTCAACTCCCAGAGCCTGAGTGATTTTTGCCTTGTGCTGTTACTGTAATCCATGGCTCTTGAATTCAAGATTACTAAACTGCATGCTTTTGGTTAAAAATGGCCATTTGAGGACAAGTCCTTTCATTCCCTTACTATTCTGTTGGCTAATGACAATTCTTGCTTCTATTTCTGAGATTGTGGTATCATGTGGAACAATTGCATCGTTTAAGAGTTGCATATATTTGCCCTTGACAATGATTCTTTTGGCTGTTTAATATGAAGGTGGCCTAGGCTGCAGGAGACAGTATAGTTTAGACTTCTCCAAAACAGGAGTGAAGGAGTGTAGGTGCCTCCCCGTTTCACAGACAGGGCCCTGCCTCTAACTTTTTAAGAGCCTTTTGGACTTCTTGGGAGAGAGTTTTGCTAGTAAAGTTTTGGCTTCTTACAGCACTGGGGGTTATATAAAATTTACCATATACTTCCTACAAGCATCTATCTTCTTGGCATAGAATGATCCAAACTTTAAGCCTTTGAAGACTAACTCATATACCTGCCTGTGATGCTATTTATTTAATGCCTTAGTTTAAATTAATTAACTTTCTTTGAATGCATTTGTCTAAGAAGGAAAATTTGTATGAATAACTGAATGATTAAAAATAAAACAGTTGCCAGGGGTCACAGCTTTCATCACAGAAGGACCACAGAGAGCTGTGAGAGCCTCCCACAGCTAGCAATGCCTAATTCTATGATGCTGCAGACTCCACCACCTGGCCCCCTAGCCCTCGCCCAGAGATAGCACTCATCCTACAGATAACATCGTCATTTCCCCCATGTGACTCCAGTCCTCACAATCTGAGCACTACTCACAGAGCCATGTGTGCTTTCCACAGACTTCTGAGGATCTGCAGTGAGAACCTGTTAATTCTATAAGGGGTTGTTCCTAACATCTAATTTGCTCCTAACTTCTAATGCCTATTCACATATCAATATGGAATGGCTCCAAGACTGAAGTTCAAGTATCACTCAACTGATCAAAAACATGAAAAATTAGAATAAGAGCAAGCAAGAATGCAAATACCCACTCAGAAAGGTGGAACATATATCCATACCCAAGAACACTACCAGTGATTTAAAGCCCAGTGTTCAGATTCTCTCTCTCTCTGTCTCTCTGTCTGTCTGTCTCTGTCTGTCTGTCTCTCTCTGTCTCTCTCTCTCTCTGTCTCTGTCTCTCTGTCTCTGTCTCTATGTCTCTCTCTCTCTCTCTCTCTCTCTCTCTCTCTCTCTCTCTCTCTCTCACACACACACACACACACACACACCTGTATATT
This sequence comes from Acomys minous, assembly GCF_964271855.1. Classification (NCBI taxonomy): domain Eukaryota; kingdom Metazoa; phylum Chordata; class Mammalia; order Rodentia; family Muridae; genus Acomys; species Acomys minous. The sequence continues at coordinate 28,375,253 of NC_140495.1, forward strand.
CAAGACAGTGTCTTCTTTAGTAATTGGTACTATTAAAATAATATTCCCTGAGGAAAGTAACTTAGATGGCATGCAAGGCAATGACTTCAAAATAGCAATTATAAATATGTTCAAAGAACTCAAAGTGTATACTAATAACATAGCAAAAGACCAAGAAAATACAAATAACAGTTGATGAAATAACAAAAATTCAAGATATGAAAATAGAATTAAATAAATACAATTTTTCAAGAAAGTGCAAATCAGAATAAAATTTGAATGAAATGAAAACTTCAGTAAGTCAAATGAAAAACCTCATCAATCAATGGAGTAAGTGGGAGAGAGACTATCAGGACTTGAAGACAATGTAGAGGAAGTGGAACAAAAATTAAAAGTCTATAAAAAATCTCATAAGAGGAACATGTAGGAGCTTTGGGACACTATAAGAGGACCAAATTTAAAAATAATAAGTGTGGAAGAAGGAGAAGAAACACAGATCAAAGGCAGAAAAATATTTTCAATAAAATCATAGAAGACAATTTCCCTAATTTAAGGAAAAGATGCCTGTACATGTATAAGAGGTACACAGAACACCAAATAGACAGGATCAGAAGAAATAATCTACATCATAGTAATACTCAAAACACTAAATGTACAGAACAAATAAAGGATATTTAGAACAACAAGAGAGGAAAGCCAAATTTCATTTAAAAGCATGACTTTCAGAATGACAGTTGATTTTTCAGTGGATCCAGAAAGGTTAGATCAATGTACTGTAATTTCTGAACAATCACACTTGTCAGCACAGATCACTATGTGCAGAAAATATATGTCATAATTGAAGGAGAAAGAAAAATTTATTTTATAAGAAAAGTGTCTTAAAGGAATTATGATCCAGCCTTATATAGGATGCTGAATAGAATACTACAGACTGAAGAAAAGGATAAACATATCTAAGAGTGGCAGTAAAAAATAACAAGGGTAGAGGTCAGTGGTTAAACAAGGGAAGACTAAGAACATCAGTCAACAAAATGGCAGGAGACTGCATATATTTCAGTAATAAGTTTGTCAATAATCAGAATGATTCAGTCAAAAGATATAGATGAGGGGACTCAACTGAAAAGTAGGATCCATCATTTTTCTGCCTTCAAGAAACACACCTCACCACCAAAGATAGGTATTACCTTAGAACGGAAGTATGTAGAAAGTATTCCAATTAAATTGAACCAGGAAACAAGTAGGAGTTGCTATTCTTATAGACAAAGTAGACTTCAGATAATAATAATAATAAAAAAGATGATGGTCCCTTCATACTGATCAAGAATGTAATGTCTATCAGGAGAACATTACAATCCTAAGCATACATGCAACAAACTTGAGTGAACCCAGCTTCATAAAGCAAATGCTCCCAGACATAAAGCAACAGAATAACCCCAAACACATTAATAATAGGTGACTTGAACACCTCTCTTTCTCTTTCAGCAAGGGACAAATGATCCAGACAGTAAATGAGGAGAAATTACAGAACTAAAAGACATCATACATCAAGTGGATATAACTGATATATATATCTTCTGGCTAACAAGACTAAAGACCTTTTAGCCAAGTTAACAAAAAAGACAAAAAAAATCAAATTAATAAAATTATGAAGAATCAGGAAATACTATAAGAGATACCTATAAAATGTAATTAATTACAAAGACTTACATTAAAAACCCTTAGTTTATCAAACTGGAAAATCTAAAATAAATAGATGAATATTTTAGTGTATATGTCATACCAAAATTGAACTAAGAAAAGGTGTAAAATTTAAATATATATTTAAACGTATATATATACATTCAAACATTTGTGAGTATAGTCTTCTCAGCAGCCTGTAGAACTTTCACTTAAATAGACCTCACATTGGTCACAAGATAAATACAGGAGAACTGAAATAGCTCTTTTTGTCTTATCTGGCCACTATGGAATAAATCTAGATATCAACAGCACCAGCACCATAGAAAATATACACAGTCATAGAGAATGAACACTAGACTATCTAAAGGTGAATAGGTCATTGAAGAAAACAACAAAAAATAGGAAATTAAAATTTTCTTAAAATTGAATGAAAGTGAAAAGATAACATTAAAGTTGATGGAATACACTTCAGAGGAAAGTTTGCAGCTCTAAGTGCTTACATAAAAGCATCCAGAGAGACCAAAACAAACAGGTTAGTGACATGTCTTAAAGCCTTGGGAATACAAGAATAGACAATGTCTGAAAATAACAAAGCAAAAATTAATGGTGTAGAAATGAGAAAGAAAAATACAATAAATCAGTGAAATGAAGTCTTAGTTTGAAAAGGCTAACAAGACTGAAAAACTTTTAGCCAAGTTAACAACAACAACAACAACAAAAAACCCAAAAAAAATCAAATTAATAAAATCATGAAGAATTAGGAAATACTATAAGCGACACTTATGAAATATAATTTATTACAAGGACTTACATTAAAAATCCTTAGTTTTTAACCAGAAATTAGAAAATCTAAAATAAATAAATGAATATTTTAATGCATATGACATACCAACGTTGAACTAAGAAAAGGTGTAAATTTTAAACTGATCCATTATCAGCAAAAAGATAAAACAACAATAAAAAGATTCCCAACTGAAAAATAGCCAGGCCCAGATGGATTTGCTACAGAATTTTTCCAGATTATTAAAGATAAATTATAACCTATGCCTCTCAAACAATTTTATAAGATGAAAGAGGAATATAAGCTTCAAATTCTCTTTATGAAACTAGCTTCATACTGACACACAAACTTTGTAGAGATACAACAAGTAAAGAAAATTGTAGACCAATCACTCTAATGAATATAGATTCCCAAATGCTCAGTAAAATAGTTGAAAACATAATTGAATAACACATCAAAAAGATCATTCACTGTGATTGAGTAAGCTCCCTTCCAGAGATGCAGTGATGTTTCAGCACATATAAATAAAAAAATGTAATCTACCATATAAGCAGACTCAAGGAAACTACATGATCATATCACTAGATGGAAAAAGGGCCTTTGATAAAATTAAATATTTCTTTATAATAAAAGTCCTGGGAAGACTACATATGTGTGTCTCAACACAATAAAGGTAACATACAACAAGCTCACACACAATGCCATGGTAAGTGGATGAAAACTTGGGTGATTTTCATTATGGTCAGGAAAAAGACAAGAATGCATGTCCTCTGTGGTGGTTTGAATAAGAATGACTCCCATAGTCTCATATATTTGAATAATTGGTCCTCAGATGGTGTAACTATTGGGATTAGGAGGAATGCCCTGACTGGAGAAGGCGTGTCTCTAGGGGCTAGCTTTGAGGTTTCAGAACTCCAAACCATTACTAGTCAGCTTTCTTTCTCTCTCTGCCTCCTGGTTATGTCTCAAGACGTAAGTTCTCAGTTACTGCTCCAGCACCATGCCTATCTTCCTCGTGCTATTGTCCCCAGCCATGGTGGCCATGGAACTCCAACCCTCTGAAGCTAGAAGCCCTACATAAATTATTTCTTTTATAACTGGTCTTAGTCATAGTGTCTTATTACAGCAGTAGAAAAGCAACCAAGACACTCTCCATTCCCATAAAATATAGTGCTTGAAGTCTTAGCTAAAGCAATAAAGCAAGAGAGGGAGATAAAGGTTACATGTAGTTTACCCTATAACGAAGGCAGTGCTTCTCCTAACAAAAAAAGCCCAGTGTCAGGTACAAGTTACTTCCTTTTGAGTTGTTGGCCACTGAGGTCGTGTACACCTCAGAAAACCTTACAGGGCTATTGCTATGGTCTTAGTCACTCTCCAGAATTTGGTGACAAAAACCTAATGCTGAAGACACCATATACTTGAGTCATAAGACATGGAGAGACTAAGCTGGCATTAGCCTGGAAGCTTCATCTCTAATGGCTAACTTTGATAGTACTGGAAGATTTTGTGCATGTGACACAGAAAGAAAAATAGCCAACAGCCTTGCTCAGCTGTCGCCTCTGTGAACTATAATAACAACTTTCTTGGCAAGAAATGCCCACCAGTGCAATGGTGCCACCAATGCGATGGGAATAACCAACTATTTTCTGATTGTATTTAATGTCTGTTCCACAAGCCAAGAACTCATGGCTGGCTAGGGCACAGACTCTAGGAAAGAATCTACTATTATTCTACTGAACTAATAGGACCTTAAATTCCCCCCAGGTACTTATACCCACAGATCAGTGCATCTCTCAACCTTCATCTTAGAAGGGTCTTTTTGCAACATATGACGATTAATACAATTAACAAACAAGTCAACAAGCAGAGAATATGAGCCCGTGGAGTTCTTATCCCAAATGGGACGTCTATAGTAACACCTTCCTCACAAGCTCAAAGATGATTGCAGAATAGGACCTGGAAGGATTCAGAAGGGCCAAATGCATTGGATGACTGCTACACATCATCCTTTATGAACATGACATGCCTGTTGCTCATAGGAACTCACAGCACCTGTGACTGCATGAGTAAGACCTGCAAAAGATCAAGCCTGCCAGAATCCCAGTGTGCTTAGAGGAGGGGATCGTGGGTTCTCATTCTTGGCAATCAATGACTGTGGGGGAGAGGGAGAGTCCGTTTCTTGAAAGATGACCCTGGGAGACCGTCCATGCTCCAGAAGATGTCCCTGCATCCATGCGCATACTGTCAGGATTGAGTGTACCCAGTGGGGTGACAAAAGAAACAGCTGAAGTTGGGAAGGAACAGTGGTGGAGGGGGAAGGGGAAGGAATGAGGTGGGTTTGATGAAAACACCTTATATGCATCTATGAAATGTTCAATTAAAATAGAAAAAAAATTATAATTTGTAAGCATAGTCCAAACAATTAGATAAATAAGGCAAAACAGTAAATAGGCCTAATCAGTGGCTGCTGCTCAATGCTCTGGATTTTTAGCTGGCCTTTTGCTTGCATAATCAGCAACTATTCTAAGAAGTGACTAACTAGCAAGTCTCTTAAACTTTCTCCTTCATGCAAACAACTTTCAGAGGACTGATGATTAAGTCATGGTGTAACTCAGTGTCCAAGCACTACAGAATCCAACTGCGTCCTTCAAACCCCTCAATGATGTGTTTTGATGGAGATGAGGTACCAAGTAGCAGAGAATACACACCCATCCTTCCCAACACGGCCTGCTTGCCTCCCTCAGCCAGGGGACTAGAGCGCAGCTGTAACTACCCATGAGGTTAAAGACTTTTGAGTAAGCTCGGACCCTGGGCATTCGCTGGGAGAAAGCTGTATGGTAACATAACTGCCCTTTTCTAACCAGCACCAGACAAAGGATACTGCCTCCACCCCTTGCTGAAACTTAACATTTGTTTCGGTGAAAACTTGAAGTGGCCAAGCACAACTCCTATGGTCTGTCTCTTGAGGCAGAAATCAGAACATGGTTGCCAAAAGAAATGCTAATTGGCCATGAAAGGCAGGCAGTTGGTATCCAGTACTGCCCTGTCTGACACTGGGTGAACTTTGGGACCATCTTAGTTTCCCGTAAATTCTGTAACAAATTGCAACATACTCCTTGGTTTGAGACAGCAACTACTTTCACGGTTCTTGAGGCCAAATCTAAAATAGAGTTACCGGGGCCAAAATCTGGCTATCTTTCGGGCCAGTCCTCACATCTTTAGGGTCCATGTTGTCCTTGCTTGTTTTGTGTCAACTTGACACAAGCTGGAAAGACAGAGCCTCAACTGAGAAAACACCTCCCTAAGATCTGTAGCTGTAAGGCATTTTCTCAATTAGCAGCTGATGAGGGAAGGTGGTACCCATTGTGGGTGGTGTCATCCCTGCTCTGGTGGTCTTACATTCTATGAGAAAACAGGCTGAGCAGGCCACGATGAGCAAGCCACCAACAGCTCTCATCCACAGCCTTTGCATCAGCGCCTGCCACCAGGTTCCTGCTTGTCTTGAATTCCTGTCCCTATTTTTCTCCATGATAAATGATATGAAAATGTAAGCCAAATAAACCCTTTCCTCCCTAACTTACTTTTGGTCACATAAGGGGTGGTGGTGTCGTTGTAAGGGTCATTTAGGGATGTGAACCCAGAGAAGGGAAAAGAAAAGCCGGTGAAAATTGACTTCATCAACCTGAATAAGATGTTGTGGCTTGTTGCCAGAATATTTAAAACACGGTACAATTTGGGAAAATGTTTTTAGGCAACAGTCAGTCCAATTCCAGGTGCACAGTCATCTTAAGGTGTGACTACATAGAAACTCCGTTTCACAGTACATCCGACCCTGAGGGTGGGTTTAGCTAAAAGACATAGACTATAATGTGGTCTCTGACCACAGAGAGGTCAGCAGGCCATAAAGTACATGTGGTGTCTCCTCTAAGGATGGGTAATGATTTAGGGAGGGAAAAGCCTGGAATGATCATTACGGAGAATTTGGATGAGATCTGTCCCTTCGGCGAGCAAAAAAGGTCACCGCGTTCTTAGCAGCTGCCGTTTTCAGCTTTCTGGAATGCGGGAGATTGGTTTTATCTCTTCCGCTGAGGGGACACACTGGCCCTGCTTGAATACCATTCCTGGTTCTCACAGTGTTTCTTTGTGAGGCCCAGGACCTCTCTGTCCCCCCCCCCGCCCCCCCACGTCATAGTGTCTCAAGACAGCAGCAGTCACCGTAACCAGGACACACGTTTTTTCAGCCTAACACAAAGACAGGAACAAAGGAGGGCTCAGAGGAAAAGGTCGGGAAGCACCCTCTGTGAACATGGTGCCATCTGTTACCCAGCCAGTTTACTGCAGACAACTGCCTTCTGAGGCAGTTGCTTTATTCACAGAGGAAGCGGTATCAGGGATCTTCAACTACTGTGCAATATGGCTTCCCAGACTTGAACGCATCAGGACCCTTACCAGATTCACCTGCCAGCAGCCAGGTCCCATCATATTTCCAGCTTCCCCAATCGCATATTAGCAGTGGATGCGCCCTCCAGCACCGGGCGCATTGCAGCTACGTGGCATCTACACCAGCTCCTGCTTTACGCCGAAATCCTTGCTTGTTTTGTGTCAACTTGACACAAGCTGGAGTCATCTGAAAAGACAGAACCTCAACTGAGAAAACACCTCCCTAAGATCTGTAGCTGTAAGGCTGTAAGGTTTTCAAATCATCTGTAGCCTGGGCTGAGCTTAAGGAAGAAGATTGACAGAGAACTAATCCTCGCCTCCCCCCCCCCCCACACACACAGAGTATACGCAATGTTTAAAATGCCTCGTTTCTAAATCTTAAATATTGATGCTTCTCTACCTGAGGGTGGGAAATGAATGGTGGGAACTTGAGGTGAGGACATTTAAGGACATGCAATATTTTGTTTCAAATATGAAACCTTAATATACATGTTTCCCCAGACATGAGCTCAGTACATATGCATAAGCAGAGTTTGGGCACCATTCACACAGAGGGTCCCTTCATCCCGTTGTTCTGAGTGCTCGCTGTGAGAGGCTGTCTTTTCGCTCTGTTTGAGGTGCGGTTGTCCTCTCTCCCCTCCTCCCTCTCTTCCCTCTAGCCTCTCAAGCATCAACTCCAGGCAGTCCCGTGATAGCAGACAGCTGCTTCTTTCTAGTTCCTAACAGCTTATGTCATAACTCGGCGGCATTTATCTTGGGCACTCCATGGGATTGGGCTTATTATCTTATTGCTTTGCCACTACAGAATTTATTGCATAAAGGGGCCTGCTGCTGGCTGGGAAGCTGGGAGCCGCAAGTGCAGGGGTTTGGAGTCCCCTCATGAATTAGGGCACCAGATGCCTAAGGAAGATAAACCTGCTATTGCCCTAGCCCTGGGGAAGAGACGTCTCCCTCAGAACCCACCTTCTGCAGAGTTAGCAATTTAGATTAAATTAGTGGAGAACACAAGAAGGCAATTTTCATTTGTAAAGGGATTAGGTTTTTTTTTTTTCCTCCTTCTTTTCTTCCTAGGCTAGAAAAACAATATAAACACAAAGATAAATTGAAATGGGATTTTTATTTTTAAATGACTTTCACTAATACAAGTAATAGTATAAAGGGAAAGCTGTTTGGGTAATGCTGAATAGCGTCTACCGTGGCATTTGAATAACTGCAGGTAATACATTTAAGGGTTTAATTTGTTGGGCTAGCATTTGTTGGCTTCAGCGAACTGAGAAGGCCTGTTAGAAGCCTCTCTCCAGGCATATTCACAGAGGTGCTGACCCACCCGCACTGTCCTAGGGTGGATCGTGTCCCAGAACCAAATGGAAGTGAGCAGGAAGCAAATGGCCTTTAGTGTGGAATAATTTACATTCATAATGCAATGTAATCTGAAACGCACTCGGCTGAATGCATTGCACTGGGGAAACTCAGGTTCATGCCATAAAATATAATCAAATGCATTTCATGATAATGAACTACTCAGGTTTAATGAATTTTTTTCCTTAAATGTGGAGTTAATGCCCATAATTTAGAATTACTATTGTCCAGTGAGTATTTAAATGACTGATCACTCACATAGTCAATGGAATAGTTCACAGAAACAAGAAAAAGTGGAGAGAAAAATGTCAGGCCCATTTTCATATTTGCTTAAGAAGTATAGTTGTTAAGAATAAGTGCAATGGGAACTCTAGTGTGTCCAGACAAGCCATGCTTTTCTGAAGTTCAGAGACTTCTGAGGGAAATGGTGCGGGCTCTTCATGCCACCTGCTCCTTTGGTCATAGATTAATAACATCTGACCAAGCATGAAGGCATGCTGAGGCCATCTGCTATCTCAAAGTAGGATGTGGTTCAGTGTTCCAAGCAGGATTCTGTAAAACTACCCGGCACGGCTCTCAGCCCGGAGTCATCCTGCTTAGAGCCATGACCCAGATATTTTGTTAGCAGGAATTCAAAGTCCATCTTGGTCAGACCGCATGGACTTCATCTGTTTGCTCCTGGTTAGAGCACTGGCTCCTGTGTAATTTTCTGACAACCATAGCCTTCCTCTTCTAGCGTATAATAGCAGGATGTCAGCTGTGAACGGTACATTTATCTCTGAACTTTGATACTCCTTACAAAGTTGAGAAACCTTCTAAGCCAAGTCAAAGTCTCCTGCTCCTCTAATCACTTCCTTCTGTCACCTTCCCATCTGTCTTCACGCAGTCACTGTAGGTGTGACCAAGCACTATCTCCCTGACATCTCTCCATGCTCTGCTCTTCGGTTGCTAAGGAGCTGAGAAGCTCTGAGGAATGGGAAGGATTGGGGTTGTGGAGGAGGACCACTCCTTCTCAGCCCACATCCACGATCTGGTTCCTACATGTCTCACTCAGCCTTTCCCAGCCCTTTCTTCTCAGTTTGTAGCCAGGTCCCCTGCTGCTACTGTTAATTCCACAAGAAAACACCAGTTTCCAGAAAGCAGTGTATGTAATGGAAATAACACCCGCTGGGTGACTAAGGGACTTACTCTAACTGTAATGCACTTGGCCACATTAGGAAAGCCATTTGAACTTACAGTGCAGGAAAGAAAAAAAAAAAGCCAAAACAAAACAAAACAAAACAAAAAAAAAACCCCAACAAAAACAAAAAACAAACAAACAAAAAACACCCCCCCCAAAACCCAAACCCAAACCCAAAACCAAATCAAACAACAAACGAAACAAAACAACAAACACAAAAACCAAGCGCCCTAAAGTAGAGGGTCTTGAAACTGTTATGAGATTTCATTGTTGCCTCCCTAGCACTGGCACTATTTCCTTTCTTCATTCTTCCTTCCATTTGGCATGAGACTGAGTATCTGGCACCGAAGCAGTCATTTTGTGACTATGGACCAACAAGCATGAAGAGAAAAGCTGGCACAATTCATTTGAAAAGGAAAAAAAAAAAACCTAGGCTCTAATGGCATCACTTGGGTACCACCCTTCATTTTGCTCAACAACTTTTCACAAAAGGAAACATAACAACACAAAGCACCCCACCCCTACAGCCTTACTGTACTAAGTTGCTATTACTGATTTTTCTGTTGCAAATATCTGAACGCAGATCTGATGAGTACAACTGTCATGTATTTAGTGCTTTTCACTAGAGAAGGTCAAAGATCAAGGACCGTGCTTAACATCCAGTTGATACTGTCAAGCCATTCACAATATAAACGGTTTCTGTCAGAGAGACGGGAAGATTTGTATCTGTTTGTTTGTCCTCCTTTGTTAAGATGAGTCCCATTAAGTGCCACTGGCTGCCCTTAAACTCATGGCTTCATCTTGTTTCAACCTCCCAAGTTCTAGGATTATTGGAGCACACCATCGCATTCAGCTTTTAAAGACAACATTTTAGCATTTCTCCAGGCATTATGATAGTATCAATCTTAGTTCTTCCCAGTACTTTACATAAAATACTCTGAAAAACCATGATTTAGGAAAGCAATGAATTGTTTCAGTCTCCAGTGTCAGATTATGGCCCATCATTGTGAGAAAGTTACAGTGGTAGTTTGGGTTTTTTTGTTTGTTTGTTTTTTGTTCTGTTTTTGTTTTTGTTCTTGTTTTTTTTTTTTGAGACAGCTGGCCACAATGCATCCACAGTCAAGAATCAGAGATCAATGAATGAATGAGTGCTAGTGCTCAGATCATTGTTCCCTACTCTTTTATATAGTTCTGAATCCTTTGCCTAGGGAATGGTGCCGCCCACAGCGGCAGGGAATTACATCAGTTAATGTAATCAAGCTGATTTCCCACAAACATTCCCAGAGATTCATCTCTCAGATGAGTCCAGGTACAGTAAGGCTGTCATTTAACGTTTACTGCCCTTATTCTTGTCAATTTGACACCCGAACACACACCTTTTAAGCTATAACCTTCCAGCCCTTGTCCCCGTATGCTCATGGCCATTTTAGCATTCAATCCGAAGCCCAAAGTCTCTTAACTGTGAGCTCCTATCAAAACAAAACAAAAAGGCAGGTTACTTGCCTGCAACATACTATGGGCACAAAATTCCTGTTCCAAAATGGAACAATCTGGACATCACAAGAAATGGTCAAACCAAAAACAAAGCCACAACCTGGCAGGGAAAGCATAAAATTCTGCATCTCTGTGTCTGGCATCTGGAGTTTGTGATAGAGTCATCTGGACTCTAAAAGGGCCTAGGTAGGTACTGCTGTCTATCTCCTGTACCAAAGCACACAGAACCTCTCACTTCATGGCTACAGCTTTCCTCTGGAGATATCCTGTGACTCTGTCATTTCCAGTGTTCATGTCGCCAGGGTTTGTTTGTTTGGTTTGGTTACTTGTTTTTGGTTTTCCAGGAATTCCCATTTCTGATACCTGTTTCTGACCTAGGTTTCTTTTCCAGTTGCTGTGATCCAATATTCTGACAAAAACAAATTAGGGGGAAAAGGTTTATTTTAGTTCCCTGTACCAGGCTAGTGCTTGTCGCTGTCAGGAAGTCACAGTGGCAGAAGCTTGAGATAGCTGATCATGCTGTACCCATATTCAAGGGTCAGAGAGTGCTGAAAACATGCAGGTATTCACTGCTGTCTTCACCCTACTGTGCATATGGTGTGATCAACTACTTCAAACTCCAGAAGCTTTGAGTTCCCGGAGATACTGGTTTGTAGCCTCGAATGTGAGCTAAAGTGAACCTTTTCTTCCTTAAGTTGCTTTTTCAGAATATTTGATCAGAACTAGAAAGAAATTACAATAACGTTTATTCATTTATAAATTTCTTTAGATGATTAGTGCATCAAATTTATAACGTAGTCCTTTCTTGTAAAAAGTAGTTTGTACAGGTCTCGGTGCAGTGGCATGTCCCTTTAATCCCAGCACTTGGGAGGCAGAGGCAGGCAGATCTCTGGGAGTTCAAGGCCAACCTGGTCTACAAAGTGAGTCCAGGACAGCCAGGACTACACAGAGAAACCCTGTCTTGGGGAAAAAGCAGTTTGTGCCTCAAAATGCAAAGTATTAAACTGAGAAATCACTTTATATGGATAACTAGTATAGCTAATTGTAATAAGTTTTAGATTAAAAGCAGTTATGTCTATGTTGAAGCAACTAATCTCTTTGCTAATTTTTGATGAAGATTCATTTCTTTTTGCTTTTATTACAACAAATACAGCTATTGATTGCAAAAGTGAATGGCTGGCAATTTTAACTTTGGAATGAAACTTGGATTTGAATTTAATTTACCAGTGAAATTCATTCAATAAGTAAATATTTAATCTTTTAAAAACTTGATTGATTGAAACAGTCTTTTATACATTCACATCCAGATAAATACTAATGGATTACTAAGATAAATTGAAATGCAACTTTAGTTGTTCAACTTAATATCAAATGCCCTTGCAATAAGATTGCAGCTTGAAATTTGAAAACGTTGAAGACACGTTTAGTTGAAAGATATGGTGAAAACATGCTGCCTATGTCACGTGATTTATAATCTATAATATAAAAATGGATTATTTCTAAGCCTACCCTGTAAACAAACTATCTCCTCCACTTTAGATGTATGTGGAATCTCATGTCACTTGATTCCTGCTGTGTAATACCCCTCAGGTTTTGAAATCAAATAGGAACTATTTTTGCTAGAGGACTAATAGCCCTGTTTCCATAATGATGTAACCACATATTCATAACAAGTCACTGTTAGCATAGATCACTAGAAAAAGAGCTGTGGCTTGGTTTGAAAGAGTTCAAAATAGTAGCAGAAGGCTTGGTTTGGATTCTTTAATGAATTTTAAAAATTATTATAAAAATAACACTTCTGCAACAAAAGTGATGGCGTGTAGTCATGAAAAAAATATGTGGCTCTCAAAGTTTCTGTTTCTGACATGTTCAGAATCCTGGTATCTCAGTTCTCTGTTCCTAGGCTGATCCAACAGTCTCTAGAGCCTCTCATCTTCTCCAGGTGAGGCTGGAAAGGTCAGATCTGAGCTGCCTCCACCTCCTTCCACAGAGACAGGGTGGCACTGGCCCCATTAGCCTAAAGGTCTGCTTACAGAGAATTCTAGGAAGTCTCCTTCAGAAGAGAGAACAGAATGAAAAGGAGAGGTTTTCTTTTTCACTGCTACCATTCCTCCCTATACTAGATGAGCAAACAGAGAAAATGGCTTGTAGCTGTCTTTTGACTAGAGATGGAGAAAGAGAAGATGCCATTAACCTAGACCTACTGTCCCAATCGTATGGAGTCACTGACTTAGTCATGGGGCTACAGAAGTCAGGTACTTTTGTGACTGGTCATCAAAGTCCTTTCTCACTTATGACAATTATTATAATAGGCAAAAATTTAACTTTCCCCAGTCTCCAATGTCCTGTGTTATATAAAGAGGGATGGGTGGCTTCCACCTCAGCTGATGGCCACTGTTTTATAAGTGTATGTGGAATCTTAAAATTGGAGGACCATGCAAGGAGTCATCACAAGAGACAGCCCAGAGAAGCAGAAGACTGCCTCTTCACACAACACAAGTGGTTTGACCGCAGGGGTACATGCGGGTAAGGAAGTGAGCGGAAGAGAGGAGACTGAGGAGTGGCTTTGCTTTCATGAGCAAATGAGGACAGTTCTTAAGCTGAGCTAACTTATTCTGACCAGAGGGAGCATTACATGGAGCACAATTACATGCCAGGAGCGACAAGGAAGGAGGAGAGTCCTCAGCAAAGCTCCGTGTCCACCCCAGTGGAAACAATTTGAACATAGCTATTTAAAAATATTTTGCTTTTTGGTATGGTTGGAATATACGCTAGAGTTGATAGTCATGTTTCACAGCCGTTTGAGTTAAAAACTGATTAGTTTTCTTTTTTTCTGAATAAAGTCAGGATAGAGTTCTGTTGTATATTGCATTGCTCATTGTCCTTTGTTCCAAATATAATTATTTGAAATTACATTAAATAAATCAACAGCTTATTAAATGATAATAATAAAAAAAAAGCCTTAGGGGAAGGCCAGCCAATAAAGGGCTTTTATGACAAAGTTAGGGCATTTGGATTTCATCCTGCAGGCATTTGAAGGATTTTAATTAGCATGGGCAAATTAGCACTTGGAAGGCTAACTCCTGGCTCTGGGTAGTGGAAGACAAAGGGAGAAGCATCATTCAAGATGGAGAGCCCCACGGAGGCTACTTTCACAGCATGGGCAGCATATGATCTGCTTGGCCTGGGATGTGGGGAAGGAACACGGAAGGAGGGCTGGGGAGAGCTAGAAGGACTGCGCGTACTGTCTTCAGGCAGGAGAGAGATGTAACTCCCGGAGGCAGCAGTAGACTATTAATTGTGGGCTGGAGATTTATTTCCACTCCTGACAAGGATTTGTGTGCTTCAGATACAGTTGGCGCGGGTACTACAGAACTACCGGCCTTGGTAACTTGCCTCCTTCTACCTTCAATATATAAGGATTTGAATCTCTTCCAGGAACCTTAGAAATTGAGGCAAACAGTGGATTGCCAATACATCGTACTGACAACTTATAAATTGGATGAAGGCAGGAGATGGAAACTTCACACTTGGCAAAGTCTCAAATTATCAGATTACACTCAAGTTTTTAATACCAAATTTCTTTTCCACCAATGGCAGTGTAGTTGAGGTGGAGTGAGGCAAGAGGGATCTTGCTAAGTCAGGATTACATGACCAGGAACATGGAACAACCTGGAGAAATGAGCCAGTGAAGTATCATTGTAATGTTGTTTGTAGAAACAAACAAGATAACCTTGTGATAGTTTGAAATAATAGTTCATACCCTGTAGAAAACCTTTCTTAAAAGGAAATATAGAAAAATGCTATTTTCTACGAGGACTATCATATGGGTAAAGTTTCACTGAAAGATGCCACATAGGCCTGTTATTTCTTGAAGCTTTTAACAGACTTCCTCCGTCCTCTGATTCCGTTTTGCTGTGGTTCAGTCCTAGCGTTGTGAGCATATTTGGTTCTTTGGTGGCTCAGCTGTGGCTACAGGGAGTAGAGCTTGTCAAATGCCATCCTAAGACCTTTACCAAGGATGGACTTTGGTAGTCTTTCAGGAGCTGCAGCTGTGGTTTCCCATAATGATCACACCCACAGTTTGAGAGCCATTAACTGTCTGGCAAACTTGTGGCAGTGCAAGGTGGGGGTGTTTGTGTGTGTGTGTGTGTGTGTGTGTGTGTGTGTGTGTGTGTGTGTGTGTGTGTGTAGGCCGGAAGTCAATTTCAGGTGTCCTTAGTTAGGAGAAATCCACTGTATTTGTAGGACACAGGGCTCACTGTTGGGGGTTGGTCCGGTGCTATGTATTCTAATACTAATTATTGGCCCCCAAGATCTGGTGGCTGCCCAAATGAGCAGACACTCACATACCCCCAAAAGATGTTTGTAACCTTGCCTAAAAGTGCATTCCTGTTTGGCCCATAAAAAGCTGATAGATACCTGGGCAGGGCTGAAAGAAGGTAGGCGTGGCTAAGGTTCAGGGGCAGAGGAGTGAAGGATCTTGGGAAGGAGAAGAGACAGCAGAGGAAGAGGAGAAGGAAGGAGGCTCCTGCCATGGCTGAGGTGGAGTAAGAAGCACATGGCCAGCGTGGGTGGAGGATTTGGCCCAGATGAAGAACTTTAGCAGGTATTTGGGATTATGGATGGGCGGTAGCTCAGCAGAAATGATTAGAAGCGGATGGCATGGGATAGGGGGCAGAGAGAGATGGGAGGTAGTTTAGGGGGTTAATATCTGCCCTGCCCCGGGTGAAGCAAGGCTATTTAAAATTATAACGGGTGTCTGTGTTTTTATTGACTGATAGCAGGTTAGAAAACACTGCCATCCTAGTTATAGGGCGAATAATAAACGTTATTAGACGCAGCTTTAAATTAACAGCAACAGCTCTCAGATTAGGGGTTGGTTGATCAATAGCCTCATGAGTGTACTGTTTCTGGAATGCTAGCCTTGTGATTAGACTCATGTCCTTAAGCTTGCGTAGGAAGCACTTTACTGCCTGAGCTATTCCTCCGGCCTTTCCACTGTTTCTTATTTATTTATTTATTTATTTATTTATTCTCTTTTATTATATTTCTTTTTTAACATATACATTTATATTATTACACATGAATAAAATAAACTACATACAGCAGGAAGAACCACGAGACAATCAGGAATTATATACATGTTACTTCATAGTGATTTGGCTGTTTGTATTTGGCAGACCTGAAGTAAACATCTTTCCTATCTTGTTGGGTCTAAATTTCTGAATGAAGATCAATATCTATCATATGTCATCTCTATTAACTTAAAACATCTGTCTTCATCTAAAAATATCTTAACCCCTAATCTACTAAGCTTAATTGTAAGACTAAACTATCTGGTCTTCAACCCCATCAGAGATTTGTGAAGGAATAAAACTTAAAGTACATAAGTGAACTGGAAGTGCAGGTGAGCAGCTTCCAAAATGAAAAAAAAAATGACTGAGACAGTTTACTGCCTGAGCAGTCATCCAACACTCTTTATAATGTTGGAGCATCATCTTTGGCCTTCTGGCTCAATATATCTGACAGACATATTTGCAAGGCAGGAACTGTTGACCACTTGCTTACTCTGTCTTGGCAGAGTTCGGCCGTTGACTCTGTCTGCATCTAATCTTGCCTATTTTTAGGCAGAATTCTGTCTGTGGCAGAAACGTGGACATTTTGCCTAGGGACTGGTTTGGCACATTTGAAGCCAACTCCATCATTTTCTTTGAGGCAGGCTGGGTGTTGCCAGGAGTTAAGTTCTTGTCAAAGACTCTTTAGAATAATAAAAACATCTTTAAATGCCATATTCTGTAGGTCTCTGAGGCTTTTGAAGACCTTATTTATTCATTTTACCTTTTATGTCTATAGAATCATATCTATCTATTAAATCTAGAATATATATTCTTGTGATAAAATTAGACTAGTATTTGACATGACCATGGTTTGCATCAGTATACAAAATTCAATACCCTGATTAAAAATAAACTTATTTGTGAGTAACAATTAAGACCTTGAGATGAGGAGTAGATTCAATAATCTACTTTTTTTCTATCCTCCCTCTTTATTTCTATATCCCCTTTTCTTTCTTTTCAATTCCTAGCTCCTTACCTACAAAAGAAAGATAAAGGAAAAGAGAGATGTCCCTGAGTCCAACCTAGTTTCCTCTCTGTATAAGACCAATAATAACTTATAACCAACTTTTGATAAAAATAAGCATCTGTAGACCAAGAGAGTAAACAGAAACCTACCCAATCTCCCTTAGAGGAAACGGGACATTGTTCTTTTAAGGTTTCTTCAGGCTGATTTAGGGCTAATAGTACCTTTGAAGCCCCCCCCCTTCAATTGGGGAAAATGATTAAGTAACCCAGTGATAGCATTTGTGGTCCATTTTCCAAATGTTGTGAAATTCCAGATTTAATAGGAGTCCTGTGTGGGACATTTCTAAAATGCTGGACCAATTGGAATCAGAATGCTTCTACAACGCTGTCCTGGAAGCTGTCCTTTTCTGATGGGTAAAAACAACTGAGGTGCCTGGGGCTGGGAGACAGAGGATGCAGGATGTCAGTGTCCAGCATGCTGAGAGGAAGGAATCCTGCCAGGTCTGATCCAGCATCAGTGTCCGGTTCTTTTGTTCTGAAAACATAATTCCTCACAAGCATTATACAGTTCTAACATTAGGATTGTATGAGGTGTGCCGGATGCACAGAGCAATTAAATCTGATTCTCTGCTCACTGTATGAGCAGAAGTAAGACATCTGCAGATCTTCCTTCACGCCATGCTAAGAATGGCCTCTAATTATACATCGCAGAGAATCTGTGACCAACATGAAGCCTCCTTAATCTTTTTCTCTCTTTCCTTTCCCTTCCTCGTAACATCATTTCCTTCCCTTCTGGCCACTGAAAGTACATTCAGATAAGCTCAAGGTGTATGACGTCACCGCATCTCACTGCAAATCGATATCACGGGGCTGGGGAGATGGATAGGTAGTTAAGAGCACAGGCTACTCTTACAGAGGACCTAGGTTTGCTTTCCAGTGACCTCACAAACATTCGTGTTTCCAGTTCTAGGGGATCCTGCCCTCTTTTCTAACCTCTGAAGGGACCAAGCATGTAGGTGATGTAAAAGTGGTGAAGGAGAGAAACCTGTTCTTTAGGATCCCAAGTGTGGGGTCGAACGGTCTAGTAAGAGAACAGGTGATGTTAATTCACTAGAAGAGCAACCACCTTGTGCAGGAGCTTAATTGCTACCAGATAAAAAAGATCCTGTGAACGGACTCTGGGAGGAGCTATATAAATGAGCCCAGAATTGGCGGCTGGGCGGATTGGAGACTTGGGATAGATTTGGCTGTTAATCCCTGCTCTTCGAGACGCTCCTAGAGAAATCCGCTTGAGGGAAGGCTTCAGAGCTCCGGCTCCTGCTGAGGCTCTGGGGTCTGGTTACCCCCGCTTCCAGTGGAAGAAATCCTGCGGCTCCCGATCGGAGAATTGTTCCTCGGGACTGATAGCCTTAAGGTTTTGTTGTGGTGTCAATTAATCTTCATTTCCTACTGTTTTGGTTAATCAGGTTATGATTGACGTAGGCTCAGTCAATAAGTTGTTAATAAAATATTCTGGTGAAGAAAATTGTGACTACAAAGTGGTGTGTGTGTGTGTGTGTGTGTGTGTGTGTGTGTGTGTGCATTTAAAAAATTTAAAAAAGAGAGCATGACCTTAGCTTTACTGTACCATGGAAAACTTATCAATCTTAAAAGTCCATGGTCACTTTCCAGAGTAATTTAATGAGAAATACGAAGTACATATAAATAAAATACAAGAAAATGTGGGTTTTGATAATAAAAAAAAATATACTTGTTTAGAAGAGAGATGGAGAGAGAGATGAGAGAAAGAGAGAGAGAGAGAGAGAGAGAGAGAGAGAGAGAGAGAGAGAGAGAGAAAGAAAGAGGAGAGAGAAAGAGGAGAGAGAGAGAGAACAGAGAACAAAACACAGCCTCCAGGGTGTGGAGAACAGAGAACAAAACACAGCCTCCAGGGTGTGGAGAACAGAGAACAAAACACAGCCTCCAGGGACATGACCTAAGTCACAATCCCATCAGTCATGCCTCATCTCCTAATCTTTCACTACCTTCTAATAGGCCATCGAATCATAAACCCTCAATAGCCTCATGATACCCTCACTTGCTAAGTGTCCCCACCTCTGAAGATGCTGTACTGTGGCCCTTGAACACACTTTTGAAGACCATTTCAGACTCAAACTATAGTAGCAGTGCCTGGGGAAAAGCATGCTTAGTGGCCAGCAGGCTTACTTGCTTACAAGCAGGCACCTAGGAGCACATTTGAGTCTGGCCTGGGACTCATATGCAGGACACCTGCAGGAGAGCAGACTCCACAGTGAGTGAAGGCTAGGTTCTGTAGCATAAATCTTCCTTTTTAGTGAGGTACAAAATATTTTCTCACGTGTTATCTCATAAAATAGGACTTCTCATGTTGTTCTGAATTTCAGGCAAAATGATCTTAAACTCTCTCAAGAGTCCAGTAGAACATTCTCTTGCCAGAAACACACTTTCAGTAAAGTAGTAGGATACAGAATTAAGACAAAAATTCAATAGTCTGTCTGTGTACAGTAATGAAGGTGCTGAGGAAGAAATCAGCAGGAAAAAGCACACTCACAATAATAACCTTAAAAACGCTTAGGATAAACCTAAGTAAGGATGCAATTTTTTTTTTCTCTCCAGTGAAAACCATAACACACTGAGGAAAGAAATCTAAATCTCTGGAGGTTAGAAGGTCCACATTCATGAATTATCAGAATTAATATGGTGAACATTGGCTATGTTCCAAAACCAAACCAAACCAAACCAAACCAGCCAACCGAACAAAAAAAACCATTGTACTCTGTATCAAAATTCTAATGACGTGAATAGAAACAAATTTCTGAAATTCACATACAAGCACAAAAGACCCTAGATAGGCGAAGACATTCTGAGTATAGAGAGAGGTGCTGAGGGCATCACTACTCTTGGACTCAAGGTAGGCTACAGGGCCACGGTAACTAAAATAGCATAGTGCTCGCCAAACAGATGCAGAGGACCAGAGATCAATGGAATAACTAGACTGTAGGACCCCTACAAAACCCAACACAGCAACAGACATCTGATTTTTAACAAAGGGGTCAAAAACATATGTTGGAGAAAAAGCAGCAGCATCAACAAATGGTGCTGGGGAAAGTGGTCCCTATCCCTCACCTTGTACAAAAATCAATTCAATGTATACAAAAAACCGTAATGTAAGACAGGAAGCTCTGGACACAGAAGCTAGAGGAAAACACAGGTAAGATGCTTCAAGGTTTAGGCACGTGCTAGAGCTTTTGAGGAGCACCCCAGTAGCACAAGGAGGAAGTCCGGGAATTGAGAAGTGTTATTGCATTGAATTTAAAAATCTGCTGCTACAGAGGGTAGAATCAACAGGGTGAAGAGACAGCTGCAGAATGAGAGAACATCCTAACAAGATCTTCATTTCGCAGGGCATTAATATCCAAAATCTATATAGAATTGGGAAAAAAAAAACCCAAACACCAAAGGAGCAATTAATCCAATCAATAAATGGACAAATGAAACGTTCTCAGGAGAAGGGATATAAATATTAAAAAAAAAAAATTACAGGAAAAATGTTTAACATCCTTAGCCATTAGGGAAATGTAAAATAAAAAATAAAAAATAAAAAACAAAACTACAAGAGATCCCCTCTAACTCCACTCAGGCTGTCATAAAGAAAAAACTGGTACTGTCTGGGTTCAGGGGAAGATGAGCTTTTTCCACTTGTAGTGGGAATGTGAACGGTATAACTGCTGTGGAGATCAACAGGGAAGTTCCATAAAACTGAAAAGAGGCTAGCACAGAGATACTTGCAAATCCATGTTTATTGTAGCCCCATTCACAACAGCCAAGATGTGGATCCAGCCTATATGTCCATTAACAGATGAATAGACAAAGCAGTTTTGTTTATTCAGAAAAAAATAATGGAATTTGGCCTTTATGGGACATGGGCAAAACTTGAGAACAAGCCAGACTCCAAAGACAAATATGGCACGTTTGTGCGTTCAAGATTTTTTTTTAAAGGACATGAAAGTAGAAGGGCGATTATTTTGAAAGAGGAAGGAACCCAACAGGAGCAGGGGTGGAGACAAAAGCAGGCAATGAGGGAGAGAGGATGAACATAATCAAAGATTATTATATACACGTCTGAAAATTTCATAATAAAGCCCACTATTGTGCAATTTGTAGATGCCGGTAAAACGTTTGACAAGAACTATTACTTGTGAAAGCCTATACTTTAGATTTCTGTAATTAAACTTTGAAAATATTTCACAATTTAAATCTTAAAAATTTATATAAAACCTCAACATTTACATAAGATACATCTACTGACTAATTTAGAAATATTCAAGATAGGACAGTGACACAGGCCAAGAGATTATGTGCTGACCTATCATTTACAAATAAATTATAGGCCCAGGGGAAGATTGGTGAATACCCACATCGGATTCTCACAATGTGTCGTCCTTCTTGTTTCATTCATTATATTCAGGCTTTTCATTATGAGCATCCCATTTATATACCATTTTCTTCTGCTGCCGTATATCCAGGACTATGTCTACCAGTGTCTCTGTATGAGTCAGCTGAGATTGGCTAAATACTTCTGTGAGAAGAATTTTATATTAGAAATTAGAAATGGTCCATATGTCTTTTTTTTGAAGCTTCCTAATACACACACACACACACACACACACACACACACACACACGAGACGAGACGGGGGGGGGGGGGGAGGGAGGGAGAGAGAAGGGGGAGGGGATGATGTTACAGTAGAACAATGTAACAATGTCTCGATTAGACACTAGAAGGTAACAAAAATCCCAGTGTTAACACTGGGTTACTTGTTTCTAAAGTTGGTGGACAATGAGATCCCACAGATGCCTAAACATTATAGGTCGTCACCATTGCTCTTGGTTACCCTGTTGCTGAAGATGCCACATACATGTCATAGAACATGATGGAAACACGTTGGTACTGACCTGGAAGTTTTATGCCTACAGGCTAGCTTTCATAATGTGGAAGGTGGTAGCACACACATGATGGCAAAAGAGAAAAGTCATTGACACCCAGCTCTGAACTCTTCAAGCTCCGACAGTAACTGGCCTTGCATGACCTACTCAACACTGCGATAGTGGCATGGAAGTAACCAACCACTTTCTGACTGGGTTTCAGTCTAGTTCCACAAGATGTAATTCATACCTGGCGCCACTCCTGGGTGAAGTAGCCATGGCTAGACAAGTCAGAGGATCTATGGGAAAATATGCTACTGTTATGCTGCTAAATGTAGATAGTATTCAACTGACTCCTCATGACTTGTCCTTACAACCACACAGAAATCCACCTCTCAACTCCCATCTAAGAAGCTTCTGTTTTGGAGATTAACTCAGAGACCCACAACTGGGCACAGTGCAGGGAGTAAGAGACTACAGAATGCTCAGCCTATGGGAATATACATACCACACCCCAGCACTTGAGACTTGGGGATAATTTCAGAAGGGAGTGGCGTCGGAAAAGCATAAGAGTCAGAAGTGATGGTCAATGGGTACAAGAAAATGTCTGGCACAGTAAGGCAGCAACACATATGAGCTCACAGTAATTACAGCTTTATGCACAAAATCTGTGATGTGCTAGCTCACAGCAGACTGAGTCTCCACATGGAGAAGGGAGCTGTGCATCCAGGCTTCTAATTACCTGCAGAGTGGTTTGTAGTTGTTAGCTGCTGGGAAAGGTCTACTTTCTGTAAGAGTCCAATCCCTGTTAAGTCCATGACAATCCAGTGGAACACCACGGATCCAAGGATATCTAGCTCAGCACAAATTGCTCTTGAAGGGTTTTTGAAAACACGGGATACAAAGTTGAGTGGATTAGGAAAGAGGGGTGGATCTGGGAAGAGCTAGGGCGAGGTGGGGAGGTAGGTGTGATCAAAAGACATTTTATGAAACTCTCAAAGAACTAATAAAAGTGTAAGATAAATAAAGTTTTAAAAAAGAAATTAAAATCCAACTAAAATCTTGGGAGAAGGCATACTTGACTTCTCTAAAGGCCGACTTTATATAAGATTCTGAGGCTTGGCTGCATCTTTTATTGAACAAGCTTAAGCACAAATTGTATTCAGCAGGCATTTATGTAGTTCTTACTATGTGCCAGATAGTTTGGAAAGTGTGTTTCGAACTTTAACTCTTTTAGCTTCAGGGCAGTTGGTGTACCTTTCGCTCCACTTGCAGAGGAGGACAAGAAAGGGGCGGCCTTGGAGACCACAATGTGGGCAGTAGGAGAGCTGGACTGGTGGGCTGGCTGGTGTTTCCTTTCTTTTCCCATTTAAAAAAATTTATTTAAGAAATTTATTCATATTACATCTAAATTGTTATCCCCTCACTTGTATCTTCCCGTTTCCCCTCCCTCCCCCCTCCCTCCCTCCTATTCCCCTCCCCTAGGTCTGTGACAGAAGGGGACCTTGTTCTCCACTATAAGATCACAGTGTATCAGGTCAATCTGGCTAGTGTTTCTGAAAGGGGGGAGACTAAAGAATTTCACAAGTCAGTTTCTCCCTCTGTTTCTCTGTCTCTGTCTCTGTCTGCCTGTCTCTCTCTGTCTCCCCCTCCCCCATCTCATTCCCCTTGAGATTTCTTCAGTCACCTCAACAATGGGCATTGTCAAAGCAACTCTAAGTGTGTGTCACCACACAGCATCCCACAAGCAAAAATGACGCACCCAAAGAGAGCCTGAAACTCAGGCGCTGCAGAGCCGAGGGGCAGAAATTAGAGATGGAAACTCTCGTGGGTTTGCTGACGGTGTTCTCCAGTCTCCAGAGGCTGCTGTGGTGGCCAGGATGGCAGAGAGGGAAGTCAAGAGCTCCTCAGGAAGACATCACGGGCTGGACCCTCCCTTTTGTATCTTGCAGAGGTCGTGATTTCCTTCTGGGGCGAGTGGTGAGTGCCAAGCATGAGCTCTGTGTCCTTGAATAACTTTCTCATCTAAGATTTGAACAAAGTACAAAAGTGTTTAAGTTGTCGTTTGAAGCTTCCAGAGAGCAGAGCAGTGACTAGAACGCGTTGCCATAAAAGGAAAAGTGCTTGTTTCCAACCATGTTGCCAAAGTGATTGCTTTACTCAAATTCCAGGCTTCCCTTGGAAGACACAATACTAACCAGAGAGTCTTGGTTCAGACCAAGCTTGCTGTATCTTAATGACATGTGGGAATTCAACAGGAGGAAACTGGGGAGACATTACACCGTGAATGGAGTCCAGAGCTGGCATTTGTGGGATAGTGGGAAAAAAAGACTGAGAATATGCTGTAATGGTATCAAAACGTGGGGTAAAAAGAGAGAGTGAGAGGGGAAAAAAATCTTGGAAATGTTATTTCTTGTAATTATCTTTATGTGCCAATGGTTGATATTCTTAGTTTAGCTCTCTTGGATTTTTAAGCTACTGTGATTTGGCCAGCATGGAGAAGGGGAGGTGCTTATTTATGTACAAGGCTTCTTGGGTGAAGCCTTGTCTTGAGACTGATTATCACCTGCCCAGCTGTTTCACTGAAATTCAACAAAAGGGGCATCTTTTCTGTTAGAGAAAGACAATTTTCTTCTTAAAAGGTCTCGTAATTGCATTCAGTTTAAGTCAAGCCTGAAATAATATCCGAACTAGATCAGTTTCTGAGGTTAAGATAGATATTTTGAGACAGTTTTAGCAGTTTGATGACAAAAGCCCAACTCCTGGGATTTATAGCCTGACAGGCCTTCTTATAGTCCAGAAACAAATTAAACAGAAAGATGAGCAAAAGATGAAACTGCCAACACAGGCCCACACATTTACTATGAATTTGTTAATGTAAAACATCCACACTAAATTCTGTTCAAGAACCTGGTTTGGTGTGGAGAGGGAGCTTTCTTCAGACGGCTACAGGTACAGTTGGTTTCAGGAATCTTCATGTTTTCTAGTTTGTTCTGGATCATGGGCTTTGGTTTGGTTTGTGTCATATTTGGCTGGCAATAGCAGAGAGATCACAACCAAGAACAGCTTGCAGAGGGAGGGGCCAAGCTCCATTCAAGAATGCCAGGTGGAGCTGGAGAGATAGATGGCTCAGAGGTTAAGAGCACTGTCTGCTCTTCCAGAGGTCCTGAGTTCAATTCCCAGCAACCACATGGTGACTCACAACCATCTATATAATGAGATCTGGTGCCTTCTTCTGGCCTGCAGGTGTACATGCAGGCAGAACACTGTACGCATAATAAAGAAATATTCTTTTTTTTTTTTTTTTTTTTTTTTGGTTTTTCGAGACAGGGTCTCTCTGTGTTAGCTTTGGCCGTGCTGGACTCACTTTGTAGACCAGGCTGGCCTCGAACTCACAGTGATCCGCCCGCCTCTGCCTCCGAGTGCTGGGATTAAAGGCGTGTGCCAAAAAAAAAAAAAAAAAAAAAAAAAAAAAAAGAATGCCAGTCTCCCTGGGCCACATAGGCAGTGGAGATGCCATGGTTCTGTTGACCAGTGTTGGGGGACACATTGGCTTAGTCACAAAAGTTCCCTGGGAGGTGGCATGGAGTGAGCCTAGAGAGCTCACTTTGCTCACCTTGGTACCCTGGCAAAGAGCAGGCCCACACAGAGATTTGGGGTGGATTCATTATTCTTCAGAAGAACTTTAGAGCTCAGCACCAGAAAATCGAGTTATTAATGGAATAAAGCTCTATGGTCAAGCTGAAGACCAACTTTGCCAACATCTGGTGAAGAGGAAGATGTTTGAGATATCTGATCAGGCATATAAATAAATGTAACTAAGCAAAAAGAGACAAAACAAACACTGAGCAATCTGTAGCCAGAAAGACCCATTCTTTGTTGAATTAGCTTTAGCTCTCATTGCAACAGCTGTCCGTCTGCGTTCCAACCTTCCACAGTTTCAAACAGTAGAAATCCATCTTGTCTAGGCCCTAGACCACATACCATGGGTAGCAATGTCCTGAGACAGGTTTTATTTTTTTAATGTGTCCAATCACATGTTTACCCAGTCCCTTAAAATTCCAAAGGACCCAAGCCAGCAGTTGCTATCTACCTCTTTCCTTTGTATGTGGCTTTAAAAAAAAATGAGGTTACCTGCTTCATACCACAGCAGTCAAAAGTGTAGAAGCCCTCAGTGCAGTTTCTCACAGGCTCTGAGAAATAGTGTTGAAAATCTGTCCTATAATTTATTTAAGATGCCATAAAATTTCTGCCAACCCTGCCCTTTCGCAGCCACAGCCTCAAATATAATAGTAAACTTATGCTTTGAGCACTGATGATTTTCAAATTCTCCTAATCATTTGGCCATAAGTAACCTTTCCCCAAGCACTCTGATAGCAAAAGAATTTTCCTTCAAAGGAAATATGACGACCTTTTCTTTTATATTAATTTTACCAAGACAATTGACTTCTAAAATGGAAATAAAATTGCCTTATTTTCTGAAGTCATATTCTTGAGGAGTGGCCTGCGGCAAAATGATAGAAGTATTTGCACAGCATTATTGGCAAACTTTCTTTGTCTCTATGCCTAATGCCAGGTTTTATACTTTAGTGTGGCTATGCATATTGCTTCTGGGCGATGATAAACCTTTATTTAATAGTAATCACCTTATCACGGGGTCCAGATTTTTCCTAGCTGAGACAGTGATAGAACAAAGTAGTAGGGTTGAGTAAATTCTGCCTTTCTTTAACAAATACTTGAATGTACACGCTCATATACCCAGGGCCTGATTGATTGCTAAGGGAAATGATTTTGTTCACAAAGCACCTTTGGACTCACATGGCTATAGCTGAAGGGCATGGACCACAAGTCTGGCGTCAGCTGTCACATGACTACAGATGTGCACAGTTGTTTGAGTCTTTCCCCACACTAAACCCTGTGATGGTAGGAGCTGTCTGTCTCTTCTTAGCATGGCGTTCATGCTCAGCACAGGGCCCACAAGGATAAATCTGAATTTGGGAGGAGAGCCAAATGTCTTGGCCTCACACCTCACAAGCACACACAGAGGGAAGAGACTGAGAGTTTCAGAGACAGAAGGTCCTAAGATAAAGCGGCCACTCACTGATGATTTGTAGTCTTGTAGCTTGGCATTCCAGTGAGCCGGTTTCCTTACATAGAATGAGGATGACAATACTAGCCCATGCACTTATGAGAAGAAGCAGTACTTTAAATTTTGTGTCCAAGCGGGAACAGTCATTTTCCTGAGCATGTCTCTCAGAAATACTTCAGCTCACTTCCAGATGGATGGGATCCAAGCTGAACAGAAAAGGGCCAATGGTAGAGGCATGTAAATGATTGCCACTAATGCAGCTTCTTCCGGGCTGGCTGCTGTGGGGAGCTGTAACCGGCTGGCAGATTTAGTGTCTATTGATTGACATGTACAGGAAAGAGAGAGAGAGAGAGAGAGAGAGAGAGAGAGAGAGAGAGAGAGAGAGAGAGAGAGAGAGAGAGAGAGAGAGCACCTTGCAAGCAGAAGGGTTGCCTGAAACAAACGCAGTTTTTCAGGTATATAAATATGAGTTGCTTGGGCTCAAGCGCTGGAATTTTGCCTGCTGTCCACCGTTAATTAGCTGTGTCTACTTTAGCAAGTCATCAGGAACTGCTCTCCCAGTAGACTACCTTGAGACAATCTGTCAGTCCTACTGATTTCTTTGACTTTTTGTTGCCTTAACTAGAATGGACAGGTGATTTCATTGCTTACATTCAGTTTGGAATTCATTAATGCCATATGTCATGGTTGTGTGACTCAGCTTTATTGCTGAGGTATCTTGTTTTTTTTTTTTTCCTTTTCTTTTTTTTTTTCTTCTTATCTTTCCAATGTACCTCAGGAAGGGGACTCCCGGGGCATTCACATTGACTAGCACCAACAAAGCAAAGCTATTGACTAGTGAATTTTCTTTTTCTGAGGAAAACTGGCTTAATTTTTTTCTAAAGCAATTTGGGACCTTATTTAGGTCACTATTCTTTTGGGGCCAGTTTCCTAATTTACAAAATGGAAGAAGAGATAAGTTTTAGAAAAGGAAAGAAAAGAAACAACTCTGTTAGGAGCCAGTTGTCCACAAAGAAGGTTGGAGCCAGGTCCTTAGCTTTAGCAAATTCTAAGCCTATCATGGAGTAAATGAATATAAATATTTTGCGACTTGCCTTTGGTTTTCTTTGCTCTCTCTCTCTCTGTCTCTCTCTCTTTGTCTCTGTCTCTGTCTCTGTCTCTCTCTCTCTCTCTGAAACAAGAGGACATAGCTCTGCTTCTTTATAGTCTATGAGCTATCTTTGTAAACAAAGGAAGTTAACAGGCTTTTGAAAGAAAGAAAAAAAAAAAAGAAAAAGAAAAGTCTTATGTGTATCAGAGAGCACTGAAGGCCAGTAGAGAGACCTGGAAGAAAATGGCCCATCAAACACTGTGAAAGGAGACAGGAGGGCCTTGGTACAAGGTACAAAGTACCATAAGCTCATGCTCATGTGCTGTGCCTTGAAGCATATACGTGCTTAGGAGGGTGGAGCAATCTTTAGAATCTATGAGTTGCCCTTCATGAAGCTTGCTTGAAGATGGAGTAAGTTCACAGTATTTCAAAGGGCTTCACAGCCTGGTCAGTGAGACACCTCACCACAGGATGGGTGCACAGCAGATTGTCTTGTCCTTGGCTTTGCAGGCCACGGTCCCAATACAATGCATGAAGGATAAGGACATCATGAAAATGTATGATATTGAACACGTTGTTGTTTCAGTCAGGGCATACAGGATAGATTTTCTCAGATTACTGAAAGCAAGGAAACATAAAATGTCTTGCACATGGAGAGGTCCTGAGCAATTTGCTTGTTTCTAATATCTCATACTGGGAAAGAGAAAATCTGTTATTGGTAAGTCAACCATCTGCTTAGGTGGGCTTCACTCATGAAACAGTTTATGCTGTTGATTGGAAAGTTTGTTTTTTTTTTTCAAAAAACAAAACAAAACAAACCAACCAACCAACCAAACAAACAAAAAACTATAAGCAAATATCAAATCAGCACACTAAAATCTTAGAAGCTGCCTGAAGGTCACTAGAGGGAAAGGAGTAAACAGTGAAGTTTTAATACAATAGAATTAAATACGTCTAGTTTTTAAATGGCACTATACACGTAAATCATTCAATGGTCCTGAGGGAGCACAGATTCTGATTTTGTGGGTCTCAGGCAGCGTTGATGTTTCTTAGCCCCCAGGAGCGGGTTTGATATCCCTGGTTGTTCAAACAAAGCAGAGCTGTTTGAAGATGAATAGATCTAAAAAACGGGAAAAAAAAAAGTAATCTCTTGGCAAGACAAATAAATCTCAAAATCAGAATGTAGAAGTTAAAAAAATAAGTCACAGAAGCGTATATAGGGTATGATATGGTTTATATGAATTTAAATAATTCAAACCAATGTGGTAAACAGTGAAACAAGCACAGAAATAATTTCTAATTAGTAGTTACACATGGGAGGGTGGGAAGGAAAGAGCTTGAGAGTATTTCACAAGTGGCTTCGAATGTGCTACAGGCATTGTTAGGTCCTGCTGCAGGGCGTGGCTTGCAAGCCCTGCCTTCGACCTAGAGGCGGGGCTTCCCCTCTCCCAGAGATGCTTCACTATGTAACTCAGACATTTCGGTTCCTCTGCCCCTTGTCCCCTTTCCCATCTCCTTGTCCTCTCACCTTCCTTCCCCACCCCCACCCCTAGAGCCCGCTGTTGCTCCCTCTCCCCCTCCTGAGCTGCTGCAATAAACCTGCATTTATATAATATAGATTTGTCGCCATTAGCTCATTCCACTTTAATCAACCAGCCATTATATGGTAAGATTTGTGATAGGCACACAGGCAGCCACAAAATTCCTGTGCCTGTGTGATAGGAACGCTGGCAGGTCTGTGTACGTGTGAGTTAATTCAGTATTCCAACAGACTTGAATGCTTCCTTGGGATGTTTTGTCATTTTGTTGAACAGTCTGAACTGCTTTTACTCTGAGGTAATGTGGGAGACAGTTAAAAGACAGTCAACAGTGATGTTTCTGGAAAAGAAAACAAAGCTTATTTGAAAAGAAATATGACATTTTCCGCAAGCATTTTTAGCGCAGGTTTTCATGACAGGTAATTCTACACATGTTTAATCGTTAACATTTAAAATTGCCAAAGAATAAATGTTGACACTCCAGTAAAAGCAGAGCCCACAACATTCTGTGTACTATTTAGAAACAGCCTGAGTTTGTCATCACTTGTCAGTACTTAATGGGACAATCTCTGTTTTTTTTTTTTCCTTTAAAAAAAAAATCTACCGAAACTCCTTAAACTCCTTAAAACACCTTCTCTAAAGGAAACTAAGGGCAGTGTTGTATTTTAGTGAATGCTTGTCCAGGAGAAAGATAAGACCTCTAAGAGGTAAATGGAGACACGAGAATTCTCATACAAGAGGCAATACAACGCATACATACACCAACATCCAAAGCCATGCTCTTATTCGTGACCTCATGGTATGGTAACTAGGGTGGATGATATTACCCTAATAACCAGAAAAAATTTTTTTAATATAAAAGGTATTTTTTTTCCTGTGGAGGGTGTAGCAATATTAGCACAGTTGTTTGTTATTAGTTTAGAACAAATTGTGACAGTGTGAAAACTACTTGGTGATACTTTCTGAGCACTACAATGTTTATATTGCCTACAGAATAATCTCTCTTAAGAATTTGATCTATGTTTAGACAACTATTCATAAGTAACCTTCACAATATTATAATAGAAAAAAATGGAAGAAATCGCCTTTGTTTGGATGTTACATGAAGAGAATGTGGAAATAGAATTATTTAGCCATGTAAGAAATTTATCAGCAGACTCTTAAGGAAACAATAAGAGATCAGGCATTTTTGCGGAACTCTCAGAACATGTGAAGTCCCGACAACCATCAAAGGAGAGAGAGAGAGAAAGAAAGATGGATGAAAAATCAGAGTCTCAATCTGTAAGGGCCATTCTGGGGATGTGTCAGCCACGTGGAGCTGTCATTGAGCCAAGGCTGTGCAGATCCTGCTTAGTGTAGAAGCAATCTGAATTGCAACCCACTCCATGTGCAGACAGTGTCTAGTAGCTGCAGCTGCCTCCCTGCCATGAACACCACAGAGGCCAGATGGAGCGGTGAGAGGGCAGCTTGCCTGTGCTCCTGCACCTCCAGCAGCATTTTCTTCAGGCAGTGTGTTTCATGACAATCAGCTCTCCAATGTGTTCAAAAGATTTAACTTTCTATGCAGTGTAAGGAAAGGACCATTGAGCAGAGCAGAGGGGAGGGGAGAGGAAGGGGGGAAAAGGAGAGGGAAGGGAGAGGAGGGGAATGTCAGGACTGATAAGAACATAGTATGAAAATCCCATTGTGAAATCCATGACGTTGTATGCTAACTAAAAGCTAAGTTTTAAAATGGATAATTTTTTTTTTTTTAGATTTTACTTAGTTTTAAATTTACATTCATAGGTGTTTTTTTTCCCCTGTACTTATTTATGTCTGTCTACCATGTTGAAGCAATGCCTGGGGAGGCTGGGAGAAGCACTGGATCCTCTAAACTGGAATTCTACATGGTTGTGAGCTGCCATGTGGGTGATGAGAATTGAACCCAGGTCCTCTGGAAGGGTAGCCTGTGCTCTTAACAGCTGAGCCATCTTTCCAGCTCCAAAAAAGATGGAATTTTAAAATAAGCTACACATTAGTCAGTGTGGTTGTTTAATTGAAACTGGCCCCAAAGGCTTGTATATTTTAAAACTCGATCCCAAGTTGGTGGACCTGTTTGGAAAAGGATTAGGACATGTGGCCTTGTTGGAGGAGATACATCACTGGGGGTGGGTTTTCAGGCATCAAAAGTCTCATACAATTCCCAATGTTCTCTTTGTGCCTCATGGTTAGGTCTCAAGATGAGCTTCCAGCTACTGCTCCAGTGCCATGCTTGCCTAACTACTGTCATACGTCCCCTAAGGATGCTCAAGGACATGGACTCTAACTCCCTGAAACTGTAAGTCCCAAATCAATTCTTTATTTTTATGTTTCTTTGGTCATGGTGTTTTAGCACAGCAACAGAAAAGCAACTAAGTCTGTTGAAGTTATTTTTTTATAAAACAGTGTTTGTTTCTCTTAGCTTATTTTTTAACCTGGCTATCACACAAATAATTGAGACTCTTTTATAATACAAGGTTTCACAACATAATCTTGAGGAGTTTAAGTCTGTTCTTAACCTTCTATGCTATTTTGTCTTGCTCCCAGTAAACATTCCAGAGATACTTGTACTTTGTATCTTTCCTAGGCTCCAGTTCCTTCCTCCTAATCTTCCTGGGACCTTTACCAAGGACGACTGAATCCCCTGGCTCCTCTCCTAACTCCTTCTCCCCTGACTGGCAGAAGTCTAGCCCTGTTCTCTCCCCTGCTCATCTTTTTGGCTGTCAGCTGCTTTACTGACATAACAGAGGGATAGTAGGGGAGCAGAATTTACTACACAACATTTAGACAGGAAATCAGAATTTAAACTACATAATAACCTTATGCCTACATAAGTCCATTAGGTTAAACTTGACAGTGTGATAACCCACTTTTAAGACATGATACATTCTTGCTTATGTGAAAGTCCAATGAAGTATTTATTTGGAGAGGGGTCTTATATACTAAGTGTCAGCTACCTACATCTCTTCTCATTTTTTTTTAGAATGCCCAAGTCTTTATCCAACTGAGAAAAGAAGGAAGAAAGCACAGGACTCACGTGCAAAAATTTAGAAGATTAGAAGTGACACATACCACTACCACCTACATTTCATCCATTTGAATGTAGTTAACTTGACTGCAAAGTGAAGAGGAAGGTACTTATGACACTCTCTGCTAAGATTTGCCACAATCCAGGGTATAGCAGTTAGGGAATGTTAGATGTTAGATGTCTTCAAAGCTTATTTTATATTTCATAGTTTATTAAAAGCTGTTGGCAAAAACATTTTAAAATTTATGATGTACTCAGTACATACATGATTATATATGATAGTTAGAATTAATATAAATGTACAAATATTGAATTATATATAAAACATAAATAAATAGATAAAGCACAACTTCAGTGGGTACGGTGACCCATGCTTGTAATCTCAACATTTAGGATGCTGAGGTGAAGGACCATATCCTTGGATATATAACAAAAGCCTATTTCAAAGAAAAAGCAAAGTAAAGCCACAAAAATAGTTGAAATCTATGCAAAGAAACAACCCAAAGAAATCTTTTAAAATATTAAAAAGACTGTCTTAGAA
The DNA here is from genome assembly GCF_964271855.1 of Acomys minous. Lineage (NCBI taxonomy): Eukaryota > Metazoa > Chordata > Mammalia > Rodentia > Muridae > Acomys > Acomys minous. Next base: position 28,408,499 of record NC_140495.1, read on the forward strand.
AATCCCATCAGAGATATTTTATTTCTCTTTTTTAATTTTTAAAAATGTAAATATTTTACTTTAAGTGTCTTTGCATATTGCCTGAATTTATATCAATGAACCATGTGGATGCCTGGTGCCCTGGAGGCTAGCCGAACGCATCTGATCCCCTGAAACAGGAGTTACAGATCGCTGTGAGCTGCCCCATGTAGGAGCTAGGAATCAACCTGGGACCTCTGGAAGAGCATTGCTCTTAATTGATGAGGCATCCCAGTCTTCCTCTATATTTTTCATGTCTATAGTTACGGTTGCTTTTCAGGAAGACAAGTTGCATTTTTAAAAGCGAAACATTTTAATCACTTGTCATTTATTTATTCTGACAATTTCATAAATATATAAATTTTCATCACGTTCACTCCCCCATTGTGTCCCCTTTGACTCCTGGAAACATCTTCCCATCAAGTTGCCCTTATACCATCTTATATTTTTAAAATAATCTATGATGGTAATTGGGGTTGTTTACATATGCGTGGGTTTGGGGTTATTTACTGGCTTATGAACACAGTTCCAATGTCTATACCACAGAATAAAAATGCCCCCCATCTGCTTCCCAGCAGCCACAAAGTGCCCGTTATTCCTCAGACTCACTATACTGGCTGGTTTTGTGTAAACCTGACACAATCTGGAGTCATCAGAGAGGAAAGAGCCTAAGTTGAGGAAATATCTCCATGAGTTCCAGCTTTAAGGGATTTTTTTTTTCTTGATTAGTGATCAATGGGGGAGGGGCCAACCCAATGTGGGTGGAGCCATCCCTGGGCTGGTGGTCCTGATGTCTATAAGAAAGCAGACTGAGCGATCCAGGGGAAGCAAGACAGTAAGCAGCATTCCTCCGTAGCCTCTGCATCGGTTCCTGCCTCCAGGTTCCAACTCTGCTTGAGTTCCTGTCCTGACTTCCTTCAATAATGAACAGTGATATGGAAGTGGAAGCTGAATAGGCCCTTTTCTTCCTAACATGGTTTTAAACCCTCTTTTTCCCCCCAACATGGTTTTTGATCATGGTGTTTAGTTGCAACAGAAACCCTAACTAAGACACAGAGGCTAGGCATTTGTTATTTTTTAAATCATTTATTTATATTTCTACAAATATTGTTTGTTTGTTTCTTTTTTTCACATTTTTAACACAGAATTTTAAATGAAAGATATAATGGAAGTAACTCTGGGATATTCATATTATTGCAAAATTTCTGGGTCAATGGGAGCAAAATTATTCCAGAAAATAATAATTCATCAAAGACAAGTCCTTCTAAATAATTATTACAAAAAGGAAGTGAAATTGAAAAAAATTTAAAATATATTTCTTTATTTAACATTGGTATCAGACCTTCTCCTAAGTGCTTTATGTATTATCTAACGGAATTTCATGACATAACGTTTGACACCGTCTGTGTATCACAAAACATTTAAAATATGTGAAATTGAAATTTCATGATATAATTTATTTTAAATATTACGTTCTTTAGAAATAATTGTCACTGGGTGCTGACTAATACATGCCAAACTTTAAGGAATGTCCATATTGTAACTGGGCATAGTCTGGACACAAGTGTATTCCTTACTTTCCTTGATCCTGTGACTGAATGCCCAACAAGAGCAACTCTAAAGAGAGAAAGGAGGGGTTGAGCTCAGAGGCACCACAGCTGTGAGGGCAAATGTAAGACATCCGGCCACACTGTGCCTGGCATCAGGAAACAGGGCAGAAGGCACACTGGGCAGCATGTGCTTTTTCCTTAAGACTGGGATGTTAGCCTAGGGGATGGTGCCACCCACACTCACAGATCAGATCCTCCTGACTAACACTCAGTAGATACAAGGGCCCTCACAGACACGTAGGTGATTATAAATCCAGCCGGGTTCACCATCACTGCTGACCACCTCAGTGGGCTCCAGGCGATCCGAGGTGTGTACTCCCCTCTCTCCTCTCCTTGGCCTCTACGCCTAGCAACCCAACTACTGCTGTCCACGGCTGATGCTCTGGCCTTCTTCAAATCACAGTCTTTTCCTTAGAGGTTGGTATGATTTAACTAAAGGACAGCTTTAATGTCAGTCAGTATTGTGGCCATTATTGACCACCCCTGATAAGTTTGGATTCATGACATACACATTTGTTTTAAAACTAGTGTTTTAAAATACAGTAATACACACACACACACGCACACACACACACACTTTGAAAACATGGCAGTTTATACATTTTTACAGTAAATACAAAATTCTGCTTAGACACCTTGCTATGTGAAGTGAACAAATATCAAATTTAGTTATTTTCAATACCACTCTGCCATTTCCAACATAAATTATTCAGACTCCAGCGTTCTCCTCTTCAGAAGCCATTTCTTGGTTTCTCTGCTGGCACCCAGATGGGGTTAGAGCCAGCTAAGACTTCTGATTGGTCTAAGGTTGCTGCAGCAGCTGGTGCTCATCTCTGCGGAGGCTGGTTTGTGCAGTCTCTGCCCCTCCAATGAAGAGGCTCCCTTACAATCACCCCCCAAGCCTCCAGTCCTTAATACCAGCGGCAAGTTGGCATAATTTCCAGCCAATGCCATTTACGTGATGAAGCCTTATAGCAATCATCTCTTCCCGGGCCACATTCGTACCAATTACTGGACTGTACTCTGACTTTAAAGAAACTGAATTCATTCGCTTAAAATAGGGAGACTTGCTGTACTTGCTATGTAACGTGCTGGCCACTTTGGTGTGGCTGTCATTAAGCACTGGAGTGCAGGCAGTGATACCTGGACTGGTTTTGTGTGTAAACATATCTCTGTGAACTCTCATATTTGTGGCTTGTTAATTTGGGATTTTTGATGTCCTCCAGAGCTCACCGTGACCAAACAGACGTGTTAGAAATCAGGCACGCCCCAGCCTGCCCTCAGGGACTCGGTACCAGAAGCCATGTCGTCATCACATGCTGTCGCCAAGTGTGACACATTTCCACTGTCACTACTAGTTGTTTATTTTGCCTGTGTGTACTCTTTAAAAGGTCCCCGCAATCACAGATTGCTCTCTTGTTCTTTCTCTCTCTCTCTCTTGCTCCGTTTCTGTCTGCTGTTCCTACTCCGAGATAGCCTTTTGCTCCCATCCCCCATAAATCTTTTGTATGAGATCTGCTGTGTGGGATGATCTTTGAGGCATACCTTGGTGAGGATCCATCAAGGGACTTCTGCCACTAAATCCTAACAGTCCAGGACTACCTATGTTTTTTTTAAAAAATATATCTAAGTCATTGGATCGTTTATTTTTGTTAGCTCCTCATTTTACTCACCAGGACACAATTCAGAGGCCCAGATACTGGTTCTAACCTGCAGAGGTGGAGGCATAATTTGTTCTTTTTATACTTGGATTGTAGGAAATGACTGTTTCTCGTAACACTGCAAAAAGAAAGTCAGACATATTCAATATTGACTTAAATTTTTATAAGCACTTTGGCTTGCTTTGTATGGTGCAATTAATACCATTCTCCTATATCCGGATTATTCTTTTACTTTATGGCTAATTGTCACTGTTTTATTTTCCTGTAATTTCTTGAGCAGGATCAGGTAACACCATATACTGATTCTGTGTAAATCTCACCAAAATGAAGAACTGCTGACTTGTCTGGTTTTCTTCCTAACAGTCTCCTCTTACTTGAACACTTTTTTCCCTTAGCAATTCTTTTTTACTGTTCTAAGTATTAGTTTTTAAAAATCTGTGTTCACACTTTCTATCTCAAAGGTGTTTAGCCTTTACATGTATGAGCGTGTTGAGTGATTTCTCATTCTGTGTGGGATCCTCCTCATATCGCTTTATCTTTCCTCCTTAATTTGAGTCCAGTCAGACTCAGCAGAGAGAGGAGACATGCATTCTCACTGTATACTGAGTATGTGAAGTGGCTTGTACTGGTTGCTCTCAGGAGGGCACACTGGGATCCCTGGATGGTTGCTCTCAGGAGGGTACACTGTCCATGGCAATGTTTATTCCTCTTGGGTCTCCACATTAGGTACCTGAGGACAATTGCAGAAGTTAGCCCCAAATTAGTTTTGCAATTTTATGTGAAATTTTATTGGATTGATGTGAGCAAGGTGCATTTGCCAAAATAGCCTTATTTGATGTAAAATATTTAACTTAATTTAAACTAAAGGGATGATTCTGAATTTGTCATCATTTTGGATTGTTGGCTTAAAATTAAATCAAACCAAACTCAAATCCAATTCATCCAATGGTGATATTATTATTATTATTAAAATTTAGTTTTTGCTTTTGAGAGAAAAGGAATTACAAAGACTTCCTGGTAGGAAGGTGACAGACAGGGGGAAGGGTAGGTAATAAAGATGGTTAATTTCCAACACATCTAGCTTCTTTCTTAACCTCCTGACTTGAGACAAAAGCCTGCTAGGCTTTTGTTTCCTACCAGCAGACCTTGCTGATGAACTTGCTGGTCAGGTTCAAGGCAGGATTAGGATGTGTCACTCAACAGTTGTGGACCAATCAACAGTCCTGTCTTCAAACTGATCAACCCTAAACCAGGGAGGCTTGGTGTTTCTTTCCCAGCCCTGGAGAAGAGCCTGGACTTTCTGCTTTCCAGCTCCCACCTCTGTTTCATAGAGGGCCTTTTTCTCTGTGTGCCTGCTGCATGTGTGCTCTTCCTCACTCCCAATAAATGACTTTCAACTTTCTTTGGTACTTGTGATTTCCTCTCTTACTACCAATTGCACTTCAGATTTTTCTTGTCTTTTAACTCCATAACTTGCATGAAAAAAAGCACTTTATCATGAACCCTAGCCTATATGGCTTTCACATATATGTACTGTATTTATATCACTTTGCTTCTTCCTTCCAACTTCCCCTATATCTCCCATGTTCCTTCTCCAAATCATGGCCTCTTTTCCCTTAGGTGCAGGAATTGTGTTGTATATGTATCATTTTTCAACAGGCACCCTACCTTTACTTGTTCTCACATTTGGACCAGTTTTCTGTAATGGTTGCTGCCTGCTGCAAACAAAAGTTTCTTTGATGAGGGTTGGAAGTCTATAGATATAAGGACAAGTGTTAAGAATGCAGATATAAGTCATACTGGTTTAGGAAAGTAGCAATTGTAGGTTCCCCTCTGGGTTCCAAGGCCTCACCATGAGTAGTTAGTAGCCATGGGTAGTCACCAGCCATGGGTAGTCATTAGCCATGGGCAGTCACCAGCCATGGGTAGTCACCAGCCATGGGTAGTCAGTAGCCATGGGTAGTTGGCTAAGTTTGTGGTGCAAGGCATGAATTCCCTCTTATTTAGTGGACTTTAGGTCCTGTTAGACATTGCTGCTAACCACCAAGATATCAGAGCCACTACTCCACCTTTGGAAATATTGAATGGAAGTCCTTGTTCTGGTTTGTAGTCAGCACCTCTGGGGTAGAGGCCACTGATCACTCTTCTCACTTGGTAGCTTGCACAGCACTTCCTGGTGCTATGAAAGTTAGTTCCCAGGGAGGAGGCTTCCAGGCCAGATCCGGCCTGATTCATCCAAGAACTGTCTAAAGTACAAGGTGTACAAACAAAAAGATGAATAAAGTAGGAATATCAATTTAGGACCTTAGGAGAAAAGATAGTAACATAGAAGAGAAAGTCATCACACTGGATAAAGAAATCATCAATTCGTATGTATATTCAAGCAAGATGGAAGAAAAACTCAGCAAAGAAACTGAGATTCTAGGGGAAAGTTCACAGGAGAGTTGGAATGAAGAAAATCAGTGAAGCAAAGCAAAAACAATGCAGAGAAAGCATCACCAGATATATTGAAATCTGGCTAAGGAAATTCTTAGTGGGATAGATTATTAGTTATGAGTGATTGCATTTAAAATCATGAGATTTCAATTATATAGCCCAATGATTCACAAAAAGATCTTAGAAAACCTATAACAAGTCAAGCCAAAAAGCAATTGATGTTATGTAATAATAATGATAAAGACAGAAAATGAAATAGAAATTTAGAGAATAATACATGGAATTAACTATAGTTGGTTACTGGTGAATATAAGCCAGATTGACAAAACTCTAGCCAATATAATAAAAAGAAAAGGGGATAAAACCAAAATGAATTAAATTAGAGAGAGAATGGGACCGCAGATTTTGGTCATACTCCGAGGACTATTTGAGAATACTTTGAGAACTTATATTTTCCAAATTCAGGGAAACCTAGAAAAAAAATAGATAATTTCCTAAACACATTGAACTTACCAAAGTTGAATTAAGGAGCTATAAGTAATATAAACATTCCACTACCAAGTCATGAGATTGAAGCAACAATAGTTTCCCCAAATGAGAAGCCAAGGATAAGATGGATGTAGTGCACAATGCTACAAAACCACCAAAGAGAAGTGAACTCTGGTGACCCTCAAACTGTTTAATGAAGAAGAAGGGAAGCAATATAAGGATCTGAGTGTTGCAGCACATGCTGTGTATTCCTAGTGCTTGGGAGGTAGAGACAGGTGAATTAGAAATTCAAAGACACTCTTGGCCACATAGAGAGTTCTAGGCCACCCTGACCATGTCAGACTCTGCCTTAAAATAAATAGAGTAGTAATAAACACAGTAAAATTAATTATTAAATAATTGACAACAAAATTACACAGAACAACAACTATAGAAACTACAGACCCGTTTTCCTGAAGAACACAGATGCAGAAATCCTCAATAAAACACTTGAAAAGTAAATTCAAGAACACATTAAGAAGATTACTCATCATGGCTAAGTTGGTTGCATTTCATGAACACACAGTTGTCTCAACATATGCACACTCAACACATGTGATTCAGTTCAGATAGAAGCTTAGAGACAGAAAAATAATTTTAAAAAACTTCACCATGTGTGAAAAACAGAATGAAAACCACTACAGTAGTGGCACAAATAAAGCTAGGAATTTACACAGTTCTTGAGAACCCAGGGGAACTCTTGAAGAATCCTTTCTGTTTTATTTCATTGTGTTTTAATACTAACCTGGCCAAAGGAATTTCAAAGCAGAGCTTGCTTTGCCTATTTTGCTTAAGCAAATCCTACTCCCTGCTCTTCTTACCCAGAAAAAAGAGAGAGAGAAAGCTGGTAGTCACTGAGCGGTTGGGTCCATCTTCCAAGGGAGGGCAGGAGAGAGGGAGGAGGAGGAGGAGGAAGCAGGAGGAGATGAGTGTGTCTCGGCACTGGTACTCCCTCCCCATCCAGAAGTTCCAGACGTGTGACTACCCTTTCTCTGGGAGCAGACTGGAGCAGGACTTCTTCCACAGGGCACTGTGTGTAGCAGGTACTTGCCAGGTATGGTGGCAATTAGCAAAGTTGGCAGCTGTATCTTTTTAGTAGCAGTACATCGTCTTTGGCTGTCTCCCTAATTAGGGAACTGCTAGGTTGAAGTTAGAGTTTATATTGTAAACAGCTTTAAGTGGATAAGGCTTTATTTGAGAAGATGGGAAGTCTTGGTGGCAGACTAAAGAGAGGCTCAATAAAGTATTGAGATGCAATTCTGAGTCTCTGTGTGAATCAGAGTTCTGTGGTTAAAAACACACAGGCTTGAAATTTGAATCCAAACTGTACTACTGACTAGGTACACAGTCATGGGTAAATCCTTTCATTCTTCCTCTGCTTTTAACATTTAAAGTGAGAGAAACTGTTATATCTATCTTTGCAGTACAGACTTTGACCTTACCCTCAAATGTATTGTTAGATAAGAGATCCTTGTTTGGCTTGGGAGATTTTTGTTACGGTGGAAGGGTCAATCAATCTGATTTGTTGGGTAAGAGTTTTAGGTCATTGGGAATTACTTTGGTCTATGAAAGAAGTAGAAGCTAAGGTTAGCAATGTGGGTAGTTAAACATGGATGCCAAATAAAGACTTTGGCCAACTTCCATGTCTGGCAATACTATGTTGTAACACGGGAGGGGTTCAAAAGCTCCACAATGACAAAGGGACAAGATGTCTGAAGCTAATGTGGGAACGCCTCTAGACACTGCTGAATGTTCCTCCTTGAGCTGACTTTGGTCTGTATTATTTAACTCTATTCTATTATAACTGTAACTGTCTTTTTTCCCTTTTTTTAATTAATTTATTCTTGTTACATCTCAATGGTTTTCCCATCCCTTGTATCCTCTCATTCTTCCCTCCCTCCCATTTTCCCCTCATTCCCCTCCCCTATGACTGTTCCTGAGGGGGATTACCTCCCCCTGTATATGCTCATAGGGTATCAAGTCTCTTCTTGGTAACCTGCTGTCCTTCCTCTGAGTGCCACCAGGTCTCTGTCTTATCCTTCAGTGGATGTTGTGAGTCATTCTATTTAACTATTGACAAGAAGTGCAATCTTGAGGACTGCTAAGTGTTCCCTCAGCATCACAGGTGTGGGCTGTGCCGCCTTTGGGCTTTGTAGATCAACAGATAACTATGCTCAAGCAGAGGACAGTGGAAACCAGTTCCCTGGGGGTTCTGTTTCTTTCTGTCTGTCTCTTGGTGTAGTACCAGGTTGTGGGTGAAGGGCTTGAGAAGTTGCTTGGCTAGCATGACCAAACATAGCAAAGACAAATATGGAAACTTACTTACATTGCAAAAGCCTTATTCAACTGAAATTCATACTGTGCCTCTGGAATTTTCTCCGGCCTACTGAGACATGGGCAAACTTAGTTTTTGATGAAAAGCCTAATGTTCGCTGAGGTTAGCATGCTAGGGCCCATAGGTGTGCCAGGCCCGGGGATAAGCTGGCATATCTTTGAATTATCAGGCAAGTGGCAGGTAGAGGAGCAATGCCTTCAGAGGTAGATTAACATGGGAATGTAAAAACATGTACAAAGAGGGTTTGTAATGGTATGCTCAAATCCACTTGGCTAGAGGGTCCCAGGAGGTTTCCTGAGTTCTAGCTAGTGGCTCATCTTTTGATAGACACATTTAAGTTTCACTTGTTAGCTATTCACAAGCTATTGGAAGTGTGTTAGGAGTCTAATAATTTTAAACATCTGGATAGTGTAAATATTTCTCTTTTCTACTTAAAAGAAATTAGTACAATAATTTGGAGAATACCCGTCATGTGTTTTGAGATATTGCTGATACCTTCCTAGGCAAGTTTAGTTGCAACACATTAGTGCCTTTAGCTTCATAATAACTTAGAGGAGTTAAAGGAGCAGACAGAAGAATCTCTGTTTTATAAAATCAGACAGCAGGGCTTAACATTTTAACATGCCAAAAGCTACCCTTTCCTACTGAGCAGAAGGGATCAGATCTTCCCACCCCTGGTTGACCTGGGTTAGATCTCTCCATTTCTCAACAGTTCACGATACCAGACATACACAGGATGGACTGGAAGTGTGTAGTGAACCATTTCTCTTCATTAGACTACCTGTGTGTAATAACCCCACTGCTAATGCCGAATAGTGAAACGAGAAGGTACAATATTTCTACAGTAGGGACAAACCACTCCTACCTTCACCATGCAGTCCTCAAGCTACTGGGCATCCTAACCTGTGAGCTTCAACAACCGCAGCATCTCAGAAGACTATTGTAAGTAAACTCATGCATTTGCCAAAGACATCGTTCAAACATTACTACTGTTTTTCTTTTAACGTTAGTGATAAAGAATGAAATGGAGTGTTGAGTAACTTGTCTCGATCATTATAGTTTTGAGTTTAGGAAAGAGAATTAGGGAGTTGCTCACCAAAATTTTAGATTTTTATTTCAAATAATTTCCACACATTCCTGGTTTACAAACAACTATTGCTTTTTAAGCTGGAGTTCTGTGGTTTAAACATTCATGCTTGGTTTGAATGATGCCTGGAAAAATCTTGGTCTGCGGGTGGTCTAAAATGAGCTGGTTTTGATGAAGTTGTTTATTCTGTATGTAAGTCAGAGACAATCCTGTTTTGACTTTCCTACCCTGGATAGTATCATGTTTTACAAACATATGAAAGAAACATGCTGATGTCAAAAACAGAGGCGCTTTCATTCAGAACAAACAACCTCCTAGTCACAGCGATCTGCCGCAGGCATGTTCATACACCCTGCCTGACTAATGGCTGTATCATCTTTGCCTACAGAAGCCTGTTTGAGTCATCAACCTAGAGATATACAAAGTTTATTTTACAATGAAAGCGCTGTGAGATTAATTTGAGTTTGGGAAGAAACCACTCCACCACAGTGACTCAAGGAGAGCCAAGAGAGTTAAATTGTTTCCATAACTGTGGAAGTCTTCAACTTGAGGTTGGATAGTAACATGGAAAATGAGGAGAGATGCGCTCACTCACTCTTCTTCCGTCTTGCTAGGATAGCAAGTCCTTTCCCATCAGCCTCAGAAGAAGCTTCACTGCTCAGTGCTATTTTTTTTCCTCAGAGGTTTGGTGTAGACTGACTTCACTTGGTGAGAATTTATGCCCTGGTGCTGAGTTTTACTCACACGATGAACCTGAGCATCTAGAAATGGCAAAGAAGCCCCGGTCTTGCTTTCAAGCATGTCACCCACCTGAAAAGGAAAGAAAAAAAAAAGTAACCTTTTTACCAGGACTGTCATTTTCACCCAGCTGAGTGTCACCTAGGTAATTCTGGAGAAACTGTCAAAGCCAAGGTCACCTGATAAGGTGGTCTCATTACATTTCCGTGAAGCTTTCCTCCATGAGGCAGCAACTGTTATTCACATCTATCATCAGAACTACATTTCCTTGAGAACTAAGACAGAAATCTCCTTTTCTTGCATCTGCAAATGTCTACATAGTGCTTATATCTAGAGTTCATAGTTTCAGTGGTATATTATTAAATGCTTTTATTTTCCACTTGCATAAAAGTAAGTAAGTGATCAAAAATAAAAGAAAATGTGAAAATTACTTTCAACAGAGCAAATTGTGCACAAAATAATTAAAAGAATAAAACTTAAAGCCAGGGTGTTAAAAAAAAAAACTAAAAAAATCCAACAAAATTCAGTGTTAGTTAACATAGTTTTGATCATTTACAGTATTGAAACTATGCTAAATATTTCTCAGAAAATTTCTAATTTAGAAATAAAACCTGAAGCTCTGCTGAGCTATGGTCATGTCTAAGGTCATATGTCTATCAAATGGCACAATGTCAGGTCTGTGTCCTTGGCGTTTCTACTTGCTAATACATTAACATTAACTTCTCATGATCTTGTGGTATTTGCAAAAAAAATAAGACTCCTAGACTCAAAAGAAAAAAAAAAGCTGTAATAGAGGCTATTCCTTTGGGAGTTGTTTCTCCAAGCGTTGTTTCTTTTTGCTAGGCATTCTCAATTGTAAAAGAAAGACATACATACCCAATGAGTATTAGCTGTGATATAATCTTTCTTTAGATTTACAGAAACCAGAATGTTAGACGACCTTCCGAGTTATCTAAGTGAGCAATGCTTCTTGTTCATTAGCCTCTTGCAGCAGTGAAAATAGTATGTGACTGTGGATTTTAACTTCACATTAGCCTAAAGTATAAACATTTGCTCATAAAAGGCTGAGATCAGGTGTGGTGTTCTGGCATATATAAATATGTGGGAGGGCACCCATTGTATGACAAAAAAATTATAAATCCCATTCAGCAGGTGGGCGAAACCCAGTCACAAGGGTACAGTCATTAATATCATCTTCTTGAAGGACAGCGGTTCCTAGTCTTTCAAGTTACTAGCCCTTGACTAAAGTACTTTTGTCTAGCAGTGATTTTCTTCGACTAAGGATTAGTTTTTAAATGGTGGACAGATGAACGTGGGTCCAATGACGGAACCAAGGGACATAATAGGCAGCGTGATTTCTTTGTTTTTATTGTTTAACCTTCACCCTTTAGATTCCAGGGGATGATAAGAAGGGACACCTAGGTGAGTGTTGTGTATACAGTGGCTTTGCCAATATGATAAACGTTGTTATCTAAGATAGCTGTTTTTAAACGTTTGATTAGGCCATGCAATTGCTCTTATGAATAGAATTTGGTGAAAAAAAATGAGGATTTAGGGAAGGACCTCAACTCCCTTGCTCTTTGCAAGGATTTAGTAAGAAAGCTCTTACTAGATGCCAGATGCTTGGACCTTAGTCTTTGAGTGAGCATGTTCCCAAAATTACTATAGAAAAACTAAAGAACTAAGATTAGCCTGGAGCCCAGGAAATTCTATCTTTTAATGGGTTATGTATACTTTTGCCCAACATCTACCCGGTGTGAATGTGCGTTTATTGTAGTAGAGAGCAAATACATATGCTTTCAATTCTAGAAACACTTGGGCTCTCTCCATCCTCCAAGGTTGTATACTATAAAAAAAAATATCTTTGGAAAAAGATTCTACAATAAAGCCCTGAAGTGAGCCTGCTGGCAAGATGTGTGGGAGGGTGAGAGATTCACAAGAAAAATTTCTTCTAACATGGAGTTCTGTTCTGAGGACAGGGCTTTGACCATACTGCAGCTTCTTGAGGAATTCCGATAGAATCAGCTGAGATAACAGGCAGGCAGCAACGCCCACTTTGTACAAATCAGAACTGGAGCCCCTGGGCTTGTTCTCCAAATGCTTTTCCAGCACCTTCTCCCAGCCCAAGCCCACGTTTTGTTTGTTTGCTTAACACAATAGTAAACTTTGACTAAGTTGTGGAGTCCATAATTGTGTTTTAGGCACCAGCCTTACAAAGAACATTTTCAGAATGGAATTCACTATAAATGGGGAGTGTTCCCAAAGTATCAGTTGTATAATGTATATATTTTTAAAAACATAAATTGTGAAGCTTCAGTTTATTTTTTTCTTAAGTACCACAGAGATTAGGTACAAAATATCCTCTAACAAAATTTTCAGAGGAAGATTTCAACAAATTATGGGAAGAAAATATCTTAGATAAAACATAACTGCATGCATCCCAATATCTACTGGAGAAATCACCCAAGTATATAATTTAAGTGTAGAATAAAGGACCTGAAATGGCCATACATTAGCATGACGTGAATTATATTGTTTTAAGATATAAAGTATCTGTTCTGCAATTTATGGATGGAGGCAGTTCTATGAGTGCTTTGCTGGCGTCCTACCCTTCTGAGAACAGCCAATAATTATCTTAATATCTCCTGAAATGATCTACAAGTAATTGAAATTGATGACAACTTGAGTGGTGCCAAACGACTTGGCAGAAAGTCAGGGGCTTCTTTGAACATGGACATTTGCGCTGATCTCCTCCATAAGCTATTACGGTGTGATCTGATGGATTCAGTGTAACACTGGGAGCCTCACCCAGACCTGGGAGATGTTGCTCTCCCAAGGCCCATCAACATGATAAAAAGTATGGCCTTGAACTGTTGAATGCAACTACTGGTGTTGAAAAGGCTTCATGTTCTTTTATCTGTTTGTTCCTTTGACAAGAAAGCAGTGTGTTTAGGATAGCTGGCCTATGAAAATAAGCTGTGATATGCCCAGGGGGCTCTTCAATGCCTCATCATCCAGATGTAACGAGTGACTCAAGAGATGGAAGAGAGTTAAGAGCGGACATAGTTTTACCCAGAGGCTTTTATTTCCCTATGGATTGCTGGTCTGCAGAAATCACATTCTGTATTCTACACCATTGTTTCTGAGGGTTAGTTCTTGCCAGTGGTTGTTGTATTCAGGATAAGACAGTTCATTTGTTGGCTTGAAATTGTCTTTTTGATATTCTCAGCAATGTATTATTTTCCTAAACACATCTCTTTGACGATCTTTTCCAAGAACTAAGACAGTTGTGGGGCTTGGGTTCAGCACAGCTCCTCTTCCACCTTGCTTGGAAATCAGTGACTCTCTCACCTTTCAATTTGCATCCCACCTGTCTACTTTGTTACAGTTTTCTTTCTGGAGGAACACTGAATAAAGTCTTCCCTGCCCCCTCTCTCTGTATAGTGTGCTTGAAAGATAATGTCAACATTAAGTGGGTTTGGAGCCTATTATTTTTTGTTTCATTTTTTGACAATTTCACACATTTATATAATACGTTCTTTTTACTCTCTTCCTCCATACTCTCTGTCCCACCCTCACCAACTGCCTTTCCCTATACCTATACCTGATCCAAATTCATAGCTTTTACTCTTGTCTTGTGACCTATTTATTTTCACTACGGCCATCTGTGTGATCACTGGTTTGTGTTGCCAGTGGGTGGGTATACAACTGAAGGCAATGATTCCAATTCTTCCTAAAGCTGTTTGTAGAAAGTAGGTTAGTTGTGAGGGTTAGGACTTCCTAGGCTCCATCCCCCAGCCATGTCTGGCTCTTGGTGGAACCGTTCTTCTGAAAACCTCAGGCAGTTATCTGTAATTGTTGAAAGTTTGTGATCACAATGGCTGTGTATCGCCGGGAACAGACCATATCCCACCTCTCAGCACCTCTCTTTATCCTCTGGCTCTTATATGCTTTTTATCAAACCTTCAGTAATGTTCCATGGGCTTTGGAAGCGATGGTATAAATGCCTTTTTTTAGTACTAAACACTCAACCATCATTTACTTACAAGTTCTTCTTAGTTATGAGTCCTTGTGTTTACCACAGTTTTCTGGAAAGAGGTTTCTCTGATTAAGACTGAAATCAGTAATTGCTTATTGGTATAAGAATATATTTGGAAGGTGGTTAAAAACTATGTCAGTTTGGTTAAACAATTTCCCCTAGGCCCCGTAAGCTGCCCTATCATGGACTTTTGAGTTACATATGAGGTATAGCTTCCCCATGGTAGAGCTGGCCTCAAATTCAACTAGAGAGCAGTGATTTACAACCAGAAGGGTCATACCACTATTGCACAGTGGCACATTTTACTTGGCAGGTTGATACCATATAGTCTGTAGGGTTCACTGCTCAGTGAAACTGTTGACGACTCTTCTATACCAGCAACACGAATAAATCATTTCCAGTACTATGAAAGCTATCAAGCTAGGAAGAGGCTATTGAAGCTCATTTTTAAGTCTAGTCACTAATTTTTATTTAGTGACTAAGCAAATTATAAACGAAAATCCATTTTGAAACAACCAGAAGGTTACATGCTGCAGACAGAGGGATGAATTATATCCATCTTTGCTACAAGTAAAGAGGTAGTAGCCTGATGGTCAGAAGTCAGTTCTCCTTGTTGAATAATTTCACTTGTCATTTTTGACTAGCTAGTATAAATACGATTTTTCTAAAATTGAGGGCACAACTAAGTGAAACAAGTTAATTACTCTCACTTTTTTATGCCTTTCCCTGGAATCTTACCAAAATGACACATTAAAGCATTTTTAAAAACATAAAACCCTATGTAAAAAGGAATGTTAAAGTCAAAGACCAGAGCAGGCTGAAAGTATCTGCCAACTATTTTAATGCTGGAAATCCAGTGGGTGACTGCATTATTAAACTACAGATATCTTACATCTAAAGCTGTTGATGGAAGAACCACACAGAGCCAAGTGTATTTGTCCTGTATATGCCTGAAAAAATGCCAGGGATGGGTTCATAGACCTCAGGAAGCAAGAAAGAGGGTTGACATGAAAGTCAGGCTATCTGTGGAAAGTCTTGAGCCTAACCCTTCTCCATACCACCTGGCTACTGTTTTCTAGCTCAGAAATTTGAGGATGAGGAATTTTTCTCTACTGGATACTAATTGAGATGAGCTCTATCTTGAATATTAAGTATACCCAAGGGTAGTTATGATGAGCCGCACTGAGACCCTGGGGATCAGATAAGAATCTACTATAATCCTTCCTCTGCTTTGTCCCTAGAATATTCTCTGCTGGGTAATTTCTCAGGTAAAAGGCTAAAAACTGGTTTTCTTTCTTTCTTTCTTTCTTTCTTTCTTTCTTTCTTTCTTTCTTTCTTTGAGGTGTGTGTGTGTGTGTGTGTGTGTGTGTGTGTGTGTGTGTGTGTGTGTGTATGTGTACACAAACTGATTGGAAAGCCTTGCACATTGAATTCAGTGTTCAGTGACATGTTGTATTAGTGTCTTCATTGCTGCTTACAAAACAAAACAAAAACTTTACTAAAGCAAATTAAAGGAAAAAGTGTTTACTTTTGTTCACTTGGGCATGCTTCATCGTACCATGGAAGGCGTGAGGGCAGAAGCTTGAGGCAGACATTGTTCTGTAGTCATAAAGCAGAGGGCTATGGGTACTGCTGACTGTTCCCTATTCTTACATAGACTGTGCGTAGGAAATATAGAAAAGAAGCCACTAGGCAAAGAGAAAGCACATACAAATAGCTTTTAGAAATAACAACAAAGTGCTAACATGCAAAGTTTCCTTTAATATATTTTAAATTTAAAATCAATTATTTTATTTCTCCCTCTCCTTGCCCTTCTCCAGCTTCTCTCACATCCCCTCTCTCTAAGGCCTGTCATGGTTCTACCATCTTCTTTTCATCTTGATGGCTGTGGGGTTGGGGAGCCTTGTCGCAGGGGGAGCTGCGGTGAAGTTGTGGTGTGTCCATGAGCCAAAAATCTCTTCTTGGCTTGAATGTCCCAGTGTGTGTACCTTATGCCCTCACCTCTGCCACCCTTGAGGTGGTCACATAGCTTGGCAGCCAGGCTAAAGGTTAAACTTTCCTTCTCCTTATAAAGTTATATCCAGTAAGCACCTGGAATTCCTTTTCATGTGAATGAGGCATTCCCAGCACTTTGGCCCAAGCCAATGATGTACACTCATCCTGAAAGCCTCTACCCACCCCCCCAAAGGTTTAAATAACCCTTGTTTCTCCCACTTAAATGGGCTGTCTCACTGAAGTCTGCCTCCTGGAAAGTCTGTTTTTCACATGCTCACTGTGGCCTGAAGTCTCCATCTCCCAGCTGTTCCTCCTTTGCTCCCCCTCTCAGGATATACAAGTTGTGATTAAGGGCATCACACTATTAGAGGTGGGGAAGTGGGGCCAGGAATGGCATCTATCTATCTATCTATCTATCTATCTATCTATCTATCTATCTATCAATCTATCTATCTAAAGGTACAATGTATAACACATGCTACAATATTATATATTATTTATATATTTTACATAGTATAACAACACATATTGTGTATATATACATATATATATTAAAACATGTAAGTACAGCCTTCTCAGTCCATATCTAATGTTTGTGTATATATGGTTTTAGGACTAACCACTTTGTACTGAATGACTAATTAGAGGGCTCATCCCTAGGAGGGGCTAATTCTCTCAGCAGTCTTTATTTTCCTATAGTTTCCTTTTAGAATGGAACCTGGGGAGATTCCCTGCCCTCCTCAACGTTAGCATTTCCATAGAGATAGTTATAGTTCAAGTCTTGTTCAGACAATTATTTCTAGGAGACACAATCTTAGCAGTCTTCCTGATTCTCTGATTATTGCAAAATTTTCACCATCTTCTGTGGTGTTCCCTGGTCCCTAAATTCAGGAGTTGTGTTGAAGATATTTCTGTTTGTAATGGGATTGCCACTGTTTATTGATCTTTGCATTGTGTCCACAGTGTGTGGTTTTCTGTAGTAGCCTTCATTTGCTATAAACAGGGAGTTCTTTGATGGAGGGTGAGACCTATACTTATCAGTGGGTATATGGATAAGTTTTAGAGTGCAGCTAGGAATTATGCTGGTCTAGTAAAGTGATAGTTGTAGATTTTCTTTTATGATTCATGACCTCACTAGCCCCAAGTAGTTGTCTAGGTTTGTAGTACTAGGCATGATTTTTCTCCTATCATGTGAGCCTTAAGTGCAAATAGAGAGCTTGGGTACTGCCAAGATATGAGTGTCATTAATATACTTTAAAGCATATATTGCCTCGCCTGTCAGTGTTGTGGTTTGTAGGTATCACAGCTGAGTAAGACTATTGATTGCTTCCTTCCTTTGGCAGGTTGTATAGTTCCTTTAGTACTTTAGATGCTAGACTGTAGGAAGGAGGCATCCAGGTTGGATCTGGCTAGAATAATTTGAGTCCTGTGTTGTAAGTATGCCATCATCAGTAGAGACCTACCTTCAACTTCCAAGAGGAGATAAAAGCATTAAAGGGCATTATATCATTATATATTATATATATTATATATGTATTATCTAGATATGGAGTTGAAAACACAATGTCATGGATAATACTGAATATATAATGTTAAATAACCTAATATTGAAAATTGAAATCCCTAAACATCAAGAGTCCCAGTGTCTCCATTTTGAAAATCACAATCCTGGAAGATTAAAATCATAAATGCTAAGCCATGAAAGTTAAGGTAAAAAGAAGAAGAAGAAGAAGAAGAAGAAGAAGAAGAAGAAGAAGAAGAAGAAGAAGAAGAAAAAGAACAAGAAGAAGAAGAAGAACAAGAACAAGAAGAACAAGAACAAGAACAAGAAGAACAAGAAGAAGAAGAAGAAGAAGAAGAAGAAGAAGAAGAAGAAGAAGAAGAAGAAGAAGATGATGATATTGGAAACCACAGTCCACATGGCAGACTTTGAGATGGGGAGAAAGATTAATTATGGGGAAGAGATTGGCCAGGCTGTACAGTGATGATGAAAATCAATGTGCCATTTGCCTGAGTTGGCATCTCTATCTAGCTGATTAAATTTTACTTTTAAGGAAAGAAAGTCACATGCATTCAAAGAACTCAGGGATGTTACTGACTAGTTTAAAAGGGTGCACAGAAGGATGGGAAGGCATATCGTGATTTTTCTGACTTGTTTCAACTACATTTGTGGTCTATGAATAAATGTGGAATGAATACCCAAGTGTCCAAAACAACTTAGAAATATGACACAGAAAAGACAGGAGAATTTAACTGGGAGCCTTTGTCAGTGCACATTAAACCTTAGGAGAGTTTCAAAAGGAGTAGGATACAAGAAGCAGTGAGAATGTATTGTTCATTTTCTGATATCAATCTCTAGCCTCCATATACATAATACTAGCAAGTGCAACCCAAATGCATACATGTGCACACTCATTGAACACACACACACATACACACACATGCATACACAATATAGGGGCCATAGTAGTAAAATCTAGAAATGTTTCTTGCAAGTGAGAATCAAGAATCAGTAAGAAAATTAGTAGTGGAGGGAAACAAAATAACATTTTTCCCACAGTAGATATAATCTAGTATATTATATATTTTAAAAATTGTGAACTTAGAGTAGTTACATAAAATAAGATTTTAGTAAGAAAGATCTAAAGGCACTGAATAATATGAGGTGTTTGAAATTCTTAATTAAGCTATCTTCCTGCATAAATATCAAATGTTTATGGCTATTAAAAATGTTTAGACTAGACTATGCAACCAACTTTGACTCTAAGTAGCTACCTGGGAATGAGAGACCATGTCAGATGAGAATTTCCCAAATGGTTCCCCATCCTAGAAATGAGTAAAACATTCCAGAAAGGGAAGTAGCAAAATTTATTTGTTTCCAGCAGTCCTTGCCATATACAATAAAGTTAGGGCATGCAATGATGTTTAGAACATAAAAGTAATTTTATAACAGTTTAATCGAAAACTAATAATGCAAAGACTTGATATAAAATTCATGGATGAAGAAAAATTACTCATCATTGTGGGAGATTAACCTGTTCTACCACATGGGTATGTGAGCATATTCCTAGAGAGAGGGCTACATGCTCGGTGGCCACACGGTTGCTGCATCTGACATGCGTGATCTTGAACACACCTCCATGTTATTATGATTCATAATGCAAGGCACATTTCAGAGACTTTCCATATCATAATTTCACAAAGAAAAATTTACTCACTTGAATTACTGAATACTGAATTCACCAACGTTCTTATTAAAAAACTCATAAAAACATGAGAGTGCTTTTTTTTTTTAGTCACTTTGTTTTATTTTGACATAATGTCTCACTTTGTAGACTTGGATGGGCTTGAACACACCTAGATCTGCCGGCCTGTGCCTCCCAAGTGCTGGGATTAAAGGCCTGCACCAACACGCCTGGCTGATAGTGATCTTTAAAAAAAAGAGTTAGAAATGTAATTTGAGCATCAAAGAAAAGGTTAATGTATGCAACATTACTGGAAGTATAAAAGATAGTGGCATGTAGTTTTCAAGACTTTTTATATCTAAATCTCAGAGAAAACAAAACCTAAAGCATAGCTGCAAAATAGTGGACGGAGACAGCGGAGAATCGGGACCACACTGCAGCAAAGAGAGTTATTTTGGAATCTGGTTGTTATGGCTCCTAAGATGTAGAATTGCGTTCTCCCGATTTTCTCTAATTTAAGATTATTTTTGTAAAAAAAAAATATATGTGGTCTAACTGGCAATTGCTATTCTTGAGTTTCTTAGTAGATGGCTGGAAAAGTTCTTGTCAAAACCAGGCTCTTATTTTTGGTCTGAGCTTCTCATCAGATTCCTGTTTTGTGTTTGTTTGTTTGTTTGTTTTTCTTTTTGTAATAAGCTATATGGGAACACAGAAACTTCTAAGAGTTTTGCCACATTTGTATTGGCATTTTGTTTTAAAATACATTTTAGAAACTTCATCCACAATAACTTAGTGCAGACTGGTTTCTTAAGAAGATATTGGGGTGATATATGCAAGGACGGGGGCATTAGATGCTGAAAAGATGAGAGAAAACATCAGTAACAATACAACCAACAGCACTGTTGTGGCAGCTGCTTGGAAATCCTCCCCCCACTAGGACCTTTGCACAGTCCGCTAGCAAGCCAGAGCCCCAGTGCTACATTTGCCTGAGTGGAATGACAGCACCATGTGGCAGGGCGAAGATACTTACCTCAACAAGACAGGAGGTGGAGAAGGCAAAGAACCAGGGGCAAGAGACACTTTTACAGGGCATGTGATCCACTTCCTCATGAGCCTTACCTTTCGGTTTCGTCACTTCCCAGCAATCCATCAGTGGATTTAATCCTTGACTTGATTTGGCCAGTTTTCCTGATCTAACCACTCTTCCAAAGCCTCGCCTCCGATCACTGCTTATACCAGGGACCAGTCAGTCAGTACGTAAGCATTGCACAGCACGCTTCATACCCAAACCATCATACACAGGAAGTTCACCTATCCATCACATTCACTACATCCATCCTTGTGCTATTCCAGTGAGTTCATAGAGTGGTTTGGTGGAAACGTATATTTTCATAAAGGCTAACCCTGTCTTTTAACATGTTGGGAGTTCAGTTTTCGAGCAGTAGCTATTAACCTGGGCCCTTGGTCACCTCTGTGACCCAATAGCTCCCAGACAGCAAACGACAGTCAGTGCAGTTTATATTTACTACAATATGTATTTTGTCTTGTCTTCATTTTGTCCTGTATAATGGTGAACAGAATTAGGCAAGGGTGTGGATATCAGCTAAGAATATCTTGTTCAAATGTGAAGTTCTTGGCTAAGATACAATTTTCTTTGTCATTTATAAATTGTCTAAAGTTGTTAAAAAGCTTGAGATAATCCTAATGAGAAAATACATTAAAAGTTCAGAAATAGTCCCAGGTGTGAATTGAGGCAAGTTCGTACATTGCTTGGTTGGATTTAAAGTAAGATAAAATTTTCTTCTTTGAAAATGGGTGGTCAAAATAGGCAGAGGAAGAAACTAAAGACTGTGACACCATAAGGCAAGAAAAAGAAAGCAATAAGCTCGTGGAATGTTATACCATTTTGGGCAGTGTGGTGAAGGAAATGTACTCATGAGGACTGGGAATACGGAGGACATGGGTGACTTCAAGGAGAGTAGAGTTAGTTTTGCAAGACAAAGTCATTGCTTAGTAAGTGAAGAGGAACTAGAAAATAATTCAGATTTCTAATGTTACAAAAACGTTACTGAGATCCAGTAAACACTACATATCTATATATCTATATAATAGAAATGATGAAAGTTAAGAACTAAGGCAATAGAACTTGAAAACAATCATGCATCCCATGTTCACAAGTTATTTCAAATCAAATTTCAGACAACTTATCTCTTAAAAGGAATAACCAATATAATCCATCATATTTTCCACATAATATTATGATGGTTGTGTAAAAGTATAGTGTTTGAGATTGAATTCAAAAGAAAGGATAAGAGTGAACTGTGTTAAATTCTACCATCTTAGTGAAAGTCACGTGTTTCCATGCGTATTTGGATGCCAGGATTCAGTCTGAACACTCCTGCTCATGACTGGATTCTAGGGTTGAGTATGAAGATTTGTGTGTTTAATTTGGAGTAGATGTAGAATCCAGGAAACTCGAAATGGACTATTGGAATGAGAAGAAAGATCTTAGGGGAGAAGGGATAGTGGAACACAGGTGACTTCAGGATGTTGGAGATTAGACTATCACTGTCTACGGCTAAGGAGTAGAATCCTAAAGTGGAGCCATATGTGCTCCAGGTGGCACACTCAAAGGGACAGGTCTACCCAAGGCTTTCAAGTCCAGATAATTTCATATAAGCCCCAGATGCACACATACATTAACAGGATTCGGTGTTTTCACTGTTGGGTTTTGATCTTGGTTTGGTATAATCTTCCAAAGTCTTCATTTTTCTTTTGTGAAACAGAAATATGTATTCTAGGCCCCTGTAATGTTGTACATAACGTATATTTTTTATGTCCAAGTGTCTCAAAGCCAAGAGATTGCTAAATGTCAGACAATGCATTTCCATTTGAACAGTGTAGAACATTTTAGAGGCTAGGGAGACTGTTGAAGTTGGAGTGATTGTGATTTGTTTTATGAAATGTGTGAGAGCCGTGACCTATAAGCTCAGAGGCAGAAGGTTATGGCTTAAAGGTGACATGTTTGAGTGTCAGTTTGATGTGGAATGGATTTGGAATGGTTAATTTTGGTTGGCAATATCAGAAGACCTAGAATCACTATGGAAATAAGACAGCTGGCCTATCTATGAAGGATTATCTTAGATTTAGAGGGCAATGCATTCTATGGGCAGAGGTCACAAACACTACAGAGAGGAGAAAATTGGCTGAGTAGCAGACTTTGTGCTTTCTATTTCCTTAATGCAGATGCAGTGTGACAAGCTGCCTTAAGCAAGCGTCACATGCTATGACGTCTCCATCGCTATGGATTCTACTCTGAAACTATGAGCTAAAATAAAGCATTCCTCTCTTAGGTTACTTTTATCATGCATTTTGTCATAGCAACAAGGCAAATTACTAATTCGGACTCTTTCATAACTTGTTTGTGCCTCTGTCTTTCTACATTTCAGCTAAAATTGTTTTTTGATGAAACCATATTCTTCTTTTTTATAAGCTGAAAAATTTCAGCCTATATGTTTTCAAATTGCCTAAAGGAAATATTTTGATAGGGCTTGGCCAGAAGGAAGATTTGTTTTAGGAAGCCTGCAATATCTACTTTTGCCTTTACATAATTTGAGAAGAAATTGATGATCAGTGCTTAGATTCTGTACATGCTTCCTTTTAACTATTTTATTGGGGTTCTTATGCCTCTTTTTATCTTTCTTCCAACCCATCCCATGTCCCTCCTAATACCTTATAACCCCAAACACTAGGTAGGAGAGAAAGAAGGTTAGTGAGTAGAGGGGCAGAGTTCTCTTTAGCTACTTCTGGCTCTTTAGGGTTCTCAGTCATCAAGTCCAGCAATCCAGCTGACCAGCAAACAAACAGGCAGTCTTCTTCCTCTTTTGACTGTCTCCTTGAAGGAGTTTCTCTCTCTCTCTCTCTCTCTCTCTCTCTCTCTCTCTCTCTCTCTCTCTCTCTCTCTCTCTCTCTCTCCCTCATCAAAGAGTCTTCCTCTCTTTGGCCTCTGGTATTTATATTACCTCAGAATCCTCAGAATTACACTAAAGACCACATTCCTCTCCGAGCTGCATGAGGCAATTATCGGCTATGGATGAGCTAAACTAGCCCAATATCCCACACTTGACATTAAAACAAAAACATAACATAACTGGATTTTTAAAGAAGCCAAAACTTTTACTACAAGATCCTTTACAATTTGAAAATGATAAAAAATCTGACAAATGCTAATTTTTTATCCACCTTGCTTTCTATTTATTAGTTTCATTTAAGCATATATCATCTTGGTTATCACTCCACATTAGTGTACAAAAATTATCTGCTATAATGTTTCTTTATTTCATTTGAGAGTTGCATAACATCTTGATGTAGGTGTAGTTTATATAATTAGCCCTATCAAGAATATTAGGGGTTTTATAAAGTACTAATCTTGTAGTAATTAATTTTTTGAAAGTAATTTTATATTTTTGTTGGAGTTCCTTTGGGGAAAATTTTTCAAAGAAAACTGCTGTCAGAACATAATATATAAATAATTCTACTAGATACTAACAAATTACCTGCCATAAACATTTTATGTTATTCACTCATATGGGTAATATGTGACAGTTTGTTGCCCTTTAGATTATTGTAAAAGTTTCAGAATCTGAAGTCATTCAAAATGAACAGAATGATATTTACAAAATACATCATGGGAAAGTTGAATTTTTCTTATCACAGTGAACAATTAAGCAATTCTGCAAGAGATCAACTTCTCCCCTTCATGATCTTAACAATTTTGTTTAGCTCACCTGTTAGGGAATTAAAACACCACACACTCATGCAGGCGTGCATGTGTCCACACAAACAATGCCATAAATATAATCGTCTTAGGATCTCAGGTGATAATTGTATCTACAGCATCTAAAACCAGTGAGATGATTATGAGTTTTATGGGACATCCTCTTGGAATGTATTCCTGGGTAGCCACCAGTTTGTGATCCTCCTGTCTAAGCCTCTCACGTGATGGTATTACAGTGGTGTACCACCATATTCAGTCTGAGCTTAGCTCCTTTAAGCTGAAGCTTCATAAAGGAATGTTTATGCTGGAAGGGATGGTGCATACCTTTAATCCCAACACTCAGAAGCAGCCTGATCAAAAAAGTCAATACTTAGGACTGTTTTCTAACCGCTGACAGTATGGTCAATTTTGTGACTTACTCATGAATATGCATGTGGTTAGTACAGCTTTTATGTCGCTCCCACTTTCATTTCATTTCTTTAATTTCAGTGATAGGATAATTTATAAATAGAGTTCAGAAAAGTATATGATTAATTATTTGAATTATGTAAAACGAGGAGAATTAGAAAATAGTAGGGCAAATATTCATGAACTCCGTTCAAGAAGAAAGAGGTGAATGTTTTACTAGTGATTTCGAATAAAAGTTAGTGCACACACCCTAATGCCTTCC
This sequence comes from Acomys minous, assembly GCF_964271855.1. Classification (NCBI taxonomy): domain Eukaryota; kingdom Metazoa; phylum Chordata; class Mammalia; order Rodentia; family Muridae; genus Acomys; species Acomys minous. The sequence goes on from NC_140495.1 coordinate 28,433,578, forward strand.
TACACTCACTTTTTCAGCAGCATCTTCTGAGTCTACCCTAGCCTGAGGGCTTCATTATTATATCCCACAAATATGATGTCTTCTTGAAAATGCACATACTCCACAAATAAGTGCCTGGAGCATCAAGCTTGTTCCATCTTCTTCATTCAAACAGTTTGTCATAACTATAAACCAGCAAAACCATTTCTCTATTTTTCCCTCCTGAGGTTTAGTTCACTTATTGCAGCCAGACTATAGTATTACATTACTCAAATATGTAATTGTCTATCTTCTAATTAAGAAACATAGCATTTCTCACTTGAACCACTGCTAACGCTGTTGCAGTAAAATGTTTAGGATTTATCTCCCTGTAGGAAAATGAGGTGACCTCTGTCTGTTTCAGAAACAAGCATTCTCCTGTTTTGCAAAAAGAAAGCATCTCGTGGGTGTTTTGAGTCGTAGGTGGAAGACTCCTGTGACTGGCAGAGTTCTTTGTCCTCAGGCTACCCAGAGGTCTTCTTTTATAAGCAGATCTGTAGGCAGCAGCTTGTTCTGTGTATCTGTGCAATTCAGCGTTGGTCCCACATCCTGTGTATCTCACTCTAATTTTGGAAAAGGGTAGTGATATGCGAAAGAAGAAGGGGACTATGACAGGCACCCTTGCTTTAAATTTAGAATGCCACATGAGGGATGGTTACAGACAAGATGCAAGAGGAAGGTGGGCTTCAAAGCAGGGGAGGATACTTCCTCCTGGGAAGGCATAGCTATTTTTATTCTCTCTTTAATTATATTTAATCTGCTCTGTTATGCGATCGCAGCTTACAAGATGGGAGGGTCTCTGGTTCTGAGTGGAAACATGACACTGGGAACCACCCAGAAGTCATAAAATTGAAGTGCAGCCCAGGTTTTCCTCACACAAAGAAAGGCGTACCAGTGCCCTTTCCATGTCAAGCCAAATGGGCCGGCCAACCACCTGGGCAGGAAAATGCCCTATTTAGGAAAGCTTATGCTACAGACTTTAAGAAATAAAGACCATTTAGCATGTAAGTTGGAGTAATTGTCTCTTTCATAGTTGCCTGCCCTTGGCCTTGAGAGTCTACATTACCTTGTAATACACTACACCTCTCATACATTTTCCTCTGTGTGTCTGAACTCCTTTGTCAGAGAGTTCAAGGACTTGGGAGCCAAACGGGACCAGAGTGAGACTCGGGAGATAGTATGTGGTTTTGGCATAATACTAAGTAGGATGCTCCCAATGCCCATTTTCAGTATCTGAAATGAAACATACTAGAAAAATCTAAAATAAACACTAAACCCCAACTTTCCAGAATATGGCAGTGCTACTGTTCCTCTGACACTTTGTCTCATTTCATACACATATAATAGAGATTTTTCAAGCCCACTTGATATTTATAATCTAAGAAGTGCCTCTATTCCACCTACAAGTTAAGATATGTGTTGGAAAATAAAGTTGCCTTTCCCCATCTTTTATAAATAGAAGCCTTTTAAATGTAATTTTGTACTTTGCCTTTTCTACTTGTTACTTAAAAAAAAAAAAAGACAAGGAGGAAAATTCACTTTATAAAGTCACTGTAAAGCAGCAAACTAACAGCTTTAGAGACTTGAGGAGTATTTTTGCATACAAATTAGGAGCCATTTTCTTGTTTGCATTTGATGAAGTAGATTCTTAGGTTTATTTTCTGTTTAGTTTGAGTTAAAAGGATATATGTAAAGAGGAAAAATAGTGATGCAATTGATTGAAGAAACAAAGCAAGCCAAGCGAGGTCCTTCGTAAGCCAGCATTAATACCACCCCAGATCGATAAAAACTAAGTTCTATTTATAGTAAGAAAATAAGTTTAAAGTAACTTAAGCATCAGCCCTGGGAGCTGAATGTCAGTGGTAGTAAGCTGCCCAGACCTAACTTGTTTGTGTTAAGCACCTTCTGTCAGCAATCCCACAAACAGGGACAGTCACCGCAGCACTTTATGGCATTGGACTCCACAGAATCTAGTGCCCAGATGTCTGTTTCATATAGGGTGAAAATACCTAGTAGTATTGGAAGGGGGAAAGGGTGATTAAGGCTGGAATCAGGTTTCTTTTTTTTTTTTTTTTAATCACAGCAAGCACTTCGACACCTGTATTGTTGCTGGCTTTCAAGCTGCTGTCTACTGGGCTATACCGAAATTGATGTGAAATTTTTACATTGCTTGATGAAATTTTCACCAAATGGCTTTTTCTGTAAAAGTCAGAATAGAAGTCATTTTGTGACGCGCTAGCAAGCATCGTTAGTGGGGACAGTGGCAGAGGCCTGAGAGTTTAATGCATTCTGGGAAACCACCACTTGGCAAAGTCTCTCTGTGGTTGTTTTATAGTGTGGAGCTTCACTCTGCAATAAAAATAAAACCGAATTCATTTGGGCTCAGTCTTTTTGTTGCTTTATTTAATTTTCACTTTGGCGTGTGGCCCTTAAAGCTTTAACAGGGCCAGTGTGGCTTTGGAAAGGCTTACTAATTCAACTTGGTTAATGGCTTTCATGGCAGAAGCCAGCTCAGCAGTTTAGTCTTAGTCAGGTCTTTAGTTCTCCTTTCTCTTTGATTTTCCCTCTGGTGGGAAACCTCTCCACAGGGCAACCTATTATCAGTAGATGCGTTCTTGGCTTTTGAGGTAACTGCCTTAACCTTTTTGGCCCACAAAGGCACAGACAGAACAAATGCCGCTAAACCAGCTCATAAAGCTGTGGGAGAGGGAAGAAGGGAGTTCGCCTTTGCAAGCCCTTTCCTGATCTGCAGCACGATACCCGCAGCTTGCTGTGCAACACAGACTCAGTTAGGTTTGGAAAATGAATCAGGATTTTTTGGTGTTCCTCCGGTTAGTGTAGGTTTGGGGATAGAATCATGGGGTTAGTGTTGGCCAGGCAGTCCATCCTTCATCCCCCTGGGCTGGCAAATGTTCTAAAGTTCCCTGAATCCAGTTCCCAAGAATGTTGAATAGTTCATGGTACAGTGTTTGGTGAGGCATTTTTATGGACTATAGTTTGCACACACATACACAAAATAAGAGATTAAAAATGTGTGTATGTATATGTGTGTATGTGTGTGTATGTGTGTATGTGTATGTATGTGTGTATGTGTATGTATGTGTATATGTGTGTGTGTATGTGTGTGTATGTGTGTATGTGTATATGTGTGTGTATGTGTGTGTATGTGTGTATGTGTATGTATGTGTATATGTGTGTGTATGTGTATATGTGTGCGTGTGTGTGTGTGTGTGTGTGTGTGTGTGTGTGTGTGTGAATGTTTGTCCAGGAGCATAAGTGGAATGCCATCCTGTTTTTACCTTCTACCTTGCTTGAGATGGTGTCTTTTTGGGGAGTCGGGGGGAGGTGTTTATCACTGCATAGATGTTTGGCTGGCCTGAGAGCTTCCAGCCCCTTTCTCTCCTCCTCCCACGTCACTGCTGGTGCACCAGGGTTACAGATGTGCACCACTATGCCAGGATTTTACATCAGTTCTGGGGATTTGAACTTAAGCAGGCATACTCACGTTTTTTTGTGGCAAATGCTGAGTCATCTGAGCAATTACGTCAGCCCAACCATGAGAGGTTCTAATGTTCTATGTTTTAATAATTAGCTTAGCAGACTTTAGCCACCGACTCCCCTGTCTCTTCAAATGTATGCCCCTTTAACATTATCCAAAGCAACATCTGTAAAACCATCAATGTACCAGTTATATTTTTATTGCATGTTAAAATAAATGCAGGACTGCCCCTCAAGCAAACGTTGTGAACTATGATGTTATGCTCAGGGGAAGCTGACCACAGCAGCTTTAATTGGGCTAGCCTATAATTCCCACCTGCTGCAGCAGGGACGCTTATTCAACCAGCATTCTGAAATCCTTGTTATGTGGTGTAATGTCTGGCACATGGAAAAGGAAATCTAAATCATCTGAAAATTGCCCTGAAGTTCATGTCTTATTTACCTAAAAAAAAAAAAAAAAAAAAAAAAGCATCAAATGGACAGAAAACTATCCCTTCTACTCAGAGTCTTCCTTCCCAAGCAGTGAACCAAACTTCCCAAGAGATTCAGGACTGGATGATTTGCTGTCCCAGATTACTGCAGAATCATCTAGAAGTCATCCTTGTCTACCTGATTATGCAATTTGCTCTATCTTCATCTTCATATCTGCCAATAATGAATTCTCTACTCCCTTTTTCTCTCTACATCATCTTTTCTCTCTGTCTCTGTCTGTCTGTCTGTCTGTCTCTGTTTGTATCTGTCTGTCTGTCTGTCTGTCTGTCTGTCTGTCTGTCTCTCTCTCTCTCTCTCTCTCTCTCTCTCTCTCTCTCTCTCTCTCTCTCACACACACACACACACACACACACACACACATACACACTATGATAACTTACCCTTCCCTGAAATCTTCACCATTATGTCATCATGTTTCAGTCCTGGGATGTCTGAAAACATCAGGGCCCTGTTGTCTCACAATCCTAGGTTGGGTTTATAAGTCCCTCCACAGGATATATGCTGCAAAGTTTTGAATATTCTCAGTAAGCTGAGATACAGCTGGTATCAGCACATGCACTCTCATGTTCTTAAAAAAAAAACCCTGAGTTTAGAACATATTCGTACACAGTGCCTAGCCCATAGCACTACACAGTCAGTGATTGTTGGCATTGTGGTGAATAGAAAAACAAAGCCTCAAAGCTGGCGAAAGAATAAACAGCAGGGAAAAAAATTCACAGTTATTTTCTGTTTAATAGAGTGAATAACCAATAATGAACAGCAATTAATAACTACAATTAAGTTTTCTGATACTTTTAGGGAATAAGTTATTCTAGAGTATCAAGTTTACTGGACCGGCGAAACTTTGTTGCATCTGTTTACTTTTGTGTAAATATTTCCTAAAATGTTATTTTACTTTTTCAGTTTCTTACATTGGGTAGCTTTCTGTAACTTAACATTGCCCTGAATACTTACTAACAAAAATAGCATCTTACAAAACAATTAAAATGATATGTAGAACCAGATATCTCAGGGGCTTTCTCTACGTGATTCTTGATCAAATTGTGAAAGTCATGTGCATAACTGAGTGGTCCTTACATTCAAAGGCCTTGGCCACATTCTGTTTCCTTCATTCTACAATGTTTCTCTTGCATGGGTATTTTTCTAGAGACACGGGTTTTGGAAAGGTAATATTGTTTGTTCAGGGACCACAATATTATTCTGATATTTACATGCTAGCTTTAATAGTTGACTTCATTTTGATCCGTGTTTGCAGAACAGTACATACCCTGTTGTGCTCAGATTTGAGATATTTTCCTATCGTTTTAGGGGACTGCGTCACCCATGATTTAAGACTTAAGTAGTAAATGCTTGCTGAGGACACAGTGCTCACAGCTGTTCCACACTCTGAACTTAGATCCATTCCGTCTCTCTTGCAGCTGTATAAAGTGGTAGCCTCACTGTCAACATTTTATATGTGGCGAACTAGGTTAGTAACACTGATGATAGAAAAGGTGTGTGGCTTTGGCTTGCTCTTTGAATATTTTATTATTTTTTGTTTTTAGTTATGAGTGCGTGGCACAGGTGGCAGAGGCCAGAGATGTCCAAGAAGGCAGGAGGAGTTGGAGTCTCCCTGGGCTTGGAGTTACAGGTGGTTGTCAACTGACCGCTGTGGGTGCTGGGAATCAAACTCAGCTCCCTGGAAGTGCAACCAATCCACACTCTCAACCACAGAGCTATCGTGCAGCCCAGGCTCACTCTTCCATGCTTCCCTTGTCTAGTCTCTGTACAGTCATGATCATCTTTGGCTCTACTGTCTATTGTTCATTCTTGGTAATGTGTTTTTACTTCATACTAGATACCTATTCTCTGCCAGTTTCAGTTATCATTAATTTAAGTGTATCATTTGAATATAGTCAAGTATAAAAACAAATAGGAAGCTGGCATAGGGCTGGTAGACAAGGCTCTATGGTTGATTGCAAATTTAAGTATGACAGAAAGGAATTAACATCTCCCCCCTTGGGTGATTTTTACTAGCACATCTTTCATAGAGCCCCAGCACATACGTGTCAAGGTACCACGAAGCCTCTTGTCTTTCCTCCCATTTCCCATGTTCACACAACATGCAGGGCAGCCTGGGGAAATGAGCATAGACCTGACTATGGAGGGAGCTCACCTTTTTCATTTCATGTACTTTCACTTTGAATTATTTTCATATCTAAAGAGCATTTCCAGATGTTCTTTAAAAAGAGAGCTGTCTCTTATAGACTACAAAAAGACAATTACTGCTAATTTTTGGTTCCTTGTTTTCTGTACGGATACACTTTCTTCTTTACTACATCTACTAATAGAAAACTAAAAACAAACAAACAAACAAACAAACAAACAAAAATCCCAACCAACGTTAAATATATTATAATATGAGTTCTGACAAATAAAAGGCAGATCTTAGATATAGTTATGTTTTCCTAGGAAAACATTCACTGAATACTTAATGATCAGAGCAGATTACAAAAGATTACACACAGCTGGGCATAATGTCTCACACCTTTAATGCCAGTGTTCTGAGAGGAGGTGGCAGGAGGGGAATCTCTGAGTTTGAGAGCAGCCTGGTCTACAAAGCAAGGGCAGGACAGCCAAGGCTACACAGAGAAACCCTGTCTTGAAAAAACCGGAGAAAAGAAGATTGCGCAGAACACTGTGTGCTATCTGTTGTCTCTCCTCATCTTGTTTTCTCTCCACCCCTTGCCACCTTCTCTCCTTCCCTGCTTTTCCTCCTCCAACAAAAGAACTCAGGAAGAGTATTGTAGAAATTGCCTATTATTTCTCAGACCATAGCTAAGTAATTCTTGTCAAGGCCTATTGTATAATGCAGGGTCATTTACTTTTGTTCAAATGCTCTTAACCACCGCCATGTCCTCGCCTTTATTAATGGCTAATAATGACTAAGTGTGCCAAATGTGGCACTGTGCATGTCACAGGTATTAAATCATTTAAACTCACCCAGAATAACCCAATGAGACATCCACACAATGGGGCATGTACTTACTGAGGCCCAGCTCTACTTATTTTATAGCTGAACATACAGAAGCACAGAGAAATATTCTGTTCATTTCATAAGTAGCTAGGCTTGGACCCACCCAACCTTTTCGCTTGAGTCCCCTTCTTTCCGATAACATTGCATCCTACTTCATTTGCTTAGGCTTCAACCGGCCTTTAGTGTCTTTAATGTGTGCTTCTCTTTTTATTCGTTTAGAATAGGGATGCTTAGAAGAAATATAACCATATCATTGATTTTACGCACACTATTAGATCAACAGCTTATGACAAAAGGTGTGTTTACAATAGCTCTTTTGGTCTTTGTGCATAGACAGGAAATGCTATTTTGTTGTTGTTGTTGTCGTTGGTTAGAGACCTCATGGTTTCACAGAGGTCCGTTGTTCTTTTCAGTAACTGCGTAGCTGGAAGTCTGACTACCCTGTAACTGCCAAGGTGACTATGTTCTTCATGCTAGCCACTAGTCCACCCAGAACTCAGAGACAGGAGGTTCTGTTGTGTGTCTGGAGCCCCCATTGGCAAAGATAGGGAGTCCCCAGGCCTGCAAACAATAGGCTATTGTGTGAATGTTCTTTTTATTTATTTAGGAAAAGTTTCTAGGTAAAGGGGTTTGGTCCTGGGCAGCGTAGTGATAATGATAACAGAGTTCACAGCAGCAGACATCTTTATTTCCAGGTCACTCAGACAGGCCCTGGACAGGCTTCTAGGAAGTTGCTGCCCCCAGTCCTGTGCTTCCTGAAGGGAGCAAGGAATGAGTCAGCCAGTGGGAAGGAGAACAGTCAATTTGCGGGACCTCATTGTTGGACTGTTTTCATCCTGTTCTGATCTCTGTGTGGCTGGACAGGAGTTTCTCTCTTGCTGAGCACACCTCATAAGTATACTACAACACCGATTCCCCCATAAGGGTGGAATTATTTATATCTCCTTTCAAACATGTGGTAATCAATTCCTGTCCTTCCTACATTTTCTTTTTCTGTTTTCTTTTTGTGTTTTATCTTAAGGGAAAAGATCAAAGGTATCCGTCCAACTGACAGTGCTTAAAAGAGGGGAAAACGACACTGAGTTCCAGCTGATTAGATTAGATGTGTTGTTTTGCCATGGAATCCAAAGCAAAATGAGGACCTAAGACAGCACTCATGGACAAACAGCTTGCTTGTGTATGAGCTGGTTCCCCATGCAGACTGAGAGATGAGCAGATAGATGACTAGGGAGCAAAGGCTTTTGTGTGGACCTTGATGTCTGCCCTTTCCAATGGCTTAAAATGTATTTCTACTTTCCTCATCTCTATCTGCTCCCCCACCTCTTTACGGAAACAATTAGTGGTGCCCTGTAAATGCACAGGGAACACATCCATGTAACAGTACCACATAGTGCTCTCAAGCATTTCAGGAGCATCCGCTCTCACAAACTCTGCCTCCACTGTGGCAGGAGCCTGTCTTTTACAAGTCAGAGTAGCTGTCCTGGGACCCTTTGACAGCACTGCTTTTGTTATTACAGTATGTCAACCTGGATTTGCTCTGTCACAGGAACGCGCCATCGTTAGCTTGGCTTTTCACAGGCTTCTTTATGTTTCTCCTTGTATAGCATATTGTCACACACACTGGAGAGAAGAAATGTAGTTTGCTAAATATAAATCCTCCTGGATAAGGAGAGAACCAGCTTCTGGGCAAAAGCCATCAACTGTTTTTTGTGCTAATTTGCTTCGCGTTGAGTCAGGTTGGCTGGTTTCATACGTGATGAAAATGTTTTAATATCTAGATCAACAGTAGACCAATAGATACTTTTAGTGTGTCAGATGTAAGGCCTTTCATTTGGTATAGATGTTGGGGAAAAGAATGTTACATTAGTGTTGCTGAGGGGATATGGGAGTGGGTGTGTGCACATGTCAGCGACGGGCAGTATAGATTCTTTGTGTCTTGACAAAGAGCCAAGCAAGGAACATGGGCAGCAGTGAAAGTATAGATTCATTAACAAAAAGAGAGTCAGGGTACATGAGAGGGCTTGGAGGGAAAGGAAAATCATGTAATTATGTTATAATCTCAAAAATATTAAAAAAAAAAAGAGTGAGAGTTGAGGCACACGGTTCACTCTGCAGTGTGGAAGTGGACAAACAGGCAGCTCTAGAACCCTAGTTCACCAGCCCTAGGTTTTCTTCACAGAAGGGAGAGGAGAGCTTCCATCAAGTGGTGGACTTCTCTTGGCTGACTGGTTTCTTTGATGGCTGGATGAAGTTGTCTAATATTCCCCACACTCCAACCCCTCTCTGTGTGTATGCTGCGATGCTTGTTGGAGTTCAGGAAAACCTCAAGTTTTGCCCACACCTGCATTGTTTTGAGACAGTGTATCTCATTGTTCATTACTGAGCATATCAGGATAATGGGCCAGTGAGATCCTAGGCATTCTTCCGTCTCCGTTTTCCATCTCATCATTAGGAGTGCGAGATTTACAGATGCGCGCTACTGCGTTCAGCTTGACATGCGTCCTGGGGATCTGAACTCAGGCCCTTGTGCTTACCTGGCAAGTGCATTACCTGCTAAACCATTTCCCCAGCTCAGCATGTTTAATCTTTGGGATGGTCTTGGCAGTCCATGTGGTGAACTTTCCTTTTCATGGGTCCCAGAGTCCTGTATGCCTGACCCTATGTTACTGTGTCAACACCACCAACTTTACAGCAATTGGTGTCACCTGGCTTATGCTTTATCAAAAGGACTCTGTGTATGACTATGTGTAGTCCCCTAGAGTCTGACTGGGATGCCAATATAAGGATTCTTCTACACACTAAAATAATAAGCTCTCTTGGAGACATCTGAGCTCCAGCACAGACTTAAAGGGATACAACAAACTGTTTAAAAATAAATAGGTCTCTGCTGGCTAGCTCAGCTGGTGGAGCAAGTATACAAGTCTATAATGCCCTTTAACCTGTGTTAATTCCCAGCAGGGGCAGCAGGTTTCCATGTGTAAGTTCTCAGTGCATTTTCTTCATTTCAATTCTCATGAAGCCCAATTTTACATTTCCTGTTTAGATTTTTTTATTTGATCAGATATTTGAAAGGAAAGAAGCTGTGGTAGTTTGAATGAAAACTATCCCCCCCCCCATAGGCTCATATGTTTGAACATATAGTCTACAGTTGAGGCTGTTTGGCAAGGTTATGGTAGATATTTACAAGTGTAGAGGAATTTTAATTCAGAACATAGCTGCTCTGGCAAGAGATCACATCCAAAGACCTTCCAGGTCTGTGTGATCCTGCTGGAATACAAACATGCCTTTAATTCAGGAGACAGAGGCAAGCAGTTCTGAGTTCAAGACCAGCCTGGTATAGAGCAAGTATCAGGTAAATAAAAGCTTTACCTGATTAAAGGTAAATGCCTTTAATCCCAAACCATGAAGATAAAGTTCAATTGTAGAACGAAGCTCCCATGACTGGAAGTGATGTCTAATTGAGTGAGAGAAAAAAAAGTGATGAATCAGAGAAAATTTGACAGAATAGGATATGCCTAGCTCTCAGGAGAAGAGAGAGGAAAGAGAAGCTATTTAGGGGGCAATGCAGACAGTGGGAGTGGAGGCAGTTTTATGAGAGTAGTTTTATAGAGAGAAGTTGAATGAACAAACAAGCTAGACACAGGTGAAGACAGAAGGAGCTAAGAGATTAGAAAAGATTGCTGGAGTTAGTTTGAGGCCAAGCAGAGCAATTCAGAGGCCAGATTGAATAAGTCAGCTGAGGGAAGAGTTTGAGCCAGAACAGCTGAGTTGAACCAGCCAGCCCAGAGCTCAGTAAGAAGAAGAAAGAGCAAGCTGATCAAGTGGCAAGTCTCAGAAACTGAAAACATTCTAGGCCTATATTAGATTGTACAGAGTCTAGAAGCTTCCAGGACTAGGCCTAGGTTAGCAGACAGAGGCAGTAAGCCTTGGAGGCAACAACTGAAACAAATGAATAAAAATTTCTTTTACATAGGAACCGGACCTATAGCACCTATAGCACCTGCCATTTTCTCTGGTAAGTCCCTTTGGCCTCGATGTCTTGCAATGCTTTGTGTCTTTTCAACCTTTTATCCTTCAAGGATCAGTTCAGATGTCATTCCTACACTTGCCCCATCGAGTGGACAACTACCTGTCCTCTTTCTTAATCCAGAGAGCTCTTGTGACCCTAATATCTTATTTTTCCTTGTATTCCCTGATAGTTAACTTGATGCCTATCTGTTCCAATGACTAAGTCCAAGTGCCATTTTTTCTATTCTCCTGTTCAGTGACTGAAAACCTGATTAAAAGACCCTTAGGTGTGTTTACTACTTTTATTGTCCTTGGTTAGTGCAATAGTTTGAGCAGACTCCCCCCTGGACCCAGATCCACCCATCATGATGTTCTTCTTGTAGGTTTCTAGGACCCTCTGGGTCCTTCTATTTCCCCATCACCTATATTTCTCTTACCTAGAGTCTCAGTAGGATGTCCTCACATCTATCCCAATCTCCTAGTAAGTGAAGACTTTCATGGGACATGCCTTTTGGGCTAGTGCCCAATTATAAGTGAGTATATACCATGTGAGTCTTTCTGCTTCTGGGTTAACTCACTCATTAGGATCATTTCTTGTCCCATCCATTTGTCCACAAATTTCAGGGACATTCTCCACAATTATGTGGAGAGCGGGGACTGACTCTGACATGAACTCTGGTCCTCCATATTTGACCATCTCTCCTTGGTGGGGAGGCCTGATGGCACTCAAAGAAAGAATAAGCAGGTTACCAAAAAGAGACTTGATAGCCTATTACCATATATTGGGAGTGGAGGTCCTTCTCGGTCTTAGACCTAGGGGAGGGGAATAAGGTGAAAGTGGGAGGGAGGGAAGAATGGGAGGATACAAGTGATGGGATAACAATTAAGTTGTAATCTGAATAAAATAATAGAATAATAAAAAAAGGTCCTTAGCGGGCCTCAGTACCCGGAGCTCTGGAGGTCCTTCATGGAGTACTAGGCATGGTTCCCTCATAGTGAGAGGTCTGACAGCCTTGTGTCTGAGTGAGTCATTTCCTAGTGCCTCAGCATGCCTGCTTGATGCATCATTGAAGGAGTGGAACATGATAACAAGTTTCTTCTCTAGTGATTGACTTTCATTGTCAGGCCTTTACAATTTATCAAGAAGGATTTGAGTATTCCCATTATAAACTGCAAACATATTATAAATGCAAAAACAAAAAAAGCTTTAACATAGAAATAAATCAATAAAAAGAAATAGTAACGCGAACAAAGAGAAAATTAAGCCGGAAAGCTTACTTGTCTTCCTGGGTGAGCCTAGTCTTTTTCAGCCTTGTCATCTCTCTAGCTCATGATTTGCTTACTTGAAGCAAGCCCATGCATTCTTTACACAGGCACATTGCAAACCTTTGTGTCCCGTGCGTCTGATATAATTAAACTAGATGTTATTAAAGCAATGCTTTGGGGAAACAGATGAGTTCGTTAGCATATCACATAAACACTAATAGGATCGGTTACATTTTTATAGGATCTGTATAGAAACAGTATTAAGAGCTCTACTAAGTACTTCAAGTGGAATTATTCTGAGCAGCTGATGTAGCGTAGGGTTTCTTCTATGTGGCTGCTTGGTCCAGGGTTGTTAGTGCTGAATTTTGGTGGATAGAAATCCATCTGTTAGCAAAAGTTGGTGACTCCTGGGAGATTAATGATCTGTGCATGGGCACTTGTAGCTAGAGTGCATTTCACCTTTGTTTCTTTCATTCTTTTTTATTTATTTATCTATGAATAATTTATTCAGATTACATCCCAATTGTTATCCCTTCACTTGTATCTTCCTGTTCCCCCTTTCCTCCCTCCCTCTTCTGTTCTATTCCTCGCCCCTAGATCTCTGACAGAAGGGGACCTCCTCCCCCACCCCCACCATATGCTCATGGCCTATCAGGTCTTGTCCTGGACAACACGCTTCCCCTTCCTCTGAGTGCCATTGGAGCTCCTAGGCAAGGGGAAATAATCAAACTGGGGGCACCAGAGTTCATGTCAGAGGCAGTCCTCCACTCTCTCGGCAGCTGTGGAGAATGAGCTGTCCATTGGCTAGTTCTGAACAGGGGGTCTATGACAATGTGTACAGTAAACCTAGGTCACCTCTGTTCTTATGTAAATACTCCACAAGTAGAGGGGCAGGTTACAGAGTAAACCCGTGCCTTGCGAACAGCTGATTCTGCACAGACACCAGATTTCCCTGCCTTCATTTAGTCCCAATGAGTTTAATTAAAACGCAGGATGAGCTGGAGGGTATTTAGGTGGGGCAAGTGGATATTCAGCAAATGAAAGGGCAGATAGTGGACCCAGACTAGAAGGTCAGACTCAGAGGTACCCACTTTTCTTTCTCGCTTGTGTTCATCAATCATCTCTTTACCTACCACTTTTTTTCCCCTGCCTTTTCATGCAGGCACCACGTATTTCAACAGGAAGTGAGGCACAGTCATTATATTTAGATGTTCTCAAGCCCTTGGAGTCGTCTCTGGGTCTTTAGAGCATTAACTCTGGCCTCACTGGAGGGAGCTTCAGAATCATTCGCCTTGAGTCCGCATCTACCCTGATGGAACCAACACGAAAGGGGATGGGTCCTAGTGCCTGAGAGGGTTTTAAAGGACAGATGGTCAACACAAAAACACTCACCACGCATCTTTTGATAAGTGAAGACCATATGGAAATTACAATATAATGAGAGTACTCAGCAGCCAGCTCCTACTTCTGGTTCCTCTTTGGAAGGAGGCCAGCTCCTACTTCTGGTTCCTCTTTAGAAGGAGGTAGCTTACGTCTTCCTAAGGTTACGTTTGATCATAAAGTACCCAGTAGTGATGAGTCTCAGCCAGTCTCACAGAAGGTAAGAAAGTAAAGTTTGGGCCATCCTTTCAGAAGGCAAAAGCACAAGCAATCGCTCCATCGCTCCTGTAATCATTTCTGTGAATTTTCATCTTGACAATGGCCGTATCTGGGGATAACAATTATTGGATTTATTAAGAGTTGCCACTGTTTGTGGTGGACTCGAGATGGTATTTTCCCTTCAGCTCTGACACTATTTAGGCATCCATCTTTTTTTAATTTATCTAGTAGAAGATGCAGATGAAATCAACTTTCAGTTTTCAAACATGAGGACAGTTGTAAAAGTAGCAACTGACAGCGGGCACTTCTTTTTACTTTGTCCCCAGAGAGCTGCTCAGCAGGACTCCTGCCTCCTTCTGTTATACTGGCTCCCTCCTTTTGGTGGTGGTGGGAGATTGACAGGGCTGAGGGGACACTTGTTCAGCCTTTTCAATATTCTTGCAGGATACTAGACTGCAATTATAACATCTGGACTCCCAGTCAGAGCACAGAGGTGAGCCTGTCTTTCACCTCTCTGTCTCTGTCTGTCTGTCTGTCTGTCTGTCTGTCTGTCTGTCTGTCTCTCTCTCTCTCTCTCTCTCTCTCTCTCTGTGTGTGTGTGTGTGTGTGTGTGTGTGTGTGTGTGTGTGTGTGTGTCTCCTCTCTCTCATGTTGGGGATCACAAAAGGACCCAAACATGCTGGGCATGTGCTCTCTACCACTGAGATACCTCCTTAGTTCCTTTCTACTTATGAAATGTAAACCTTTGTGCATCATGCTTAATACAAATCGTGAGACCATCATATGGAAATCACCTTTACGATTTCTTTATGATTTTATTCTGCAGTATGTTACTTTCTTTTTTTTTTCTCCTGTGGTCTTTAAATAATAACTAAAAAATAATATAGTGTGACTTTACTATAATTTGGTTCTTATGACATGTATATCAATGTAATAATGGTAGTGCATGCTGTAACGATTGTACAAAGTGAAGCTTACCACCACGTACTGAGTCATTAATGGAAGGCTTGGTACCAAGTGAGCATCAGTGGATCTGGAAGGAAAGGCATAGATGCTGGGCATAAAAAGGTTGCCTTGGAGCAAACCGGGTATTATGTCCATCTGAGAACCTGATAGTTACATGTTTCCCCTTTGTATTCCTATTGCTATGGGGAATAAAACGTCCTTTACTATTTTATGTCCACTTTAATTTCACACCCTCCAAGCAGCTACATGACAGGAACCTTTTCACACTTTTCTCAAATCCCCTCAGCTGAACACATAGCAGGTATTCAATAAATGCCTGCAGTTTGCTTGATGAGAACAAATAAATACCGATACTTGTAAAAAAAAATGTCCCTGGGATTTTAATCATGCTTATTGATGTTTAACGTCATGCAGACTTCATAGGATGTAGTTTCTTTCTTCCTTGTTCCTTTTACCTTCTATGTGCTTTGAGAATGCTGCACAGCTGGCCAGTGTGGGTTAACAGTCAAAAATTTACCATGGTGAGAGGAGAGTGTAAGGCAAACTAGAAACCCGTGCAGGTCCAAGGAGAAGGAAAGACTCAGAAAGTGGTGGCTATGTATATAGGGTGCGAGAGTCTGAATGGGATTAGGAGGCTGTCTGTGTGGGTCATGGAGATGGATGGATGAAGATAGCAAAGCACCAGTGATGCAGACTCTTAGCTGACTCGAGTTCTTGGATGGAAAATGGGTGATTCACAGACTGGATATTGGCTAGATCCAGAGCAGTTGATGATGTAAATAAACATGATAAAGAAATGAGAGTCCAGAGTTTCTTATTATTAGACAGGGCTTGTAAGACTAGAAGGAAAGAAAATTAGAATGAAGCCTGGATTAAGTACTACTGTTACAAACAAATGCTAAAGGCTGATAGAAAGGTGTGCTCATAAATATAGTGCTCATAAACACACTGAACACTGACATGCTTCCCCCCCCCCCACCTCAGGATTAAGAAATGTTGATTTTAGAACCTAAGCAGGGAATGTCTAATAAACACGGGTCATCTTGACGTTGTAAATAGAACTCAAATCTTAGAGCGATTCTATCCAAATTCCTCCCAAGTCAGGTGAAATCTATACATCAAAATAATAATTTTAATAGATAACCCACTGAGGAAATAAGAAGCCATGCATGCAGGATGATATGATTATATAAATTAATAAACTAAAAACATAACCCAGACCCAGAGAGACGCACATGGTAGGTACTCACTTATTTTTTTTCCTTTTTCTTTTCTTCTTCTTTTTTTCTTTTTTTTTCCTTTATTAATTTATTGTTGTTACATCTCAATGGTTATCCCATCCCTTGTATCCTCCCATTCTTCCCTCCCTCCCATTTTCCCCTTATTCCCCTCCCCTATGACTGTTCCTGAGGGGAATTACCTCCCCCTGTATATGCTCATAGGGTATCAAGTCTCTTCTTGGTAACCTGCTATCTTTCCTCTGAGTGCCACCAGGTCTCCCCCTCCAGGGGACATGGTCAAAGGTGAGGCACCAGAGTATGTGAGAAAGTAATATCCCACTCTCCACTCTACTGTGGAGAGTGTTCTGTCCATTGGCTAGACCTGGGTAGGGGTGTAAGGTTTACGGCCTGTATTGTCCTTGGCTGGTGCCTTAGTTTGAGCGGGACCCCTGGGATATGAAGATGAAAATGGATTCAATGGTACTCACTTACAAGTGGATACTAGCCATATAGTAAAGCCATATAACCATTCTACAATCCATACACCCAAAGAAGCTTAGTAACAAGGAGGGATCAAGGGAGGGTGTTGAATCTCCTTCAGAAGGGGAAATGAACATAGGAAGTGGATGAAGAGAGAGAACTGGGTGAGAGAGGAGGTGGGAAGGGGAAGGAGAGTGGGGATCAGGTGTCTGGGGAGAGCAGGGGTGGGAGGTGAGAGGGCTGGGAGAGAGAAGGGAAACCAAAGGAATGGGGGATCTCAGGGACAAACTGGAGACACACAATGGGGTAGGCTTCTGGGAGGATATGGCGATGACTCTAGCTGAGACTCCTAGCAGAGGGGGGTTTGGAGACTGAAGTGGCTACCTCTTTTTCCCAGGCAGTGCTTTCAGTGGAAGGAATGAAACACCAACCCACCCACAAAGCCTTCCATCCAAAATTTATCCTACCAACAAGGTGTGCAGGGATGAAAACGGAGCAGAGGTTGAGAGAATGTCCAACCAATGACTGGTCCAACTTGGGACCCACTCTGTGGGAGAGAGCCAGCTTTTGACACTATTAACAATATTTCTGCTGTGATTGCAGACAGGAACCTCGCGTAACTAACTATCCTCTGAGAGCCTCCACCCAGCAGCAGATCGAAACAGATGCAGAGATCCACAGCTAAACATTAGATGGAGCTTGGAGAGTCTTGTGGAAGTGTTGGGGAAGGAGAGAGGGACCCTGAGGGGACAAGAACGCCACAAAAAGACCAACAGTCAACTAACCCAGGATTATGGGGCTCACAGAGACTGAACCACCAATCAAAGAGCATGCATTGACTGGACCTAAGTCCCCTACACATATGTAGCTGATGGGCAGCTTGGTCTTCATGAAGGTCCCCTAGCAATTAGGTGGGGGTTGTCTCTGATGAGGACTCGGTTGCCTGCTTTTGGATCACTTTCCTCTAGCTGGGCTGCATTGTTGGGCCTCCGTGGAGGAGGTTGCGCTTAGCTCTGATGTGACTTGACATGCCAGGGTGGGATGGTGAAGGGACACTCCCCTTTTCTGAGGAGAAGGAGAGAGGAGAAAGGGGGAAGAAGGCGAGAAAGTAGGGCTGGGAGGAGAAAATAAAGGGGCTGTGCTAGGGATGTAAAGTGAATGGATTTGAAAGATAAAATAAATATTTTAAGCTTCTTTTTTCATAAAAATAGCTCCTAATAGAATCTGAGAAGAAGACAGCCAACCCCATGTTAATCATACGATCGACATGAGACATGATTATGATCAGTGAGAACAATTAAAATGATACCCCAATTGTTAAGTCAGGTAGACACAAACTCAAGGGTACTTTATAAAGCAGTTGACTATCATGGTCAAACATTAAGATTCTTGAAGTTGAGAAAAAGGGATTTTCATCCTAAGATCACATCCCTGAGAAGTGAATGAGGCAGGTGAACAAGGGCATGGCTACGGCTGCTGCAAAAACCCGGATAAATAAGTTAAGCTTCCTGTTCGCTTTCTGGCACTGCACCTTACGATGTAGTTATTGAAAATATGCTCATGTCAAAGTTGTACATAATCATGGTCTGTCAGTGACAGGGCATGGAGGCAGTAACTTCTCAAATGGCTCAGGCAAGGAATGTTGGAAGAGATTTCCCCAGGTTTCTGTTAAGTTTGTGATTGCCTCCCGAAACAAATCTCAGAAAAAGGAAACAAACCCTCTCAAAACCCCTAAGTTCATTGGAGGAAAGGTATAAACTTATCATAAATTTCGGAAGTTACTCTCACTGCATGTAGGGAATTTATCACCTCTCCAGAAGCGCTATCACTATAACTTTTTCTTTAAAAGTTACTCTCTTGTGCTGTTCCAGAAGAACCATCTAAAAGGGAGGGCAGTGTCTTTGTAGGTAATCAACTGTCAAAGATGATGCCCTTTGACCATTTTTTGGAAGCACATTCTTGTGTTTGCTTTACATTGCGCCTATTTATTTATTTTGAGACAATCTCACTCTGCAGCAAAATCTTTCCTGGAATTCCCTATGTAGCCCAGGTTGACCTTGAACTCTCACCTTCACACATACAGAGAATTATATTTTACATCATCTCACCCAGCTGCTTGCACTTTATTTCTCCATATTCTGTGGGGAATCCTCATCCATATGCTCGTTTCCCAATTAGTTTATCTCACTCTTTCAGGTTTTTTTTTTTTTTTTTTTTTTTTGAGATAGGGTCTCACCGTGTAGCTCAGGCGGGCCTGGAACTTGCTGTGAAAACTAGTTAAGAATGTTCACCTTTTCGCACAAAAGGACGATCCCAGATTCTCAGTGGAACATCTGGATCGACGGGAATCACTACTGTTGAGCGTTGGGGCTATTATTAAGTAAGTCAGGGTTATGTGAGCCCTGCATGCAGTTCTTCAATACTGAGACAGTCCTTCCAATGAGCGAGGCAGCTTCTAAGTGATCTGTGTCTGGTAGTATAAACTGATGGGTACTCCGGGCAAAGGAATGTGGGGTTTTGTTGTTGTTGTTGTTGTTGTTGTTGTTGTTGTTCTGGGTATGGAGTAAGATGTTGTGGGAATTCATCACTCTACTCAGAATAGCAAGCACTTTAAGACTTACAGCACTTTATTTCCAGTATTTTTTTTTTTTGTTTAACATTTGGAGGCACAATTACGGTGAGCAGCGCAGAGGATCAGGAGGACTGCAGATAAGAAGGATGGCTGAGCCTAGATGAAGCAATCAAAGTGAGTCATGGGCAAAGAAAGTGCCAGCCGTGAGAGGTGTGATTTAAAGATGGTACTATCTCAGGAATGCTAGGCATTTCATCATCAGGAAATCTAATGCAATTCTCCATAGAAACAGATTAAAGGGGGGGGAAATGCCATTTAATTATCTCAGGTGATGCCTTTAGAACATTTCATAAACATACCAACCGATGTTAAAATCTCTTGGCTTGGAACAGAAGGGAAGGTCCTTAATGTGCTAACAGGCTCCAGCGACTCAGAGCAAGCATCACAAGGAATTACGTGACTCTAGAAATGTTATCAGTCAGGGCAAAAGTTGCTAATTGTTAAGCAACCTTTTGGTAATGTGCCTGAAGACCAGGCCTAAACAATACACCACATAAGGAAAAAGAAAGAATTGGTGTAAAAATAGATGTGATTGTCTTTAGCTGAAGATGACTTGAGGTAATGATAAGGTAGAATTTAACAACAGCAACAACAAAAAATTCTAAAGTGACTTAGAACTAAATGGGGGGATGAGACAAGCTACTGTATGATATGGTTCTGTAATTTTTCCTTTTTGTCCAGGTGATAAAATTAATTTTTTATTAAAAAATCATGACCATGTATTTTTACCAGATAAGATTAAATTGTTCTTATAAGAAGTTACTTTATTATTTTTAAAAAGAAGCTTCTATGGGTTTGTGACATTGTTTTGAAAAGAGTTTCATAACACAAAATGGAAGTGGGCCGCGAGCCAATAGATTTGATGTTCCTCTAAACATCCGCTTTCAGATATTCTCTTCCATTTCCATCGGTTTATGCAAAATCATCACATTAGAATAATCGCTTATTCAAATACACACAAATTAACATTCTACATTTGCGATGGAGTTCCATCCCCTTTTATTTGTCTGACGTTCTAAGTCTTCAAAATTATTATTATTGTCAACATTACCTTCACGCATCATTTAACTTCTTTTGAGTCATTGATCCAAATTTTCAAATAGGAACATTTTCTCTGCATGAAACTTATAACAGAAAATACTAAGCTTGCAATTATAAAAATATAAATGGTGGAGAATTCACCATCAGAAGCAAAAAGTACAGTTACCTGAAGATATGTAACAGGAACTGATCAGCACACGCTCAAAAGGCCCACAACTTTCCAGTCGGTAATCATTCTTGTATGTGTAACAAGGAAAAATAAATTTTATTTCATGACTTCCTAGAATGTTTGTTAACATAATTGATCCATTGTTTTTGTTGTTGTTGTTGTTGTTTGTTTTCAAAAACTTTTGTGTTACCTGTAAATCTGTTGACTGACAATGTCGATCTTTGAGGTCTGGACTCAACACTTCAGAATTCCTTGTTCCATAGATTTAAGTAAGAAAATTTATAGGTTAAAATTATACTGATGTGGCCAGGTGAAATGGCGTATACCAGCATTTTAGCTTAGGAGGAGGGGTATAAAAAGTTCAGAGCCAGCCTCACTGTTATATAATAATTTCCCTAAGACTTAAGCACTTAAGCATGCACCTCAACTTAGGAAGTAAACAAACCTTACAAAGTGTAGGAAGCAAGCAATTTCTAAGTCTCAGGAAATCCCTGAAACTTAGAAGATCCCCTTCCCCACGGTTAGCAGTTACAGCTTTTGGGGAATAGAGACTCCGGTCAACTGAGCTGCCGGCATGTTGTGCAGAGAGCTTCAAGGGTGACTTTTTGTCAGTTGGGCTGGGCTTTTTGATAATGTAGCTGTGTTGGAGTCACCCATCCTGTTAGTTGTTTGTCACTCATGCTCTGTAAGTAACCCCAGTAAATGGATTGGTTTACCCAGTAGTGCTCTGATGAAATCAACTCTTCAATCTACTGTTGGTTCTCTATATGTTCTAAACTGATGTTTTTACACATCTCAGGAAAAGCCATAAAATACTTGGCTACATGTACTTAGTTTAACGCAACCTAGGCTTCATGTGACCTTATCTCCAGATTAAAAAAAAAAAAGAATTATAATAACTTGAAAATGTTGATCAGTTGCCTACTTCTGTGTTGTCTTTGTACATCTCTCTCTCTCTCTGTGAGAAGAAACTCAAAGCAATTTCCTGGCATGAGCCTGCACTTGCTATTAGTGTTACTATATTGGGTGACTTTTAAGTTGAGGGTCTAAAGTGATGATGTTATTTGTGTCATTGGTATTGGGAGAGCAGAATCTCAAAGAACCTTTTCCACCAAGAGAATATTTTTTATTTTAACAACCTGAGATTTTTTTTTACCTCAGGTTCTCTGGTTTCCAGAAGGAATCCTCAGTTTAAGGAAAAAATTCCAAACATTTCCTAGCATCTACTTTTGGTCCTGGTTGTTACAGCGATCAAGAAGGAAAACTAAGACTTCATCTAGGAAGGTGTTTGGTGGCTTTAGGAAAAGATTATATATATGTGTAATAATGTAAATGTATATGTAAAATACATTTAATAAAAATTGTAATAACAAATAAAAATGTAATAATAATAAAAAAGAAACGAAACAAAATCTTCAATTTGCTTTGAAAAATATTCAAACTCAGAGGAAGCTTCAGACTTTGAATTAAGCATGTAGCTTTAGGTTTCTGCATGTTGAAGGCATTGCACATTTTGAAAGTATAGGTGTTGCCTGGTGTCGTGGCACATGGTTTTAATCCCAGCACTTGGGAGACAGAGGTAGGCAGATCTCTGTGAGTTCAAGGCTAGCCTGGTTTTCAAAGTGAGATTCAGAACAGCCAAGCCTGTCTTGAAACCCTCCCCCGGAAAAAAAAAAGTGTTGGTGTTTAGGCATAAGAAACGTAAAGAAAGTGTGTGTGTGTCGGGGTGGGGGTGGGGGGTGGCGGCAGAGCTTACACTTACAGAGACATAAAAGAATCCTTCACATTTATTTGGTAGCCTATTGTCATTGCCAACCTTATGTTTTCTTGGCTTTGTAGTGGGGCTTTTTTGCTGCCTTTCAGCTGGAGCAAATCAGAAATTTCTAATGAGTTTTCTTGATATTTACTTTGACACGATTCAGGTCAGCCTATTGCTTTTTTCTCAGTTCCAGAGGCGGAGTGGTAGGAGGCCAACCTCTTCTTGCTCATTAGGGCTTCGGCGAGTAATCTTAATTCAAGGATTTCTAATTAAAATGTAAAGATCATTTATTGAGTCATAATAGGGGCTTTTCTTCCCATTCAGTGCTGGGATGCTGGTTCCATGCACACTCCTGCATCTGCCTGGCTGAACAGTCGATGCTCTTGGCACAGTTTTTCAGTAGCAGAGGGTCTTGACTGGTGCTGGAGCTTCTGCTTGAAGGCAGGGAGACAGGATGCAGGCCTGGAGGAACCAAGAGGAGCAACACATTGTAAAGGCAGCATTTTCTTTGCTGCTACTGTCAGGCCCCCAGAATGAGCAGTGCTCAAAGAGAAAGAGGAAAAAGTGTCACTAAAGCCAATACGAGGGACATTATAAATATATAACTGTACCTTGTATATTTTATAAGTTTTAGCAAGGAAGGAAAGAACTGAGAGGAACATTCCTAGGTGTCAAGATTAACTTTTTTGCTTTATGTTCTACTTTTGTGCTTCAGGAATTAAACATCTATCTAAGTTTCACTATTGCAAAAACACTTTAATGTTTTTTACCTTATATTTCTGACATTTTAAGTAGCGGTATTTAATTCTATTTTGTGGTGTGACATTGTTGATGGCATTGGCTAAATTATTTTATTTTGTATGTAACATGTAAAAAGTATGATTAATTGAATCTTTAAGTGCCCTTCTGTTGTGTATGGATTTGGGGGTAATGTAGTCCCCCCAAAGCCATACTTATGACTTGTTTTATGTATGACATGTTAATTAGACCAAACTTTAAAGCCATAGTCAAAAGCAAGAGTCAGTATAGAGCTGTATGTATTTCCCACTAATAGCCTCTAATCTTAGGAATATTAATGGGGGATTTAAATCAGAAACAAGAATGTAATGATCTACAGATGCTTGAGTGGAGAATGTGCCCGCATTGCTTTGCTTCTCTGCTCTGTCATCTGAACTTTTGACCCATTTCAATTGTCACAATGTAATTAGTTTTTCTATTAAAGGAGTTGAGGCTAATAGGATAAAAATATTTTCTTTCATAATTAGAGATGCTAGGTTGCCTGTAGAAGATGGATACTTGGGTTATTTGTGATTTTATATTCAGTTAGTCACAGTGGCAAATGATTACAATTTACACACACACACGCGCGCACACACACACACACACACACACACACATCATCTTATTGAATAACTCTGTTGGAACTCTTTGATGATGACATACGAGTATTGACTTCATTCTGTGTTTTGATGTAAATGTCATCTAAGACTGAGAAAGTTTAGAGACTGAAAGTGTGCCCTATGCTGTGGTAGGAAATCGAAGACTTATTCTGTGATATCCGTACAGAAAAAATGGTAATGGGTTTAATCTACATCACACACTAAATGCTCACTCCACGCGGGATGTTACTAGCTCTAAGGAATCAGGGATCTATTCACCACGATGGGCAGGAAGAATAGTGTGGTGCATAAATAATCTTGTTTGTCAGCTTGACAGATGTGGGAGGTGGGAACCTCAGTTAAAGAACTGTCTTCATCACGTTGACCAATGGGCATGTCTATAGGGCAGTTTGTAAGTTGCTATTGGTGTAGAATGGTTGAACCCATTGGGAGCAGTACCATCCCTAAGCAAGTAGGCTGGACTGTATTAAGGCAGTAGCAAAGGGATCCTGAGAGAGCAAGGCAGCATGAAGCATTCCTCCATGGCTCTATTTCAGCTCTTGCCTTGAGTTCCTGCCCTAATTTATCTCCATGATGTACTGTGACCTGTGAGGTAAAACAACACTTTTCCTCCTCAAGTTGTTTTTGGTCAGTATTTTTCTATAGCAACAACAACAACAACAACAACAACAACAACAACAAAATAAAGAAAAGTAGTGAAGAAAGAGTTGAAGTCAAGGAAGAGACATTACAAATAAATATCTACTGTGCTTTGGGGTTTTTTGTGTAGATACTGTTACGGGATATATGGGGATAAGAACAATTGCTGTCTTTTTTTTTTATGAGGATGACTTATTGCACAATAAATCAATGTGGCTTTTTATAGTTTTATAAAAATATAAATTTAAGCATTTCAAAATCAGACAATAGTTGGACTACAAATTTCACTGTCATGCCTCACATGGCAAGGGGTTATCTATTGAAAATATATGTGAGGTCTAGGGGTGCCACTCAGTGGCACCCATTTTGCTCAGCATATGCAAGGCCATGAGTTCAGTCTTCAGAACTTCAAAAATAAAAGTAAAATAAAGTCAGCATGTACACAAGACTCAGTAGAGAACAATGATCTTTACCCCCCTGCTCACAACGCAAACACCTGGGGATCTCTGCACTCCACCCTCAGAGTTCCTAACACATTCCCAGATGCTGTTGTGGCTGCTTTCTGGGGCTCCATATTGAGAAACACAATATTAGAAGATGCTTATGAGAATTTTAAGAAAAGCCTTCTTAGCTGAGCAATGTGGCTAAAAGGCAGGCAGATTTCTGTAAGTTTGAGGCTAACCTGGTCTACAAAGTTAGTTCCAGGACAGCTAGAGCTATAAAACGAAAACCCTGTTTTGAAAACCCCCTCAATAAACAAACAAACAAATGAATAAATCATTTCTTTTTCTTACTTTTATTCTTTCTTTTTTTTTTTTTTTTTTTTTTGGTTTTTCGAGACAGAGTTTCTCTGTGTAGTCTTGGCTATCCTAGACTCGCTTTGTAGTCCAGGCTGGCCTTGAACTCACAGCGATCCGCCTGCCTCTGCCTCCCGAGCGCTCTTTCTTTTTTTTTTTTTTTAACTACACTGTAGCTCTCAGTTGGGTTAGGATTTCTGAATTGCTGTTGTTGAGCCCATCTGAAAGGGTAGCAGGAACATTTCATAAAGTCACAATGAGATGTGTTTGCAGTTACTTCTACAGTGCACACGTTATACACATATATCAATATCATGTACAACATGTATCTTAGTACAAGGTTTCAGAACTGTTTGTGATCCATTTATGTCTATCTGCCTATCTATAATCTAATTGGATATCTTTGGCTATTACCTATGAAGCTACAATTTTATGATAGATTTTTTTAAAGTAGGAGATGGTCAAATGTAGTCCCTCACTACACGAGTATGCAGTTGTGTTTCCTGCCTTTGGAGACATCTCAGGGTCAGCACATCTGGAGTGCAAAGGATAAGCCTTAGCCTGAGAAAATCACCTCTATGACTAAGGTATTTCCCCTACCATGTAATCATTTTATGGTGGATTTTTTTTTTGTGAATTAAACACTTAAGTATTTTTGAAGTTCAGGTTGAATTCAGTTTTTGATGAAATGTTGGAAGTTGGAGGCATATTTCCAAGGGTTTAATACAAGTTTCTTGCGGTCAATGAAGGTACCATGTCACTGGCTTTACTGAGAGAATTGCTAAGAAAAATTCAGAGAATCCTGAAGACAGCAGATGTCTTGAAATAGTCTCTTCTCTGACTGAAGTACTTCAGCACTGAAACATGTTAAACTCTGAGACAGATGTTAAAAATATGAATCTTGTTTATGTCTGTAGCTAGATATGACTAATCACTCCATTTGACTGTTGACCTAGCTCTATGTTTGTGGTCTTTTTTAAAAACTTTCATTTTTATAGTGATGTGGATTGAACCCAGGCCCTATATATACCAGGAAAATATGGGGTTTTTAAAATCACTTTTCTACATCCTTCACCCTAGTTTTCCTTTTCCAAAGAGCATGTATGTATTTTTGAATCGGTCTTTCATTTAAACAAAGCTTCAAATTGATTGTCAAAGAATACAATGGACACATCTGTAATGCTCTGCCCAGCAGCTGCATTGTAGGAGCAGATGTTCCCCAAATGGCTGTGGAATATTTGTGTCAGTGGTCCGTGGGTTGTTGCCAAGGGCTGTTGGAGCATACACAAAGGTTCACACTTTCTCTTTCTCTAGTCCCTGCATGCCTGCATTTGATTAGTGACTTTAATATGACACACCATGAAAACTATCAGGCTTCCTAGCAAGGGAAATACACAATCATCTGTCAAGAATCCTAGTGACTGACATCAGTGGGATGGGATGTGCTATGGCTCTGGGCATACCCTGGTGACTTACATCTATATATTTTATTGTTTGGAAAGAGATGTGTGAGCATGGAAGCTCCAAGTATTCATTGAAAGATTGTCTCTGTACATTTTTTTAAAAACTGTAGTCTTGGGGTGTGGCAAGATAGTGTATATTGCTGAAAAATCTATCTTATGCCTCCTGAAAAACATTTTCAAATGGCTATTTTGGTTAGTGATCAAAGAAATGGGTATATGCCAAATATACTTTGTCTTTTAACTCTTACTGCTCTTCCCATTCCTTAACCTCTGTTGGTCCCCTTCCTACCCAATAGTAACCCCCCACCTGCTGTCATGACATATATCCTACTATCCCCTCTTGCTATCTCTTCCCCTTGCTTTAGACCTATCCCTTTCTCACATAGGCATCTTTATGCCTCCATAGCATCTGCAAGACATGGAAATATATGTACATATATGTAAAGTATAGATTCCACATTTGATAGAAAACCTGGCATTCCGTTTTCTTGAGTTTCACTTAATTCAATGGTCAGTTCCACCCATTTTCTTGTGAATGTCATACTTTTATTCTTCTTTACAGCTAAACTTAATCTACTGTAGATTCTCTTATCAGTTCATCTTTTGATGGGCATCTAGGATAATTCCATACCTTGCATGTTATGAATAATACAGTAATAGATTTGGCTGTGGAAGGAGCTCTGTGGTGTGCTGGCTTATTCATTTGGGTCTGTAGGAGAAGAGGTGGAGCTGGCCTATTTTCGGTTTTTGGAGGAAACTCCATTCTGGCTTCCACAATCACTGCAACAGCCACATCCCCACCAGCAGTGAATAAGGAATCCCTCTTCACATCCCCACAAGCAGTTCTTGGTCGTTCTCTTGGTGATAGCTATTCTGACTGGGCAGAAGTGGAATCTAAAAACAGTTTGTATCTTCATTTCCCTAATGTTGTTCAATTATTTTCCAAATACTTATTATCCATTTGTGTTCCTTTCTTTGAGAACTATTTACTCAATTAAGTAGCACATGTATTAATAATGGACAATTGGCTTTTATGGTGTTTTGAGTTTAGAGTTTTTCATAGACTTCAGATATTAATCTACTGTAAACTGTACAGATGGCAAAGATTTTCTCCACTCTTGTTGGCTGCCTTTTATCTGTACTGATTGTTTTCTTTGTTTTGCGGAAACTTTTCACTTTCAAGCAATCTCAGTTTTCACTTGTTACGGTTGTCTCTTTCGTACTAACTCTTCAAAGTAAACATGTCTTTAAAAAGAAAACATTTGTATTTCTAACTTTTCCATGTCTTTTATAGGAAGGAGAAATGCCACAGGACAATATGCTCAGGGACTTCAGAGTTTACATCTAATATTTACTGAATTTCAGCTTCAATTTTATAGCAACGACATTGTTTCCAAATTTATCTGTTTTTTAGAATCCAAATAGAATGTAAACATGAGAGTGGGAGGCTGGACACACATTTGAATAGAAATAATTTGTTCCTATCTTTGTCATTAATTTTTATCCTAACAATTGATTTCATTTTAGACCAATACAGACAACGGGGTATACATTAAACATATTTAAAAACTTCCCAATGAGTTGATTGCCTCAACATGTTACCTACTCAAAAGAGAAAGTTTTCCGAATCTGCCCCATTGTGGATAAACATCCTTGTTTCTTTTCCCATTTCCCCAGTAAGTTTTTGAGATAGCTATAGGAACAAACCAAACAACAACCTCCTTCTGAAACTCAAACCAACCCCCCCCCCAGCACTTTCAGAAATTATTTTGACTGAAATCATCATCTTTCCTAGGCTTGATGATTAAGTTGTGATTAAAGTGTCATAATGCTTTCTTTTGAACTGCAGGGGGAAATTTGCATATCTCAATGTAATGTTCTTTTCTAAACATCCCTCTTCCCCACATCAAACAAGAAAGTCCACAATGAAATATCAGATTTATTAATACAGTCAACGCGTCGTTCTATAATTTCAAAATATTCACTGAAAGCAACATTAGTTTCTTCTTTTTTTGAGTCGTTGAGTGTTTATGGGGTGCTTCCCTTCTCCTGTGTCGCACAGATAGGATTCTCGAATTCCTAGGACTATGGGAGGAATGTGACAATTTTGTTTATAATGATTGGCAGCTTCAGACTCTTGTGCTGGAACATTATGTATTTATACAGAATTGTGAGGTTTTTGGCCATTGTAATATCCAATCTTTTTAGAGCATAGAACAAGTGAGCAAGCTGGGCCTGGAGCCAGTAAACAAGACAATACAAAAACTAACCTTTATGAAGACTGAGCTCTGAGCAATAGTGTCTCTGAGCTGCAAAGTGGTCAGTCAACTTTGTTTTGGGAGATAGTTTGTTTCTCCAATGATATGGATGCTGATAACTAAAGATCCATATACTATTAAGATATGGAATTCAGCCTTCGACGTGACACCAAACATTCCATTGCCTTGGAGACCGAGTCTTGTTGATTTGAAAGAACTTCTTTATCATACACTTTTGTGGTCCTTGGAAATGAAGTACCTAAAATAAGTTTCTCTTTGCAAACAACTCCGTTGTGTTTGCTGGTAGACTCTGAAAGGCACCAGTGAGCATCCCTCCTTGCACTAAGCAGCTTGGAAAGCCCAGAGGGGTTTGTACATAAAAATGTACAAAAACACTTCAGAAAGATTGCCCCAAAATAGTCAAGCTGGCTGGTTAGCTTGGCAGGCTAGGGGTGTCTGACACTTACTTTCCACTCATCTTTCTCTAAAAACAAGGCCAGCAGACTGTGTGTGATGTCTCTTGTTTTCTGGAAAAATATTAGAACCTTGTTAATTATGCTGGAGTGAACATGGCAGCAAGAGGAAAAATATGATTTTAAGTATAATGGTGCATGCTGGAAACACAGATTGGCAAGCATATGGGGATCTGGCATCTGGACAGAAGCCTTCTGAACCATCTGCTTCTCAGAGGTTATTCCAGTGGTTCACAGTTCTGAGCTAAGGATTCTCAACCAGCAGCAAAGGAGGCCACAGGTACACAGAGCTTCCGTGTGTAGACCCCATTGCTCTGGAGAGTGAGCCGCCCTAAGATGTAGTACCTGTCAGTATCTCATCATGACGCCGGCAGGCTTTTCTTCATGCTAATATTTTCTCTGTGTTATGCAGCAGGAGATGGTCATTTTCTCTTTGAGATGCACCCCTCTGCTTCTGCTTCTCTGAAATGTGTGTAATGGAGTGACTCTGTGCTCTGTCACATGTCCTTAAAATGCAGACTCAACTGGCAGCTCGGCTCTCTTTGTCCTCTCCTTTCCTACAGTGTTCACAGGAATCTTAGGCATTTCTTACGTTGTTTTTCGGGCACGGAAAGATGCCTCATGGTCTACATTTTAAAGCTAAAAATTTCTTTCTTATTGTGAAATATGTATACAGCATATTCTTGTTTCAGCTTTTTGGTTAAAAAAAGAACAGCTGACATTTAAATGTGTTGCATACATCGATTACATATTTGACACCACCCCCTTCAGATTTTTAGCTGAGGCCCTACAAATTAATAATCTAGTGGTTTTGCAGATGGGGTGTACAAGCTATGGTCAATAAGGTCATGAAGGTGATGCTCCCTGATGGCACTAGTTCTTCATGAGAATTGGAAGAGACAAGAGCTCGTTCTTTATACAATGTGAAGAAACTGAGGAGATAGCTATTTATTAGTCCCCAAGCAACTCCTTACGAGAACCTAACCATGTTGGCTTCTTCTTCTTCTTTTTTTATTTTTTTATTTTTCTGGTGTCTTATTTTTTTCCTTTTTTTAAATTAATTTATTATTGTTACATCTCAATGGTTATCTCATCCCTTGTATCCTCCCAGTCTTCCCTCCCTCCCATTTTCCCCCTAATCCCCTCCCCTATTTGACCATGTCCCCTGGAGGGGGAGACCTGGTGGCACCATGTTGGCTTCTTGATCCTGCATTTCCAGGTTCTATAACTTGAGAATTAAGTAATTGTTGCCTTCAGATACTTAGTGTACAGTCTTTGTTAGAGAAACCTGAGATGGCTCGTGAAATTAAGTAAACATGTTTCCTTTTTAGGATGTCTATGGATTTTCTTTTAAAGGCATAGGCATCATTTTAATATATAGCATATAAAGTTTTTCACAAAAGATTACTTTCCTTTAGCCAACAATCAATCAGGAATAGTCAGAATAAATTTGAACATATACAAATAAATACGGAGCTACACATAAGGTTACTAAGACCATTTGTTTTTGTAAAACATTTACCCAGCAAAGCAGTCTTCAAGAATATGAGCAGTGTTTATTAAACAGTCTTTGTAACTTATAGCTCTTATTAATAATGTGGTAAGAATCCATTTAGGCTTGGGAATTATTTCCAAGTGCTGGTTTCCTCCACTCAATTAAGGCAAGGGTGACAGACTTATCCGTGCCCTTGCAGTAGCTGTTCCTTTTGTTTTCAGCATGTGGTTTCTAGATGCTCTCATGGTCTCAGTCCTCTAGACTGCTGGGGTGACTGTGGTCATTCAGACTTCAGTAAAATGCTTGCAAATATCCCAAGAGACATTAGAAAACATCAAGAAACTACTTTTGCATCTCAGTATTTCAGAAAAAAACCTGAGGAATTTGAATGTATCATTATCTTTCCTTTGCTATGCATTTTAAGATCTTAACTTTTGGGCAGTTTGGTTTTATTGTTTGTTTGCTTGCTTGCTTAGCATTGCTCTACACTGTAGCCTGCCAGGAACATTCCACCTTCAAATAATCATCCTTATCAGATACATGAGCAGCATTTATTTATGTGTGTTTTTAATGTTAGAGTGGGGACTTTTCTTGGACCCAGCAGTGGTTAAATAGAGACACAGAGACTTATTAATATCTATAAAAGCTTAAGCCTTTAGCCGGGCAGACTCTCAGTTACTCAAACCTTATCCCAGACTCACAGCTACTCTAACCTTATCCCAGACTCTCAGCTACTCTAACCTTATCCCAGACTCTCAGCTACTCTAACCTTATCCCTGGTATCTTGTCACATCCCACCATGTGACCAGCTCTACCTCTTTGCTGATGTTCATGTCCATCCACCTTCATGTTCCGCCTGATTCTTCTCCTAGAAACCTCTTCACTGAGAGGAAGTTCTGCCTCCCGTTTCCTGCCAATCTATTGGCTGTCAGCTCTTTATTAAGCCAATCAGTGAGCGAGGAAGGTGTATGTGTGTAAGACTAATAATAACAAAGTCTGGCAAGTACCCAGCTCTTTGCTGGCACAGCAAACAATTGAATATACAGAGGCAACCTTCATACAGTGCACAAAAAGGTTACCCCAACAGGTTATTCAAGAGTAACAATTTCATCATTTCTCCAACTGCTTTTGAACATTCCTATCATCTGCTCACCTCACTAGCTTCATCCAGGTGACTACAGCATCCAGTCTTCTTGTTGATACTCATTTCTTTCTTCTTCTTCCTCAAACCCCACAGAATTCCTTTGCACCTGACACTGTAATTCTGTGCAAATACTGCTGAATAATCCAACGAATTTGGTGTAACTCATCCAGCTGATGTACTGAGCTTAGGTAATTCACGTTAAAATGTTTTACATATATATTGTAATTGACTGAGGTTAGTCTTCGCATTAAAAAAGATTCTTTTAATTACGCACTTGGCCTGTGTGTGAATCCAAGCTGTCATGTAATGGCTTACCAGCCTAGCCATTTCACTAGAGTGCAAACCACAAAGGGTCTGTTTGCTGGTCAGTCTGGCTGGCTGCCATTCTCAGTACCCGGGCCAATGTTGTAGGGCATGTAGGAAAAAGAGGACCCTCATTCACTGTTAGTGGAATTGCAACCTGGTGCAGCCTTGATGGAAATCAGTACAGAGAATTATCAAAATGCTAAAAATGAACCAATCTGCTATATGCCCCAGCTGTATCACTACTTGGCCTATACCTAAAGGGCTCAGCATCCTACTCTGTAGATACTTGTTTAACCTCGAACATTGCTGCTCTATTCACAATAGGTATAAAATGGAAACACCTTAAATATCCTACAACTGACAAGTGAATACATTGGTGAATATACACTATGGGATACTACTCCATAGTAAAAAAGATGAAATTATGAAGAGTGCAGGTAAATGGATAAAACTGGAAAAGGTCACACTGAGTGAAATAATCCAGACCCAGAAGGACAAACATTGAAAGTTATCTCTTATTCGAGGCCCCTAGCTCCAAATCTTCAGATGTGAATACATAGCCTGTTGTAACTATAGAGACCAGGAGAGTGAAAGGGTACCATTTCCAGGCAAGGGAAGTTGGGGGAATAACAGAGAGGGCAATATCAGGGTGCGAGTAATCTGACCAGGGAAATGGGAAAAGAGGAAGATCCCTAGGGAAGTGAAGGAGTTAATACTGAAGAAGGTGAGAGGATGGTGGAGAAGTATGAAGATACGATTGATTTGGCTGGAGAAATGGGAAAGTGGGGGACTCTTTAAAGATAAAGGGGGCAGCAAATAGAGGGGGAGGAGGTAGGTAGGTAAAATAACAGCATAGGTGGCTTTAAAATCTACCCAAGAATTATACTAGTAAATGTTAATCCAAGAAACCCTTATAACACACGTAAGTCCTATGTAGTTTTAATATACTTTTCTCATCTGGGCTAATAGCACCCCCTTCAAGAGAGAATGACTACCTTCAAACTGCCCCAATACTAGGCACGAGAAGTTCTCTTTTGAGTTGTTGTCCTGGGCTATCTAAGAGACCGACAAACATCCTGCCTATTGCTGTTGCCTTAGGCTGTCCCCAAGAAGGAGACGGTAACTTCCTACTGGTGAAAAAACCCTGCGTTTCAGAAGCAGGACTCGGAGGCCCCTGAGCTAGAATTGACCTGAATGCCTTCTCTCTGAGGACTAACTTTTGTGATTCCAAATGTTGCCATGCAAGCTGCCAAAGGAGAGAGAGAGAGACAACCAAAATTCTCACTCAGGTATGATGCCTGTGAACCACGCCAATCGCCAGCACAGCATAATAACCATATAGGTGCAGTAGTGGCACACATATATTGGGAGTAACCAATGATTCTCTAATTGGACTTAAGACTCACACAAAAAGGAGGATATCATGCCCAAAATGAGAATTTTAGCTAACTAATCAGTGCTAATGAAAGAGAATCTATGACCTAATTTACCAAACCAGCATAAACTGTAACAATAAGCAGTAAACATTTATCTTCATCCCTCATCACGGAAACTTCTCTTTGCAACAGACAGAGATCATTAGAGAAAACCATACATAATCAAGATGCAGAGTCACGGAGCCCAGTCTCAGTAGATACGTTACAAAACACTCCTACCATAAGACTCAGGGAACATTGCAGAACAGGGAGCAGAAAGTTTGTAAGAGCCAGAGGATCTGATACTTTGCTGTGAGATTGTGTCTCCTAGTAACACCAGAAGCTACACCTGTAATGCCTCACCAACATAACGGCCTGTGAGCTGAACAAGGAAGATACAAATGAACATTCCAAAGTGCTTGCAGGAAAGCCCAACCAACTTCAACCCTTAACAAAAGCTACAGGCAACTGAGTAAAGCTGGAAGAAGGCACCAACTGTTTGTCCAGTGCCAAATGGCCAACCCTGAAAACATACATACAATTAACATTATATAGACTTAATAGGATATAGTTGGCAATATATATGTCTATACAAATACATGTATGTATGCAATGACAATTGATGAGAAAAGGGGGAGTGAATTTAAAGGAAAGCAGGGAGGGGGATATGGAAGTATCTGGACGGGAGAAAGGAAAGGGAGAAATGTTGTAAGGAAAATGTATAGTGCATTTTAATATAAATATGAGCCATGAATATTTTCCATCTCGTTTACAATTATCTGAAACACTTTATGGATAAAACTATTTTAAAGAGAGAGAGAGAGAGAAATTTGTCTTAAAAAATGAGGTGTGAAATTGTAGAAAAATAGAGAGGCATTGTGTTGAGACCTTAGACTACAGGGACAAACTTCTTCCATGTCTGTAAAGTTCCCTGTGCTTTCCTTGAAGGGCATCAGTGCTCTTCACCACCACAAAGCATCCAAAGCTCATTGAAATGTCTGTGGGTGAGTTTGACACCTAAAGAGTTTGCCAGTTTGCTTCTTCTCATCACTCAAAGTCCAGATGCAGTTTCTGTGTTAAATTGGACTCAGCATTTCTGTCAACTTCTAAGGAAGTCAGGGTCAATGACAACTGAATTAGAAGAATTTTTATTTAGAAAAATAGAACTTGAAAAGTTGAATTTTTAGTAGAACATTTCCTGCTTAGTACAAATATCCATGAAGGTGGTGATGGCTGCTGGGGAAATGCTAGAGTCTATCCTGAGTCGAGTGCCCCATGAAATGACTTAGACCCTTCAGTCTGACCCCCAACGCCTTAAAACATAGTGCTACTTATGCGCTGGGAGGGAATGCCCTTTTTCTTTGGCTTTTTTCCTGCGTGCATATTTGTATATTTGTGTGTATGTGTTGGAATTTCTTTGGAAGAGTAAAATCAAGATGGATAGCTGCTATTTTATATAATCTCATGGGAAACATTTCAATGACATTGTATATTATGGCCTAGTTACAGTAAAAGTTATTTAGGTACTTTTTATATGAGAATAACCTTCCAAATATGAAAATATTTTGCTCAAAAAATTCAGAAGTGGTTTCAATTGAACAAAAGCCATGCTAAGACTTTTGGTCTTTAATTAGAGTGATGGAGGTGGCTCCAATGATTCTGATGACCCGGACTGCTCTGGCAGTTCCTGTAGAGGAATGTTAATTTAGATCATGGCTGTTCTGGCAAGAGATCACATCTAAGTACCTTCTAGGTCTGTGTGATCCAGCAGGAATAAAAAACATACCTTTAATCCAGGAGACAGAATCAAACAGATCTGAGTTTAAGGCCAGCCTGGTATAGAGCAAGTATTAGGTGTAGAAAAGCTTAGGTCCAGGCATAGTGGTAAATGCCTTTAATTCCAAACTATGAAAGTAAAGTTTGTAGAAGGAAGCACCCAAGTTTGAAAATGATATCTCATTGAGTATTTGAAAAAAAAAAGTGATGAACCAGATTTGACAGAATAGGATGTTTCCAACTATCTCAAGAAGAGAGAGGAAAGGGAAGCTACTTAAGGACAATGGGGGGGAGAGAGAGAGAGAGAGAGAGAGAGAGAGAGAGAGAGAGAGAGAGAGAGAGAGAGAGAGAGAGAGAGAGAGAGACAGACAGAGACAGAGAGAACAAGCTAGGCACAGGTGAATACAGAATGAGGCAGAGAATGAGAAGGAGCCAAAAGATTAGAAAATATTGCTGGAGTTAGTTTGAGGCCAAGCAGAGCAATTCAGAGGCCAGGAAAAAAAAAAGCCAGATTGAGCAAGCTGGGAGAGGAGTTTGAGCCAGAACTGCCAAATTGAACCAGCCAGATCAGCGCTCAGTAAGAACAAGAAAGGATGAGCTTATTAAGCAGTAAGTGTCAGAGAAGACATTCTAGGCCTAGGTTAAGCTGTATGGAGGCTAGAAACTCCTAGGCCTAGGCCTAGGTTAGCAGACAGAGGCCATAATCCTCCAAGACAACAACTGAAACAGGCGAATAAACGTTCATTTTACAGCTTCCAGATATAAGGAAGAGTCCAGACTTCAGGTCCCTTGAGATGTGTCTGCATTCCTGCATCTTCAGGGTGATGTTAGGGAATTTGCCACACGGACGGGACGTCCTCTTTTAGAAGCTGAGGGGTAGCCAGCGCAGGATAGAGGGAACCCCTTGTATTTTCTGCCCTGATCGCAAGCTGCTGCCCGCCAGCAAGTACAGGTCAAGGCACTAACTATCAGGGTAAAGACTGATATGCAAGGTCTGTCCTGGGATAAGCAAGCCGGATGGGACAGGCACATAGCGGTAAAATTCTAGGAAAAGCATCCTGATGCAGCGCACAGCAGTGCTTTCCTCAGCCTCAGCAAAGATTCAGGTCACTGGTTTGACGAAGTCTGTATGTCAGGGAGAAGAAAGACAACAGAAAGAAGGAGGGAAACAGGGCAGCCTGGCAGGCAGTGGCAAGTGACCCCAATTGCTGAAGTGATGTTTAAATGGCCTGAAGCTATGGAGATGACCCTTCATTCTGAAATCTATAGCGAGCCCGTCTCAGAGGCCAGAATGTGGTGACACTGAGATAAAGCTTTCACTACCAATAATTGCTTGGCTTTCAGCTAAAATGCCAGAAATGCATCAGCGTTTCAATTATTGAGCCTTATTTATTAATATCTTTCCCAAACAGAATGGCTTTTTAAGATGTCAGGGTAGTCTACAACTTGTGCTGTCATAATACTTAGCTTTAACCAATTTCAGATACAAGGAGTTGAAGTAATGACCCCCCCATTAAATTCTCATCAATATCATCCTGACTGGATTTCTGTTGTTTTTGCACAGCTGTTAGAGGAAACAAATGTGTTGACCAATGATCTGCCATTAGTGGTGAGTCTGTTAAAGTAATTAAGTTTCTGTAGATGAATAATCACTTTAGAGGTAGTCAGATATCCTGGGTCCCATGAAGTTTTAGAGAGAAAAATGCAACATTTAAAGGCTAGTTTCTAGTTTCTAGCATGTCACTTATCAAAGATATCAACAGTATCATTGCATATTAAAATACATTCTGCGCCTGAAGGAAAAGAAACCTGCTCTAATAGCTATGCATATGTTTTAATTCCACCAAAAGTTCTTTAAGCTCCCAAGAATAAAGAAGTTACTGAAAGACCGATGCTCTTTATACCCTTAGTCCACTTAAGGGCTTATTAAAAATTTCTGATTAGTAATAAAATGTAAAGTGCTAATTTTGATGAGCAGCATGGGGTTTGGTGTACCCTTGCATGATTCTTTTCTTTATACAAAGTGTGTTTGAGATTGGAGGAGAATTTCCTGCCACAATAATGCCTGAGATGGATGCTTTCAAAGTTTGGTTTAAAATATGTTAATTCGCTAAGCTTTTAGGATTCAGAGAAAATTGATTGCCAAGAGAACAAAGAACACATGATTTATTTTTCCACTTTAAAAAGTGGAAGCTGTTTTGTTCATATTTCATAAAGCCACGAAGAATTCCATATTCTCTCATGGGATGCTTTCACAGATAAAGATTGCTTCGGAAAATGTTCATCAGATACCATTCTTTATAGCAATAATGTGTTTTATTGTGTGGCCAAGCTAACCATGTCACTATTGTCAGATGTAGCAACATTTCTTATTAATGTTCTTGGTTTAAATTCACCATATAATAGAACTCTGAACAATTTAGCTAGACTATTGCACTTTGAAAACATGTTAAAGCAAAAACTTTAACATATGTAGGATATTGGTCACATTTAGAATTCCTGTCTACCTTTTACAAAATGATTAAATACAAAATGGAGGCCTGGAATTCTGCATTTGAGTTCACACGAGACACACTCTAATCACAAGTACTAGAGTGTAGCTCAGTGGGAGAGTACTTGCTTGGATTCAGTCCCCCGCACCAAATAAAGAATATAATAATAGTAGCATGCTGTGAGATGGAAAAGTGTGTGCAGAGAGTTTAATAGGAAGTAAATTTGGTACAACCCAAGTGGAAGGTGAAGAAAACAGAACTGCTAGTGGGCAAAATGGCATTTGCTTACGTCAAGGCTCTGTTTACTGTGTGTGGTATGAAGGGGTTTTCCTAGAGGATCACTCTGAGCTAGAATAATGGGGCTAAGTCCTTTGTACGTTGACGTCCACTAAACACAGACTGCAGAAGAGGCGTGAGACTGCTAACAACGTGGCTAGCAGCTACAAAAATCACACTCTGAAGGAGCCCGGCACAGGCTGGCCAGCCTGCATTTCTGCCCTGGGGTGGGGCTTAAAGCAATGCAGCACACACGTCAGGTTCAATCTTTCTCTAGGTCATTGGAGGTGACTATGTGGCAAAGGTTCTGGGCACAATTGTTCAGGATTATAGAGTAGACCTTTTAACCTTAAAAACCCTACACACAGGCTGGATTGAGGTCAGGCGCTTTTCTACTCTGAGTGAATACTGCTACCACTCTGGGCGCTCACTGGTGGGGATAATGCGGAACCTCACCTCCACGTGTTTTTTTTTCTTTCAGGACATGGTTGTTACACATCTCCATTTCCAAAACCTCCCCAGTGAATCACTGTGAGCCAAGTCTAGTTTTTATGATCTACTTGTAGCTGTTTCATCTCTTTTTAATTACCAGGGTTAATTACTCCTGCTTGTCTAGAGTTTTCTCTTCCTACCCATTTTAGATTTCTTCCCCACCCCCACCCCCCTCTCTTAGAAACTAATTGGAACTGCAGGACCAAACCCATAACTTAAGTTTTAATATGTGCCTAGTTAGAAGAGCACCACTTCTGTGAAACTGGACTTTCTAAAACTACAGATACTAAAATTGTGTGGCCCGATGTCAGCTGTCCAGGGCCACTCCCACTTGGAAGACAGCCTTCCATCTTTGTAGGTTATTACCTTCAGCAGGTGCTTTGGCATTCTATCAGTGTTGCAGCGTGCAGCTGGTGCAAGAGAGTCCTTGATTCGTTGTCTATTGTATGCTCCCTTTGCCTGCAGAATAGACCTGCTTGTCTGAGATGATGCTACTCAGAAAAGATGAGGCTGGGAACAACCTTTTGCTGCTGCTAACAGAAGCTGTGAAATGAGTCCTTTGGTTCTTACCTGAAGGCCCTAGATGGTGGTGCACAATTGTTCATACCCATCAATGTACTGATATTTTAAGCTCTGGATAGGGATTCTAAGTGAAAATTTAGGGATGAAAGGGAAAAAATACAACATAAAATAAGTGGGTGGTCTAAAGATGGTCTAAAGAGAATGAAATGAGGTCAATGAAGTCAGCGTTCTGTAGCGTGTCTGGTTAGGATCATGGAATGGTGTCTTAATAGAGAGCCAGATTAAGCCTTTCTCCACAACAGGTTGACTACTCATCAGTGAAAATAGCAAAGCAAGCCTTAACATGCTCACGCCATGCTGCTGGGCCTATACATAGCTTGCTTTCTTACCATCAAGGCAGCTCAGCTTAGCTACCTACTATGTATAAGGTTTTGAGTTCTGTCTTTGTGTTCTGTGTCCTAGAGGCTGGCATTATTCATTTGGATAAATATCCCTAGCCACTTATTTGTTTATTGCTTGCTCTGAGAAAAGTGATTTATGGTGACCATTATTAACATGTAACACAAACTATAAGCATCTTCACTTAGATCCGTTCACAGTCGTCCTTTGTTTTAGAGTCCCTTCCAATGTTCATTTCTCCATACTTCTGACAAACAGGTATTTGGCCCTTGGAAAGAACTTGCGTTATTTTTAGCCTTGGTCCATTTCTGTTATGACTAAGCAGATGACCAAGCACATGATGACAAGTGAATTTTAGAAAAGTTTCCTACCTCTGTTTCCTTATGGGCTGTGTTTTGTGGGGCTTCCTTGG
Organism: Acomys minous; assembly: GCF_964271855.1. NCBI lineage: Eukaryota > Metazoa > Chordata > Mammalia > Rodentia > Muridae > Acomys > Acomys minous. The sequence continues at coordinate 28,473,501 of NC_140495.1, forward strand.
AGCCAAAGTGCATGATGGAGATGCAGTTGTGTCTTCACTATTAGGCATCACTGAAATTGCGACAGTCATCCCTTCCCTCTAAAGTTTCGTCAGTGATACAAGGTTCTCTGGATTAGATGAACCAGTTGATTTTAAGTTGTTTACAACAAAGCATATAACCTTTTCCTGTTTGTTGCATGATTTTTCTGGGAATACATGAAAAAAATCCATTTTCTAAGATAGAACACTCATAGTACACCGAAGAAAGAGTGCCGCTTAAGTCTGGCTTGATGAGCCAATGGAGTTCCTAACAGGATGTCATGAGGGTGCTATGTCAAAGACATGGATGGTTGCATCCTTCTGAAATGTCTGAATGTATTAAGTAACAAGTTCACAGGGTACAGTATTTCCTTGGCAGTAACTGATACCATTGAACAAGAGAAACTCAGGTCCTTTTTTTCTAAACTTAACTGCAGCCTATTTCTTCTTAAGGTGGTATTATCCAGGACTCATCCTACCTGTGGCCGCTGATCTCTGGCCATTGATTTATGTATAAAGGGGTTCTATCATAATGGTGTTTGGAATGGTACACAGCTGTTAGTCAATGCTTAATAATTTGTTGAATGAATCAGCGAATAGACAGATTTTTTGTGTGTTTCAAGTTCCTTAATTTCCTTCATAAAATATTTATTTCTATGCTTCTTTGCTTACCTTTATCTCCTGCTTCATTTCTACAAAGTTAGGGGGTCAGTGAGGCTATCATTGTGTTCTGACTCTTAAGAATAGCGCCGAGCACACGATGGGTAGTTAGTACCTACAAACATGAAAATGAGTGGAATATACAGAACTTCGATTTATTCATGACTTTTGAATTCAGACTTTGATGCTTTATTGTAAGCCATGACCTGATTTTAAAATAGCTTCACAAATCTTACAGATGAGTATTCTAATTAAGTAAGCCATTTCTTTACTTTTGTGGTTCTCATTTGTTGATAAGGAAAATGGTGCACAGAGAAATCAGAGTAAGATCTGAAATCTAGAGCATTAATGCCAGCTTAAAAAGAAAAAAAGGAATCCTGCTTTCTTAGGGCTGATGGGGCATGTTCTTAGAAGAATAGACTTAGACAAAGGCAGGAGTGAGGCCGAGCATAGCAGCCAATTAGTAGCTCTCACTTCTCACTTTAGCTATGCGAGGATAAGCAGCCTTGACTTTCCCAAGTAAAATGGAAGGATCCCCAGTAAATGATGCCCCATTTCATAAATAAGCCCAAAACAATGTGACATCAAAACTAGCTTCAACTTTTCCACCAAACGAGAGTAGGACAATTTATTATTAAGTTTTATTGTCAATAGCGCAGATAATTTTGTTTGCAAAAATGTTTTAACTAAAATTCCTTTGACTGTGAAAGCGATACTAACATGAGGAAACTTTAAAAAAGCAGTTTACAAATGTTTAAGACACTAGAAGTGCTGTCCTATTGTTGATGTGTTAGGCTGGTGACCAGGACATGCCCTGTTCTCCATTATAACACTCACTGTGGATTCTCTTTTTCACTCAGCTCTACAGGATGGGTTCAGTAGTGTCCCGTCTCTGCTTTTCCCATAGTCAGAATGAGTGGTTCATATGATCCAAATCATCTTGACTGATAATTTAGAGGTTGACAGAATCCTTTATCAGTGGGCTTGCTCAATGGGGAAGATGCATTCATGAACTAGTCAACAGTAATTTTACTCGCCATTTGAAAAGATCCAGTCAGCAGTAAGACATGAATGCAGAGACAGAGAAGACACCTTTGCCATATCTGAGTCTTCAGTTTCAGTCTTCCAAGTCCCTGGTCTCAATAGCATTCCTCTAGTTGGTTACTACCAAAAAAAAAAAAAAAATAGCTGAGACAAGTAGCCTAGGAAGAGAATATCTGTATTTGCCGCATAGTTTCAAAGGTTTTTTAGATTGATTAACTGACCCCTTTCCTTTGGGGCTGTGATAAGGTGGTGTATCGTGTCAGGAATATATGAGGAAGACACCTCTCCCTCCATGCCACAGTGAAAGGAGAGAAGTCTATAGCTTTGTCATTTCCTTGGTACCCCACCCCTGTCGTGTAAAGAACTATTTCTAGGCCCTATCCCTTAAGTTTCCCCAAGTTGGCACTAACCCTCTTAACTCACGGGACATTAACATTCCAGATCTCTAAACACAGCAATCACGTGCCTCCTTTAAATGGATGAACTAGATCATTATTTTCCTAAGCTAATTTGAGTCATGTTTCAGCAATTCCTAATTTAAAGAATTCCAAAGGATTGAGGCTTATTTAGGAACGCAAACACAAGATAGATGGTTCAGGGTCTGAAACTGGTGCATGAGGTGCTGCTGCAACAACAACAACAACAACAACCTTTATCCTCCGCATATTTCTTTCAAGTATTTATTTATCTATTTGACTGTTTGCATGCATGTTTGGGTGTCTCTGCTACCATCCCAGCCATCAGAGTAACAATCCATGGGAGGCAAGGAGGCAGTTCAGTTCAACATGACTAAGGAACCAGGGTTGGTTCAAACTTTGTGAGTCTGGCCCTAGGTAGTTTATTTTTAGGCATATTCAAGCACAGCACAATTTGTTGAAAACTTTCCTGGCTTAATTAATATAGTCCTTTGTGTACAATAAAGAATACATAAATCTCCTTGAGAAATTAAGGAAGCCAAGTGAAGATTAGCTGTAACTACATCAAAATTCCTTGTGAAGTACACGTGATACCTTCCATAAGATAGTTTCTTTAGATTGACTGAGAAAAACAACCTTATGGTAAGGGTCTGGGGGAGGGATCTGGTGTAGTCTCAGCTGCACAGATAACACATAGGTAACCAGGCTATTAACCATGTCCATTTCCAGCCTTCTGGGAAGATAACAGGTTATGCATGCTTTCCATTGAAGGGACAACCCTGTGTGTTTAACATCTAAGGGTCCCCTAGTACTTATGTATGAACACAAAGATCTGCAGGCCTCCTACATGTATGTATGTATGTATGTATGTCTATGCCTGGAGGCCAGAAGATACCCTGGAATCAGAGTTACAGATGTAAAGTGCCATGTGGGTGCTGGGAACTGAACCCAGGTCCTTTGTAAGAGTATCAGGTGTTCTTAACTACCGAGCCATCTCTCTAACCCTCTTCCAAGTATTTGTTCTGGTGTCTGTGCCTCTTTTATTCTTCTTTCCCAGGCTCTCGATTGCTTTCTTTTCAGTGTGTCTTAGAGAACAAAAGTGACTTGCCCATTTTTAAGTTTCTGTTACTTCTGTACAAATTCTTGGGAAAGAGAGAAATTAATTGATTCACCTTAGATTTTTAAAAATGCTTTCTTTATTTCAGTTATCCATGGTTGTATCATGTATTATAAAAAAAACAGCTAGTGAAGCCCTGTTGTGGATGAAGTAGTTCTCAGGAAAACAAGGGGGAGGGGGGCATAGAGCATTGCTGTAGGCTGATATCCCCCAAATATTAACTCATCAACTGACTGTATATATTTTATTCTTTCTCTCTCTAATGATTTCTGAAATATTTGAAGATCATTTTATTTGATATGGCTTCTAAATATTAATTCCAATTTAAATAATATTCAAATCACTTGAAATGTGTAGAAATGTCACACGCCAACTTTGAAATGATTGTGTTCCTTTTCATGAAGAGATACTACAAAAGGGAATCTCTCTTCTAAATACAAACAAAATATGATGTGGTCCATCTGGCTGTGTTTTGGGCACAGGTGTAGCTGATTTTGGAGGGTACCTTTGCTGATCCCTGACTCCATTTTTTTCCATCCTGGAAACAAGCGCTCCTGGAGAAAGAACATCACATTTTACTAGGAAATTCATGACTAATAATATCTTCTCTCTAAGATGCTCCCATTGTCTATAGCCGTTAATAGGTGTCAGTGAAAACAAGAGGAAGTCTCCAAACCTAGCAGGAGGTTGCAGGGTGTAAGTGCCCTCTGTTCACTTTCCTTTCTCCTTTCCTCTTTGGCACAACATTTGTTCTGGCCTTATCTTAACTTCCAGTACTTACTCCTGCAATAAAAGTAAGATAACAGACATGATTGCAGATAATTTCTTTGGAAAGACAATAAAAACACCATGATTATGGCAAATAAACAAAATCCCTTTGCGTTTAGCTCCTTGGCTTGGAGTGCTCCAGCATTGGATTTTTATGTATGGGTCTGATCACGTGATCAGTGCATGGACTTTCCTGAAATGGGAGGTGTGATTCCCAGGAGTGGAGTACGGGGTTTCTGTGGTCAATGCTTCCTATTTGATTCCTAGATCATGTCTTTTTAAACAAAAATTTCATTGTGCTGTTCAATTGCAGGTGAAGCCTGACAAGAAGAGAACTGTATTTTTGAACACACACACACACACACACACACACACACACACACACACACACACACACACAATCTTTTAAGCATGTCACAGGAGTTAGAGTGTATCTTGGGAAAGAAGTGAACTTGGATAAGGGAAATCATGTAACTGTCTATGACAAGGTCGTAGGTAATAGTCAATATACAGAACAATTTTTTTAATTGAAAGAAGACAAGAAGAAAATGTAGTTGGGGGACACTGTTCATAGAACAGTCACACTCAATGCCTGCTTGCCCTGTTCCAGTTCTGGGTCATAGTAATGAATCCAACTGTAGGGCTGGACACATGGTGGTGATTTTTCTTGTTGGTAAAGCTATCATTTGTGGGTCATAATACATCACTGGATTTTTAAAAGTGAAACTTAGATGGCTATAGGAGGAAGAAAATAGACACATTCTGGAAATCGACTTGAGGTCTTTCTTGGTGTGGCAGCATCCCACCTTGTAACTGCAAAGGCAAACTGTTTTCTCTCAGGGTCTCCTTCCCAGTGCAGCGCTATTCTCTCCATCCTGCACTCTAGAATGTGCCTGCAGCTGAGGTTTAATGGGCCAAATTCCAGGCATCCATTGTTTGCTCCATTTTATTTATTTTGTGTGTTTGTTTATTTGTTTGTTTTTGTCAGTCATTTCTGGCACTTTTAGTTGTAGTACTATTTCCCCTCACAGATTATTCTTCTGTTTTATGGGTTTATTTTTGCTGAAATGCTTAGGTGTGTGGGGTTTGAACTTCCTGGAAATGTACACTAGAACTTTACTTATATCCTTTTTTTAATATTCTATTTTGTGTGGCTTCTTCTTTCAATGGGTCCGTCCATAAATTATTGGAATTCTTTTTTTAGGTTTCTTCTGGTGTTAATATACAATATTTCCCATTGAAGTTTAAGTAGATAAAATTAGCACTAAATATCATTTCTCTATGTGTGTATTTTATAAGCTGACAACATTCTAAGAGATTTACAGTGATTTAACTTCAAGGGCTTAATTATTTTTTATAATACATCACTATTAGTACTTATTGAAATTTTCTCCTTGCTTTCAAATTGATACTTGAACTTATGTGATGTATTGTTAAATAAATTGAGGCATTTATAATTAGAAAAGCATCTCAAATTTTTTACAAATTGCTAGCATAATCCCAAAGATCAGGCTTTTCCAACTTTATTCTCTTTTGTGACCAAATTCTTATATTCACTTCACAACACTTCATCTTTCAGAGTTGCTTCTGATGAAAGTGGTGATCAGCTTGCTCTTCTTTGTAAATTCTGTAGCTTAACTAAAACAAAGTGTATATATACTATTTCTGTATGGTGTGCTGTGTATCTGTCTTTATAACAAGCTCCATATATGTGTCGTGCATAGATATGACTGGTAAAGATACACATTCACAAAATTAAAGTCAGTTAAGAGTTTAGAACGATTTCCATAATCTTTCTTTTTAACTTATTGAGGTTTTGGGCCTTCCCTCATCGACAGCTAACCCTGTGTGAGGGCATCTCAGCACACGGAAGAGCTTCTCTTATGCCCTGATGCAGAATCCTCCTACTGGTCCTCAAGAAGGAGGCTGGAGTCCTGGTCTCTCCTCTAGTCTGCTTTTGTGAACTTTCCCTTTAGCATCCATAGGCCTCAGTTCAAACTCTCACAATCAGAATTTGATAAGATCTCAACACCTCCAGTTCTGCCACAGGGGAAGAATCCAGAGCTGTGGGGATGCCTGTGGCTACAGCTCACACTTGTCTGGTGACTTCCTCATCCCTGGGGACTCCACTTCCTGGCTGTTTCCTAAATGCTGTTTCTGTGTAACGTGGCTTTGTGTATGGCATTGTCTAGTTTTGGTGGAGGAAACAAAAACATGATGCATAAAACACCATCCTCTCAGATAGGCTTGGGAAGGATAGATTTGCTGTGTGTTCATCTTTTCCTTCCATCGCACAACCATAAACAGTTCAGGATTTTTAATAGATTATTTTGTTGTTTCACATTCTCTGAATGCACTGTAAGTTTTTTTTTTTCACATTTAATTTACTCTTATATTCTAACTTGTAGTTTCTGACTCTGAGAGGCATAACGATAGATTATTGGTAATTACTTAAAGTCCCAGAATACAAATTAAATTGTATTGATTTCTTCTTTCCCTTAGAATGTGTTTTCCTTTATAGTCAAGATTTTTATCTACCTCCACTTTGCTGAGCTTGTCTATTTTCTTAATGTAAATCTATGCCTTACTACTTTGGTCTGTACAACAGGTTGGTTTATATTAGCAGAGAAGTAAGTTCCTTCCCGATAGAAGTGGACTGCCCCTCCTCTCTGAAACCCAGCTGTGTGATAACCTGGGACGTAGGACATCCTGTAGAATACACTATTGGTCCTTCACAGGCCATTCAATACTAAAGGTTTAAATGTCTCTACCACTTTCAGACATTTAATAAAAACTTTAAAAATTCTTTCACCTCACATTTCTTTCTATGTTTTTAATAAGCATATACCAATTGTACACAGTGATAGATTTTGTTACTTAGTGCATATGTATCATAATGCCATTGCCCTGTCTTCTCACTACCACTTAGTCTTCTTTCTCTCCCCAAGTAGCCCTGTTCCTATTCTGGATTTTTCTGAAGACAGACTATGTTGTGTTCACCCTTCAGAGTCTTATGATTTTACTCACTATGATGAGCCAGCTGATCTCTTACTTCATCCACTTCCTTCAGTCTTACCCTCGCTTTGCCTCCTGCTTCTCTCAGTCTAATCAGCCCACTTGCTAAATTTTCCTTTGATATTTAAAAATTTGGACTCTGACGAATGGATAAAGAAACTGTGGTACACTTTCACTATGGAATACTACTCAGTTATTAAAAACAAGGAATTCCTGAAATTTGTGGACAAATGAATTGAACTAGGAATGATCATAATGACTGAGTTCACCCAGAAGCAAAAAGAGTCAAATGGTATATACTCACTTACATCGAAACACTAGCCGCATGTCCCATGAAAGTTTTCACTTACCAGGAAAGTGGGTCAGAGGGGAAGACATCCTATTAGGACTTTAGGTGAGAGAAGCATGGGGGAATGGGGAAATAGAAGGATCCAGAGTGTCCTAGAAACCTACAAGAAGAAGATTATGATGCGCGGATCTGGGTCCAGGGGTCCTGTTCAAACTACAGTACCAGTCAGGGACAATATAGGCAGTACAGTTTGAACGCCTACCCAGATCTAGCTGATGGACAGGACATTCTCCACCGTTGAGTGGAGAGTAGGGTCTGACTTTCATATGAACTCTGTGCCCCATTTTTGACCATGTCCCCTTGATGGGGAGGCCTGGTGGCACTCAGAGAAGGATAGCTGCCTACCAAGAAGAGACTTGATACCCTATGAACATATACAGGGGGAGGAGGTCCCCCTCAGTCACAGACATAGGGGAAGGGAGTAGGGAGAAAGTGGGACGGAGGGAGAAATGGGAGGATACAAGGGATGGGCTAACAATTGAGATGCAGTATGAATAAATTAATAAAATATTTTTAAAAATTTAGACTGTGGTGCCCCCTATTTGACTACTTCCCCTTGGTGGGGAGGTCTGGTGGCACTCAGAGAAAGGGGAAGCAGGCTATCCGGAAGAGACCTGATAACATGTGATCCCATGGTGTGGGAGGAGGTCCCCTATGGTATAGGGGAGGGAAAGAGGGTGAAAGAGGGAGGGAGGGGGGAACGGGAAGATACAAGTGAGGGGATAACAATCAGGATGTAATCTGAATAATAGAATTTAATTAAAATATTTAGAATCAGTGACCATTTTCTTATAATAGATATCCAGTGTGGATGAGAAGAGGGAGCTAAGTGGGAGAGGGTAGAGGAGGGGAACCAATGCAAGAATCAAGTGTGGGAAGAGAGGGTGGGAGGTGACAGGACTGGGAGAGAGAGGAGGAAACTGATTGTGTGTGTGTGTGGGGGGGAACACGTCTGAGACAAGCTAGACACACGGTAGGCTCCTAGGAAGATATGGAGTAACTCTAGCTGAGACTCCTAGCAGTGTCAGGACTCCTAGAGACTCCTAACATGGAGACTGAAGTCGCTACCTCCTAGCCAGTGGAGGGAAGGGGACACCAACCCACCCACAAAACCTTCAATCCAAAATTCACCCAGCTTATGAGATGTGCAGGAATAAAGATGGAACAAAGACTGAGGGACTGGCCAGCCAATGACTGGCCCAACTTGAGACTCACCCCATGGGAGAAACACAAACCATGACTTTATTAATGATATTCTGCAATGCTTGCAGACAGGAGCCTAGCATAACTGTCCTCTGAGAGGCTCTAGTGGAATGGTTGCTGAGACTCACAGCCAAACATTAAGCAGAGCTTGGGGAGTCTTGTGGAAGATAGAGGGATCCAGAGGGCACAAGAAGACCAACAGAGCCAACTAACCTGGGCCCCGTGGAGGCTTACAGAAACTGGAGCACCAACTAACGTATGTTGCTGATGGGCAGCTTAGTTTTCATGTGGGTCCCCTAGTAAGTGGAGCACGGGGAGGGGGGGGGAAGGAGAGTGTCTCTGACATGAACTCTGTTGCCTGCTTTTGGATCACTTTCCCCTAGCCTGGCTGCCTTGTCTGGCCTCAGTGGAGGATGATTCACTCAGTGCTGATGTGACTTGATGTTCTGGGGTGGTTTAGTAGGGGAGGGTTCCCTTCTCTGAGGATAAGGGGAGGGAGAAGAGGGTGGGAGGGTGGGTCTGGGAGGAGAGCAGGGAGGGGGCTGCAATCGGGATTTAAAGTGAATAAATAAAATAAAATAAAACCATACTACGGATCTAATTTTTTTCTCCTGTTTGTTGTGAAATCTCAACTTTTTTGGTAAAGGGATTATTGTTTTTGGTTTGATTTTCCCATCTTTTCATGGAGGTTTTTTTTCTGAGCCATATGGTGATCTTAGCTCTGTGTTCATTTTAGTTTTTGAAAACCATGGACACACACACACACACGCACGCACGCACGCACGCACGCACACACACACAGAGAGACAGAGAGAGAGAGAGACAGACAGAGAGAGAGAGAGAGAGAGAGAGAGAGAGAGAGAGAGAGAGAGAGAGAGAGAGAGAGATGTAGTGCTGTAGTGTGGGTTGCATCCAAAATTTGTTTACTGGTATTAAACAGAGATGGGGCGTTCCCGCTCCCTGCTTTCCTGCCTGGATAAGTGCTGTTGCTGGCAGTTGTTTAAAACAAACATAGAAGGAGAGGGATGCCAGGCACCACATTTTGCCTCTGAAAATAAACCTTATTTCCAGCATCTGCCTGAGGGCATCGCTCCTAGTCCTTGGGTACATATTTCACAGTCTGAGATTTCTCCAGACATCCTCATCTCTACAGAAGCCCCTGCTGGCCAGTATCTTGAACTCCTTTACTTTTATTTTTCACAGAGTTTTCCAAATCTCTGATTCATTACTGATAATAGTTATTTGTTAGCCTTACTGTTACAGATTTCTTTTCATTATTAATATACTTAAATATCTAGCAGACTAAATACCCTGAGGTAGATGACTGGGCCCATTTAGCCACGTCAATCCATATCCCCTCCCTTGCAATATCTCTGTGGTACTCAGAGTCAGGGAAGAGTGAAACTGTAAACACTGGTCTCTTTGATATGTGCTTCCGATCTGAAGGATTGGGATCTATGTTGTCTGATCTTCCTTGTGCTGTATGGCCCAGGTATTTTAAAATACAGATTTTAATTCTCATGTGTCATTATTCTGGGGGCTTGGGGCCTGGATGAAAGCTGCAACACGGAAAGTAGAGAGAGGAAACATTAGCACCAGTAGAACTTGGTTGCTGAAGATACCCTCAGTCATTGTTAGACCAAAGCAGCCTAGGTGGGGACCTATTTGATGTCATTTGGGTGTGGGGTGGGAAACTGGGTCCACAGAAAGGAGAATCCAAGTAAGAGACTGCCCCCCAATAGCAGTAAAGAATAAAGTCACTACAAATGAGATGCAATATAAAGAACTGACTAACATAATGGGGTATGTGGTGGTTTCATGTAAATGGAACTCCAAAGACCAACCAAAGTCCCTGGCTGACGGTTGTGTAGATTTCCATTTACAAAGTGAGTAATCAAGCCATGACTTTTATCTTCTTCACCTTGTTATAATAAGCATGGATATATGAGATAAAAAAATTCTTGCCAAGCAGCCGATTTTCAAGCCATTGAGAAATTACTGAAATGTACTTTGCCTATGTTTTGCTTATATCCATATGTAGAAGTGAGGGGCTGACAATCAAACAGCGCTCAGGTTAGGGGTGAGTTGGAAAACTCAGCTCTCACTTGAAAACTACCAGACAAAGATGTTGAAGTCAGCTGAAACTTAACAACAAAGAGATGAGAGGCATGGAGTGTGACAGACACAGACACTGGGCTACTCAGAAGCCTTCATGTAGCTTCTCGGCTATTGGTGACTGACTGGATGTACCTTGGATAACTTTTATCTAAGGAAGCCACTGGGAGATGTTGACCTGTTTGTGGGTTGTGTTGTTCAAAATTAATTCCACCACTCTAACGATTTTTAGTTGTGAGCAAAGGCATCAGCAGACCTTTCAGACTATGCTACACCAGTATTTTTTACTTCAATGACATCATCACTAAGTGAATCTTGAGGCAGACGGGGGAATGACATCACACATTCAGCACAAACCAAAGCAGGTGTGGGCTCAGGTCATACTCACAGTTGGTGTGGGCATTCTTGTACAAGGGGACTGCATGGAAGCCTGTGGAGTTTGTTGTTTTAGGGACCAAATTCAGTTCTGTCTTCTACTCCTAGTGAACTCTCAAGATCCTCCCTCTTCTCCTCTCATATCCTGTGTACTTCCTTCAGGGGTGCTTCTAGAAAAAGCCCAAGATTTCTAGTACTAAAAAAATAGTCAATGTCACCAAAGCATTTTGGTGAAATAGTGTTTCAGACATAGGAAAAAAAATTTTTAAGAAAAACCAAATGCTATTCCTAAATCACCATTTTCCCTCTATTTATTTATCTTCCATCTACCATGAAATTTTTACATTATATTTATAATTTAAAATTCTGCCCCGGGACATCTCAGGTAGCAGAGGATGATCCTGAACTTCTGACTCTCCTCCCTCCACCTACTGAACGTGAGCATCACAGTCAAACTCTTTACCCAGCAAGCTCCACCTTAGTCTGTGGCGTTTCACTCTTTTCCTCTTAGGGCATCCTTCTCTAGCCCATAGTGGAGGAGTTTTAGGTATAGGTGTGACTACAGACAATATCCTTCAGAGGACCCTGGAAAGGTTTACTTTGCTCACTGTCATCCTCCTAGAAAATGGAAAAACACACTTCCATTAAGTACTGAGCTGGGCAATAATACTCACCATTGAGACAACTGCTGTCCAAGCAGAGACGCCCCTGCCCAGCAACCTTCAAGTATACAGTAAATGCTTACCTTGGCTCTGTTTTCTAGATATTGTATCTAGGCAGCAACTTTCCAGGCACACAGAGGAAAGGCACATTGCCTTTCACGTGCTGCCCATCAATCTGTGAGAAACATCTACGCACCCCATAGTAGTCATCTCTCCTGAGTTGAAGGAAGCAGCGATTTATCTCCACTTATGTTGGAGAACCAGCAGGGAGTGATTTCAAGACTCCAGAACACAGGGTGGCACTTACAATCCACCCTGGGAGGCACTTAAACATTACCCTGTGTTTGAGCTGGTATTACCTCCCAAGAGATCTGTCACCCTCACACAGATACTGAGATGCTGGGTAAATCCGACCTTTCCCCTCTCTCCTCCCTTCCATCCTTTTACCTTACTAATTTGGCTGAGATTTAGTCACTAAATTTAAGGGATTAGACTTAAAACCCAAATTTGGAGAATATCAATTGCCTCCAGTGCTCCATCCACTCCTCAAACAGTGATTAAGTATAAAGCACACAAGCTCAGAGAGATTGCTTGAAGATGCTGCACACTCAGCAGTAGAATGAACAGATAGGGCTGGCTGTGAGGAAAGCGTTAAAGCAGCAAACTTGCTTTCCCACTCCTTTGCTCTTGTCTCACTGCCTCATTGCGATTCTGCATGCCCACCCACCCTTTCCTCATCAAGAATCTTAGCAGACTCGAGCATGGCTTTTTCTTAAAGTCTTTGTCCAATATTCATTTCCTTAGACTGAAATGTATTCATCAGCAATTAAGACTTCCCCTGTCTCTTGCCTCCACTGCTTCGCTTTTATTTTCAAGTGCTTTTATCTTTCTCCCGTTCACAATTTCTTGCTACTGCTTTCCATCTCTCCTTTGCTCTGTGTAATCTCTTCATTTCTGGGATGTCTTTGGTAGCAAAGCAGTGTCAGCACATAGTGGGGAGTACTAAAGATGTCTGAAAAGATGTGGGGAAAGAATCCGAGCTGGAGGGGGGAGGGGCAGCTCAGGCTGACCCTGGATATGTGCAGAGTACTCCAGTTTGCTTAGTTTTAGAGCCGCTTGTCCATCATTTTCAATAGTTTTCTGTGTCAGTTATAAAGAGTCAACATGGAAGCAAAGCTGCAAGTTGAATAGTTATAAAAGATTATACGAGATACATGGTTAGCAAAAAATTTAATTAATCAGATTAATGGCTAACATATTGGCTGATGCTGAGTAATTTTATTACTATAGACTTAAACTGTTTTTCTGGTGTATCAACTAAAGAAACTTTATATATATATGTGTGTGTGTGTGTGTGTGTGTGTGTGTGTGTGTGTGTGTGTGTGTGCATGTTTATGTGTGTACACACAGAGAGAGCTTTCCTGTAGTGTACAAGTTAAAAGAGCAAAGGTGTACCATTTGGTTTATGTATAAAATAATTGTGAATTGTTTAACAAATGGAGTTCCCAGGTACGTGCAGGAATTGTATTTCTGAGACCACAGCACCCGGCAGTACTCTCTAAGAACAATTGTTCCTAATCCTTCACGGGGATCACATATTAGATATCCCGCGTATCCGATATATACATTATGATTCATAACTGAAGCAAAATCACAGTTATGAAGTAGCAATGAAAATAATTTTATGGTTGGAGGATCACCACAAAATGACCAACTGTATCAAAAGGTCACAGCATTAGAAAGGTTGAGAACCACTGTCTTAAAGCCAACAGATATCAATGGAGACATTTCAAACAGAATAATCCAGAGATCCTTGAGACAGTGACCAGCATTCCCAGGGCAGGCAGTGTATATATGGTACATACCACTGCACTATTGATTAGCCTCGAACAGAAAATTGTACAAGACATGCTGCCAAGGATCTTGGAAGCAAACAAAACAAATATGTGCTATAAGGGTTAGAATACATGTAATATTTTTTATTGTCTGTGAATGTGCTCACAGCAGTGGGATTCTCTTATAAGAAAGACAAGCTTCCTGTGGACATTGAGTAAATAGCAATTTGCTATTAAAAAAAAAGCCATGGCTGCTGTTCATGGAAAAATACATCTCCTGGAGGGCGAGAATTTGTACAGCTTCCATGTAAAGTCTTTTTCTCAAGATGTTTTACTTTCTGGAGCTGAGGACTTGGGAAACAACTGATTTGGGCTGAGTCCCAGGTAAGGTTCTCTGTTCTTCAACAGAGTCAGGAAGTCCTTTCCGTCTATGTAGCTCTGTGGTTTCCAAGTCACAAGTAAAGTGGTTCCGTTCAGTGGAAGCCAAGCTCTATTACTTTTCTTTTGACTTTCTTTCCCATGCAATTTTTATTCCAAATATGGAAATCCATGGCATGTTCCAAATTCTTCTCAAGGCAATAAATGATTGGCCAGTGACAAGGGAAATCTAAGTTAAGGCACAGATAATATGAATCGGGTTTGAAAAGGTTTTATTTAGCTATAAAAGTGTTGCAGATTATTATTATTTTTTAGCAGCTCGAGAATGCAGACAGTCTTCCTTATAGACCAGTCTGGTTCTTTGGTACCTCGCTGGCCTTTTGGGGATGCTGATGTCAAAAGTTCTCTTAATACTGGGATGATTCCCTTTATTTCCTCCACAGCTATTAACACTTTACCGGCTTACATGATTATTTCAAGAAACATTGCTGGTTTACACGATTATTTCAAGAACACATGCATTTTTTTTTAAAGTTTGACCAAGACTCACACTGTAAACAATGTATAGAAACTTGATGTGTTGTCAAATAAGGGTGCACCCCTATACTTTGTCCTAGTAACATCACTTCCAGGGCTTTTAAGTCCTCTTTCTCTAGAATGCCTTTCATGGGGAACAGTGAGGAACATTTTTTCCAACCATGGGAGCTCAGAACCTCTTGAGAAGTTTGAAATTCTAAGCACATGCTGCCATCCAGCACTCTCATGTAAAGATGACTGCTGAAGGGCTCAAGAATCCTGGCCCAGGTGGATTTCTTGTTGATGTTGTAAGAACTGCATTTCACTATTGACACTCATGTGTGTTCTGTTACAGGTCATGTATTATAGGATTTGATTTGAAGATTGTCATATGGCTTTCTTTTTATTTATTCTGAATGAACTCTAAGTAGAAACTTTAGTTTAAAAGATAGGTGAGAAAATATAGCTCTACTTCTGCCTATGAAATAACACTACTTTAACACACTTAGAAGTCATATTTTTATGGGACTAATATTTTATTTATTTAAAAAATATTTTATTAATTTATTCATATTACATCTCTGTTGTTAGCCCATCCTTAGTATCCTCCCATTCCTCCCTCCCTCCTGCTTTCCTCCTACTCCCCTCCCCTAAATCTGTGACTGAGGGGGACCTCCTCCCCATATATATGCTCATAGGTTATCAAGTCTCTTCTTGGTAGCCTGCTATCCTTCATCTGAGTGCCACCAGGCCTCCCCATCCAGGGGACAGGGTCAAAAATGACCCAGCTATTCCACTCCTTGGAATATACCCAGAAAATGCTCCATCACACAACAAGGACATATGTTCAACCATGTTCATAGTGGCCTCATTCATAATAGTGAGAACATGGAAATAGCCTAAGTGTCCCTCAGTAGAAGAATGGATAAAGAAACTGTGGTACATTTACACTATGGAATACTACTCAGCTATTAAAAACAAGGAATTTCCAAAATGTGTGGACGAATGGATGGGACTAGAAATGATCATAATGAGTGAGTTAACCCAGAAGCAGAAAGAGTCAAACGGTATATACTCACTTATATCTGGACACTAGCCCAAGGAATATGTCCATGAAAGTCTTCACTTATCAGGAAAGTGAGTCAGAGGGGAGGACATCCTTTAGGTGAGAGAAGCATGGGAGAATGGGGAAATAGAAAGATCCAGAGGGTCCTAGAAACCTACAAGAAGAACATTATGACTGACAGATCTGGGCCCAGAGGTCCTGCTCAAACTATGGCACCAGCCAAGGACAATACGTGCAGTAAACTTCAAATCCCTACCCAGATCTAGCTGACGGACAAAACATTCTCCACAGTTGAGTGGAGAGTGGGGTCTGACTTTCACAGAAGTCATATTTTTTACTTAAGCTTGACTTCTATGATTATGCTTCTTTTCAAAATTCTACTGGTTAGACTTCACATTTTACTATTCCTTGAGATTATCGAGCCTTTTACTGTTGATCTTTTTCTCCCCACTGAGTCTAGTAATAATAGTATCAGTGATACAAGGCTATGTATGTTAACTCCCAATGCCTTTCCACGAAGGGATAGGTTATATAATCATCACATCAACTTCTGTTCTCAAATCATGTTCTCTAGGTGTCAAGTGCCAGTGAGGGAACATCTCAGAGCACACTTGGGCTGGGTCATTGGTTAAGGGGAATAAATGAGCTGTTTGAGTAGAGACTATGAAGACACATGACTTTGATTTACCCCCCCCTTTTTTTTTACTTATAAAACCATGTCTGTGGTTTCTTAGGCTGAAATACACAGTGTATTAATTTTATAGATATAATACTCTTGAAAAGGTATACAAACTATGCAGAAACAAAATAATAGCACAATTAATGATTACTTACTCTGCTATTATTCCCATGAAGGCTGCTAGTACTTAGACACATGTGTAAGTTTCTTGTACATAGTGTCAAGATTATAAAATACAGTTTCATAGGTTAGCCTTTATCCAAAGTTATATGGATTAGTGAACTCCCACTGTGCTTTATAAGCTGGCTCTTAGCTCAGAGAAGCTGAGGCATCCAACAAACATGAGTGTGATTGGTGCATTAACGGCAGAGCAATTTTGAGGAATTACTCTTGAATAGCCATAACAGCACATTTCACTGTTATTGAGAAATGTGGCCAAAACCACAAACCTGAATCTGGAAATGATTGGTTTACATAGTATTCTGGATGTTGTCAATGGACACACAATAGCCACCACAATGTCCCCTCCCCTTCTTTTCATTCTTTGCCATTTATCCAGTACCTCAAGAAGGCTCACATGAAGTTTAGCTCTTATGTTCCTCTTTGGGACAAAGCTTTATGGTATAACCATCTGGGATGATTCTACACTGAAAAGGAAGCCACGTGCTAGCATCTACTGCCCATCATTTCTTGCGTCATCATCTTCAGTGTCGCTGTTAAGTTAGTTCTTTACCTATGGGTGCCAAAAAAAGGAAAAAGAAAAGAAAACAAAACAAAACATCAAACCAGAAACAAAGGGTTTATAGCAGAAAATGCAGGTAATTGCATGCTTTTGCTGGTGGCCTTACACAGACATCTGGTTTACATTTTCTGAATTTTACTAGCTCTTGAAAACATGATAGGAAAATTAAACCACAAATGTAAAAGAAGAAGAAGAAGAAGAAGAAGAAGAAGAAGAAGAAGAAGAAGAAGAAGAAGAAGAAGAAGAAAGAAAGAAAGAAAGAAAGAAAGAAGAAGTTAAAAAACTAGACCAGGGAAGAAGAAGGAGGCTGTATCAAGAACAAAAATTAAAATGATCTCCTTCAAAGAAGACAAGAAAAATAACCCCTTCACACACAGCTTGCTCACAAGGAACAGGAATGAGAGCAGGGGTCTGTAGTAGTTTTCTCCAATGCATCAGTATAGCCATGGGACAAGCACCTTCTGTCTAGTTGAGGACTCCTGAGTGCTCATGTCTTTCCATAATCAACTCTTAAGAAAGGAAGCTCTGGAGAAACACAAGGCACATTTAAACAGGTCAAACAAACAGGAACTTCATCATCATCATCATCAACAACAACAAAATAGCCCGTGATGTGTATTTTCTTTTTGTTTCCTTACCTTACCTGACCTACTGATTGCCTTCTCAAGTCAAGTAAATGCTGAAATTTCATTTCATGATACCAGGAAGTAGTAGACATGATTTCCAATTTAAAAAGTCCAGTTCAGTTACACGCACACACACACACACACACACACACACACACACAAATTTGGAAATAGTACTTTAAGGGGGAAAGTATGTTCAGAAGTGCAAGGACTGATAATACTCTAAGTTGCTCTAATTACTCATCTTATTAGCTTATTCCAAATCTTAGACATCATAAAATTCAATAACATATCAACATGGGGATAACTGCTCATTCATTCTTTTTTTTCCCTAGAAAGGACTTCTGCTCAGAATATACCCAACTACCCAAATGTTAGCAGCACTTGGCTCAGCACATTCTGTGTGTCCTTTCCACATCAGGATTAATGAGCAGTCTTGTGGAATTTGGCTGTAGATATAATCTTTGTCTGACTTTTTTTTTTAATTCACTCAGTTTTGTTCCATTTTCAGATCCAGAAACTATATAAATGGTCAAGAATATAGGTTTTGTCCTTTGGAGCTTTTAATGATTTCATTTGCCTACTTTTAATTGTAAACTGGTGGAGAAAGAACTTGAACAGTTCAGTTTACTGGCTGAAGCTCCTGAAATGATTCATCTGACAGATAGTTCTAGTAGGTCTGCGTGTCTTCTTTTCCAGGCTTTTGCATGGTGCTTCCAGAAGTCGTTGGACTATGCTCCAAATTATTATTTTTTTAGTATTTTAAAATTATTTCATCTATTTATCATCTATCTATCTATCTATCTATCTATCTATCTATCTATCATCTATATTTATATTCACTTTACATCCCAATCATAGCTCCTCTCCTCCTCTCTTCTCTCTTCCCCCATCCTCCCTCCTCTACTCCTCAGAAAAGAGGAACCCTCCCACCAACCTACCTTAACACATCACATCACAACAGGATTGAACATATCCTCTTCTACTGTGGCCTGACAAGGTAGCCCTGCCAGGGGGAAAGTGATAAAAAAAAAAGGCACGCAACAGAATCCAAGTCAGAAACAGCTCCCAGTCCTCTTACTAGGGGATCCAAATGAAGACTAAGCCACCCACGGGTACATATGGATAGCAGGCCTACATTCAGTCCAGGCATGGTCCTCGGCTGGTGCATCAGTATCCGCAAACCCTCATTGGGCCCAGGTTAGTTGGCTCTGTTGGTCTTATGGTGGAGCTCCTTTTTTCTCCAGGTCCATTTATCCTTCCCCAGACTCTTCCACATAGCTCGATGTGCTCCAATGTTTGACTATGAGTCTCAGGGTCTCTTTTGATCTGCTGCTGGGTGGTGCCTCTCAGAGGACAGCTATGCTTAGGCTCCTGTCTACAAGCATAGAAGAGTGTCAGTAAGTGTCTGGGGTTGGCTCTCTTCCATGGAGTGGGTCTCAGGTTGGGCCAGGCATTGGTTGGACATTCCTTCAATGTCTGCTCTCTCTTTATCTCTGCATATCTTGTAGGCAGGGTCTTTGGGCAGAAGTTTTTGTGGGTGGGTTGGTGTTCCCCCTCCCTCCACAAGGAGTCCTGTCTGGTTAGATGGTGGCATCTTCAGTCTCCATGACTCCTGGCACTAGGGGTTTCAGCTGGTGTCACTCCTATACCCTTCCAGGAACCTATCCTGTTACAGGTCTCCAGCTTGTTTCAGAGATGCCACTGCCCTCAGTTTCCCTTCTCTCTGCAAGCCCCCTGTCCTCCTGCCCCCTTTCCCCACATCTGATCCCCACCCTCACTTACCTTAGCAATCCCTCTCCTATTTTGTTCCCTCTCTTCAACCACTTTTGCCATCTATATATTTCCCCTTCTGAGTGAGACCTAAGCATCCTCCCTTGTTACTTAGCTTCTTTTGATCTGTGAATTATAGTATGGTCATCCTGCACTATATGGCTAATATCCACTTATAAGTAATTACATGCCATGTGTGTCTTTTCAGGGTCTGGGTTACCTCACTCAAAATGATATGTGCTAGTTTCATTCCATTTGCCTGCAAGTTTCATAATTTCCTTGTTTTTAATAGCTGAGTAGTATTTCACTGTGTAATGTACCACAGTTTCTTTATCCATTCTTTGGCTGGGGGACTTCTGGGTTGTTTCCAGTTTCTGGATATTACAAGTAAAACTGCTATGAACATGGTTGAGTAAGTGTCCATGTTGTATGGTTGAGCATCTTTTGGGTATATTCCCAGGAGTAATATATCTGGGCCTTGAGGTAGAGCTATTCCTAATTTTCTAAGAAAGTGCTATATTGATTTCCAAAGTGGTTGTACAAGTTTGCACTCCCACCAGCAATGGAGGAGTGTTCCCTTTTCTCCACTTCTTTGCCAGCCAGGTAGCATGTGTTATCACTTGAGTTTTTGATTTTACCCATTCTGACAGGTATAAGAGGGAATCTCAGAGTCATTTTGATTTGCATTTCCCTGATGACTAATGATGTTGATCATGTCTAAGCCACTAGAGATTCCTCCATATACAAAACCTAACTGTAAAGTGCATTTACTTTTTAAAAAATCATATCTCATATGATGAGAAATATCAATTCAGCATTTTGAAACATCATGTTTCCCCATCATATTTTGTCTTCTTTCTCTTGTCTCACTTTTACTTCCCCCCTCTTATTTTGAAGAAATGGAATATTTGAGTTCAAATCACAATCTTCCTACCTTTTGTGTGATATATTTCCATCTTACCCTTACCAAAGAGGATAAAAAAGACACATCTTCTTGGAGAGCTTTTGAGTGGTCACTTTGATGTACAAGAATTACTCAGAATAAGCTGCTGGTGATGTTACTTGGAAGCAGATGGGTGGTAAAGAGTACTGGTGGAGTTTTTAGACAATGACATCTTAAAAAGTTTTATCAATTTTATTTGTATTCTCTTCAAATCTCTCTGTGTGTGTGTGTGTGTGTGTGTGTGTGTGTGTGTGAGAGTGTGTCTGTGTGTGTGTGTGTGTGAGTGTGAGTGTGTGTGTGTGTGTGTGTGTGTATGTGTATGTGTGTACATGCGCATGTAGAAGCATGCTAGATACTTTGGCCAGAAAAAGATCCACAAATAGCCAAGAAGATAATATGCATGATCAAAGAGGAAGTTGTGTGCTTCTGAGTTCGGACCAACAGCTAACTTAGCCCAACCTTTCTGAAGGTCAACTTGGCAATATAAAACAAAATATTTATAAAATAGATGTGTTTTGATACCCCTCTCCCATTTGGGGGAGTTCTCCAAGGATATAACTTGTGTAAGGCTGTATATGGCTGTGCTCCAAGATTATTCATTATGGTATTCATTCAAAAACCAGAATCAACATGAATTGCTTTAGCGAAGTGTAGAGCTTTCAAACAATAGACCACTGTGCTGGGAAAAATTACTTATAATTATGGGAAATTATCATAATATATAAGTAAATGAAAATAATTGCTTTAAACCAGTGAGTTTGGTTTGCATTTAGAGTGGTGGGAGGCAGCATGGACACTGGCTATGTCTCTGGATGTTATGATAATCCTCATTTTGGGTATGGTTTCAGATTTTCTGTGTATATTCTGACTTTCCCTATTCAATTTTCTCTATTCGTTTTCACTTTTGAAGGAATTTCAAGTGAAATGCTCAGATGCTCAAATATTATGGTCTGTTCTTAGAAGTCATATAACATTTTTCTCTGAGTAAACATTGTAAGTAGATTTTAATCATTAGGGGAAAAAATGTCCATCTTTAGCTCCACAACAAAGTAGTCAAGGAGATTATTACAAGCTATGTATATTCACACTTCATGTTGTTTTCATCTGTCACTACATCAATGCCAGGCCTGCCTCTATGAAGTTTTATGGAAAACACAGAATAACACATATGAAAGTGACTTGAAGATTTTAGAAGTACAACTTTGAACAATACACTTAATCCTGATGAAGAAAAGGATATATTATTATCGAAGAGTCAAAGAAAAAGACTAAAGTGTTTTCAAGCTTATTTTATGCATACTTCCTGCTCCCCAGGCTTTTTTAGACATGATCTGCTCACAGTGGGTATTAAATAGGTGGAGAATAGTGAAGAGAGATGGTGTTAACACGTTGTTGGTATTGACTAACAATTCAGTGAAAGTGGCTAATCAGAGAAGATAGAATCAAGTTAGAACACTTCTATTGATGATTTAGCTACTCATCTACATAGTGTAAAATAGGCATGTGACAGGAGAATGTCCCTGTCCTGAAAGTTCTTACTTGCCTTGACATTAGTTTGACATTTGAAGATAACTGGATAAGGTCTGGACAAACTCTACCACAATTAGAGAACAAGGAGCAGATGCTGAGTTTTAAGAATTCTAAAATGACCTTAAAATATGTGTAGGTCAGCTTGAGTTCTGAAATGAGGCTCAACATGAAGGACCTTCAAGGCAAGCAAGGAATGGGAAAAGAGAGATAGAAATGAGTGAAAAGTGAAGTGAAAATGTATCCTTTCCCCAAAACATGGTGACTGCCTGCTGAGTGTTTTCCAGAACTGGCTACCTTCTTTGTTTACCTTATCTTAGTCATTGGTTCTCAAAAGTGGTTTCTAGACCAGCAGGGTCAGTGTTGCCTGGGAGGTTGTTAGACACTCAAACTTAGAGATCTATGGAGACTTCTAACCTCAACATCCCTAGAGATAACATTGAGTCCTTGGTATTCTTGTATGTTAGCCCTGTCACTTTCATCCAGCCCATTTCTGTGTGACCAGGTGTTATTGGTCTTCCAAGATTCAGTTTGCTCTCAGAATCAATCACGATTCCTGAAGTCTTCATGAAAATGTGGGGCCCGTAGGGAGCCCAAACACATGTAATGTCACATCCCACGCTCCTGGAATGAAATCATGTCTTTTGGTCCTACTTGGCTTCCCAAGAATGCTGGCAGACGTAAAGATTGGTTGAGACTTTCAACCAGGGCCATGCTTGTGATGTAATGCTGACAGTGACAAACTTGACAAATTTGTCACAAGATTTTAGTTGGCTTATTTAAAAAAACCCAGAAGTTTAGAGAATGAAACAATCCCCTTCATCTGGATATACTTGCATGGGGAATCTATGGTTTACAGCAATGTTAAAATGGTAGGGATGAGGGTTTGGATTAATGCACAGGAAGAATAGAAAGAGTTTGTGTTCTTGACTATGCTGGCTTAGAGTATCCCTGGGTTCAGATTTATTTCTTTGTTCAAAAGTTAATATCATTTTATGGTATCTTCAATTTAGTTTTCTGTTATTCATAGCCAATTTTTTCAGGTGTATAATCTATATATTAACAGGAAAGACTCAGAGACTTATTTCTTCTTGAACACACCCACTGACGGCCCGGTGGTCAGTGGTCTTGATGTGCTGACCTTGGACATGAAGGCCCTAAAAGTGGCATAGACCCCAATGGACTATAATCTTCTTCAGTCACTCCAGATCCTTACACAGCTTGGTGTCTAGACCATTGGCCAGAACCTGGCTGTACTTTCTGCCCTTCACATGCTTCTGTTTGTTTAAGAACCAGTCTGGGATCTTTGTACTGTTGTGGATTCTGCATGATGGTGATCACACGCTCCACCTCATCATCTTCTGTGAGTGCTCCAGCCCTTTTGGTGAGGTCAATGTCTGCTTTCCTCAACACCACATGAGCATATCTCTGCCCCACACCCTCAATGGCAGTGATGGCAAAGGCTATTTTCCGCCGCCCATCGATGTTGGTGTTAAGTACTAAAGACATTGTGGTGGCACAAGCAGCATGTAGGCCTCCTGTGGAAGAGCTATTCACAGCCAATTTACACGTCATTGCTTGGTTCTGATTCTGATTTATATGTAGATTTTAATAATAATCTAGGCTAAAGTTATTGGTATTTTGAGAGCTATTAGGAGAAGCAGCCTGAAGTTAGAATCTTGTGTAGATACATAACAGAGATGATGCGCCCTTGTACCATGGATCTGAGGGATGAACTCTACTGAAATAATGGGGGGAAACTGAGGAATTTTCTTTCTTTCTTTCTTTTCTTTCTTTCTTTTTTTTTAATAAATTTCTCTATTTTGATGTACACCCACAAAATAGTGAACAATATTAGTTAAAAAAAAATCTACTAATTATTTGAATTACATGATTCTTCATATTTCAGCTTACTCTTAAGCCAGACCACCAGGAATATCTATTGTATTCTGTATTCTTAAATTACTTAGATTCTGACTATAACCACTGTCTCTTCTATCACTTTCCATTATAAAGAATGGTTTAGCATCACCTCCAGTGTTCACAGATCTTCTCACACCCTGGATATAAAAAAATACATCACTTGTTCCCAGCTTACCATGGGGCTACTTCCTAATAAACTCACCCTGTTGAAGTCATTTTTTATAAAACTGTGTTCATTTCTCTTAGTTTCTTTCTTAACCCCACTGTCACACAAATGATTGAGACTCTTTTCTATTTCTCTATAAGGATTTACAACACAATCTTGTTTAAGTTTGTTCTTAGCCCTCTATGTTATCCTGACTCTATCTTTCCAAAATCTCTACCTTACTTGCTTTTTAGTTCTTTCTTTGCTCCAGCTGAATGTCTTCATCTCTCTTGCACCTCTGCCTATGGCTGAATCTCTGCTCAATCCCCTACTTCCTCTTGTAATTGTTCCTCCCTTACCTGACAGGAAGTCAAGCCCTATTCTCCCCCCTGCTCAGTGATTGTCTGTGACCTGCTTTATTGATAGATCAGGGGACAATTGAGGAACAGAGTTTATACAACATTAAGACAGAAGAGTTGTAGAACAAGGCTTGCAATCAGATATGGGGGATACAGAAATTAGCATTTGAATTACACAATAACCTTATGATAACACCACCCTAAATGGAATCTGTGCCCAACACATCCAAGCTACACATCATCATGGCTATAAATACAGAGCACTATACAGAAAGGTCTGTTTATCCTTAAATTCATATAAGTGGCTGAGTAGGGCCTGTAGGGGGCCCCTGCTACTGCTGCTCATCTTTGCAAGACTATTTGTTACTAGTCTGAGGGGTGACCAAAACTGATCATATAAAGTCTAGTTTGTACCAGATGAGTGACATCTTCATCCCATCATAAATTGAAAAGTCACAAGGCCAATCATCATACATTAAGAACCAGGAATATCTTTCTGAAATTTCTTCGGAGACCAAACATGCTTCAAACCATCAATGATCTTTTGCTTTTGATAGTGTCTGTAACTCCAGCAATCACTGTTTTCAGTGGTACCTAGGTAAGCTGGATCATAGTAACCAAGGGCCAACTGGCACAATTGCTGCCACAGCTGCTGCTGGCCTGGAAGGCAGTTTTCTGTAGTGGAACTTGCAGGTTTATGAGATGTTACTGAGGCCCAGTGTGGAGCTTAATCTTTATTGAACTATTGCAGCAATCCAGCTTCATATTTGAGAAAAAGCTTATCCTCCTGTGTTAGACTGTCAAGAGTTTCTTGTGCCCAGTGTCTTAGTTACAACATACAGAGTTCACTGAAATAGTGTCTTTAGCTCAAATGTCATGTGTTTCCACAGTTGTCAGATGAGGACAGATATGGCCAGACACATCTTTCTTCATACTTGGCTTGGCTGGGTTCTTAGAGTGCTATTTTCCTTGGAACAATTTCTCTTTCAAAGATTGTATAATACAGCATCCATAGTGACTTAGGTTGATCCCTCCTAGCCTATTAAACTAGCCTATGGCTAGTTTCTCTGAATGTTTGTGAATCTTATGATAGAAGTCTCTATCTCTGTCTAGATTATGTTATAACCCCATGAACATCAGCAGATGCTGTAATCTAAGTAAAAGGAGCTAGAAGTTGTCCAAATGTAAATGAGTATGTCCACGGCAGTATATTGAAAATCCCCAGAGATCCCATCACCTGAAGATGGCTCATGCTACCATCCTTGAAGAATGACAATATTGTTTGTGACTGTGTCAGATATTTCCTTTGTAGACACACGTGTAAATATTTTTATGACAAAAACATCTTATGTGTTTCTTTCAGCAAGCATTTCTTGACCATTCAGTTTACTAGACAAGGGTACACTTTGTGGTGAGACAGAAGTAGATATGGCACACACTTCCTTTAGATAGAAGCAAGCTTCTGGCTAAGGAAGTAATGAGAGGTCTGTGTCTGCCCTTGTTATTAATGGGAAGTCAATTATTTAACTGATTCATCCAAAGCTTCTTAAAGCTTGAAGCTCAGTTCAGGTATCTGTGCTGAAAGTGGTCTCCAGGCACTCCTCAGCTTTCTCACACGCCCCTCCCCCCGCTACCCCGTGACCAACCCTTGATTAAGCCTTCCCAGTTTTTCCTCCTAGCACTTACCAATATCCGAAATTGTCTATCCATCTGTAAAATAATTTCTGAAAGCGCAAGTTGTCCTTCCTGTGCACCCGGAGTGCTCAGTGTTTATAATGTGTTTTGAATCAAACCATGAGTGAAATCGCACAGCTGCACCTTTGAAAGACTTCAAATGGGCTTTCCAAATCTGGAGATTGTGCTCTGTGCTTTCAATGCTGAGAAGGAGAAAGGGGTCCGACAGGTCTAGCAAGAGGCTAGCAGCATGGAACAGTCTCTAAGGAACCTGGACGGCCCAACACTCTAGTTACAGCAGTCAGTGTGTAGCTAGGGAAAGGGAGCCTGGCCAGGAAGCCAGGAGTGAGCACTCCCGGAGGAAAGACTTATCTGTGAGTGGAACGTGACATTTAGAGTTCAGAAACACCAAGTTTCTTCTCCAAGTGGGATTTGTGGCATAGAGTTTCAGTGTCTTCACCATTGGGCTTAGAATTACTTTGGAATCGTTTGGAGGAAATTTCGAGGTTTGCCTCTCAGGAGAGTGTCTCTCTAGCTCAGGCTGGTAGTTATGTGTACACCTGTAAGGTGTACTTCTTCACACTGTTTCAGTCCTCCAGATGTTTGGATGTGGGATGATGAGCCCCTCTCACATGGTGTGTTTTCAGGAGTGTCTACTTCCCATATGAGCAATCTTTGAGGGGCAGGGCCAGGAGCAACAGCTAAGGCAACCTACATCACTAGCAGTTCACTGGTGGATATTTTCCACTGTCACTGTGTCACTGGCTGGCTTGAGCTGCAAGAGGGAGGGCAGGGGCTATGCTCTCATTAAGGCCTGTTTGACCAAACATTTGCCTGCTTTGTAAATCAGCACACAGTGAATACACACACACACACACACACACACACACACATCTTGTTTAGAGTGGAATTTTGACTTGCAGATGGTGGGTTTCTGTGCCTGTGCTCATCCCAATGCTTGTGCTGAAAACTGGTTTGTGACATTGGTTTGTGACAAAGTCAATAGTTTTATTGGATTTGTGCCAATGCTTCATTGTTAAGGTAAAATCTTAAAAACTAATGGTGGGTGACATTGTATTCAAGTACTTTTGAACTCCCCTACCTTTCCTGTCACTAGCACAGAGGACAAAAGAAGAAGTATTTGTTTGTTCACTAATTTCTTTGTAGTCCTGGGGATTGAGCCCAGAGCCTCATAGACTCTTGTGTGCTAGGTAAATGCTCTCCAATTGAACTGTAACTCTAGCTCTCTTTTAAACTTGTTATTTTACACTACTCACGCTGGTCTTGAACTCACTCTGAATGTAGCTCAGGCAGTCCTCAAACTTTTCATCTTCTTGTCCCAGCCTCTACAGGCTGACAGCTTAGCAGTTAACATTGCATTTAAAAACAGCTGATCACGATGGAGACAGTAAATCATTGTCTTCTTCTGAGTTTCAGTTTCTTCCTCTATAAGTGCAGACAATTAACTGTTTTATAGGGCCACTGTGGAGATTAAAAGGAGATGAAATACAAAGGAAGCTTTGCGCCCTGCCACATTGTAAGCACCCATTAATGTCAGTTTGCAAACTTGGCTTCCTCCCATGTGGAAGCCAAGATCAATGCCCACCTAGAAGCAGTGAGCCACAAGACTACATCCATTGGCTAACTGGGTCCTGTGAAATCCTTGGTCTGCATGCTGGACAGTTTTACTAGACAATCTCCAAAGCTACCCAAATTACTTTCTTGTTTTAACACTTGGGTGAAATATGGCCATGCATAATGCTATTATTGGTGAGAAGCAAGCAGCTGGCAGAGGGCAGGCACCCTCTCAGTCCTAGGAATGGAGTGTGGTCTGTTCCCTCCCAGTTGGCGTTTCTATATTGTCCTTGAGAATCAGATAGCCGGACAAGCATTCTGCTCAAGACTGCAGCGGTCTCTGTGTTTGTTTAATGATTACTACAGCTTGCTTTGTAATTATGACTGCATGAGCAATCCTGCTTGATCCAGGGAACTTTCAGAAAGTAATGACAGTAATTTACAGCCATGTGGCTTCGTGCGGATGCTTATGTTCTTGGTCCGGAGCCCGCTTGCTCGCTCTGTTGACTGCCCGATGGCCCCACTCTCCACCTGCATAGCTCTTCCTGTTTCTGGTGTAACACTGTAGTATGGACAGTGAGTATACGGGAAGGCCAAAGGAAACAGAAAGCGTATTGGGAAAGGAAGATTGAGTCTGGAAGAAATTCCTTTCGTTGCTTTCTCATCAGGGGAAGTCGTTCATCTCTCCTTACCTCACACCCACACCAGCCCTGTGCCTCCTCGTTAGTGAATATAAAATCAGCACATGTTAGCCTCTTGGGGGTGTACCTAGAGCTTTAAACAAATGTGGAGAATTCCTTTAGGCTTCAGGTAAACTCATGAATGTTTCCTTTCAGCTGGGTATTTTTAGATAATTAAAAACTAATTGAAGTAAATTTCCATGGCTTTGGTTGCAGATAAGTAAGCCTTATTCACAGTGACAAGCCTCTTTCAAAAGGAAAAATAAGGCCCTCTTATGTGGAAACCGTGTTGAAGTCAAATAAAAAAAAATTTTTTTTTTGAGAAAGCCATGAGTGATGAAGTACAGGGAAAACAGCAATTGCACACCCGGTTTCTGTGTATTGCCTTTGAAAACATGCCACATCCTGAAATGAGACTCTGCTTATATGCGCCACAGTCTTAAAAAGGGAAAATGAAGATGTTGGTTACAATCTTCAATAAGCCAGCCCCAAAGAATTTCCTTTGAAGTTGTTTTATAAGCTTCCTCACTGAAAAACTTTAAGTTATAACCGTGCTTTGTGCTTTGAAAATAAATTCAGCACATTAGTTGTATTTATGGGAGAAAGTAGTAAATGTCCCAGAATGAATACACAGCCATAATTTACTCAGAGGGAACCGCTACTGCCCATAAACTTCTCCTGAGCCCCTCTCCTGGTTTATGACATCAGCCAGCCCTGTGAATGAATCACTGCTCTGTGCGCCATCAGATCCTCATGCGATGTAAATTTCCACTGACTGCTGATCAAATAGGATTATTACTTATTGCCTATTTTCTTTGATAATTTTCCAGGAGATTAAATGTAGTCTATACTCTGTAGGGAGGGCTGCGGCTGTCTGAGCTGCGTACACTTATGGCTTTGGAACTCTGTGGGCATCAGTGGTAACAGGACAGGGGAGTTGTGGGGGTTCTCTTTTCATTAGGAATTGATGGATCTTATAAAAAAAATCTCAAACTGTGGCAGAACAAATCGAGCATAGAGCCATGATATCATATGTAGCCGTGTCTTAGGCAGCACCTGTGGCAGTGACAAAAACACTGTAGCATATTTACCCAAGAGTCAGGCATCTGCACTTAAGTTTTATAAAGAAAGTGGCAGATGACTTCAACAAAACCCAACTATATTAATGGATAAGATATCTGATGTGGCAAGAGAGAGTTTTTCATTGAGCTGACACTAATAGACATAACAGTATGGATGCATGAGGCAGAATCGCCAGTTGGTAAGGTGAACTAAAGTTGCACACAGCTGTGAGGCAGAACCTTCAAAACAATAGCTGCAACAGAGGTCCTCAGGTCAGGTCAGGGCTGGGTGAAAATGTGGGGAAAGCTGTGTTTTGGATCCAGAGCAAGATATTCCTTGTCCTGTGACAGCTCAAAATTAGGACTCAGCAGCTGGTGAAAGATCGGGCTGTGAGACCACCTATCCTAGTGCTCAGAAACCTGGGATTGGGTGTTAGGTAGCTGAGAACCGAACACCATCTTCGAATGATTAGGAGATGAAATCAAAAGCAGCACTGTCTGTTACTAACCCCAGGTCTCCATTTGTGCCAACAGGATGGCAGGCTGGAGGAGACAGAGGCCAGGCGCATGCACACGCACACACATACACACACATACACCAAATGTATATTAATAACTAAACAGGCACTTATTTGTTATCAAACATTTTTATTCTTTTGGGGAGGAAAAGTTTGGCTATATCTTCACCATGTATAGCTGGTTGTTATAAATAAATTTTTTAAGAGAAAATAGCTAATGTGGCTTGACCTTGTGTTCATTCTTTATTTTATTTAAAGTGACATTTTTCTTACATTTACAATGTTACCAGACCAAGAAGATATGGTAAGAAGTATACTTCTGCACGTTTTCACATCTAAAGTTACAAAACTACAAGGTTAAAAAAAAATTTAAAAGTGTCAGTGTCTATTTGAAAAGGGTAGATCCTAGAATAATGACACTTCTATATTTAAAATGTTGTAAGTCTTCTCTCTTAGTGCTTATATATCATGGTGTTTGTTTTCCTATGAACACCCTTCCATCCAGCAGCCCCCTGCTGCTTCTGTCACACTGTCTGTTGTATCACTGTGTCTGTCACCATAGTCACTGTTCTATTGCTGTGAAGAGACACTATGAGGATGGTGACTCATGAAAGAAACCATTTAATTGAAGGCTTGCTTTAAGTTTCATAGGTTAGTTTATTATCGTCGTGGCATGAACATGGTGGCATCCATGGCTCTGAGACAAGAGCTGGAAGCTACATCCTGGTCCACAGGCAAGAGAGAGAGAGAGAGAGAGAGAGAGAGAGAGAGAGAGAGAGAGAGAGAGAGAGAGAGAGAGAGAAACACAGAGAGAAACACACAGAGAGAGACAGAAACAGAGACAGAGACACAGAGAAAGACAGAGACACAGAGACAAAGACAGAGAGAGACAGAGAGAGACAGAGACAGGGGCGAACAGAGAAAGACAGAGAGAGAGCCGGAGACAGAAAGATGGAGATAGACAGAGAACACCTAGGGCTGGTGTGAGTTTTTAAAAATCCAAAGTCCACCCCAAGTGACTCACTTCCTTCAACAAGGCCACACCTACTCCAACAGAGCAATGCATCCTAGTCCCTCTAGTCCTTTCAAACAGCTCCATTCTCTGGTGGTTAAGCATTCAAGTATATCAACCTTTGGGGGCAATACTTATTCCAACCATCATAGGCATGATTTGCCTCTATGACTCTTAAGAAGCATTTCCATTCAAATATATGCTATTTTTAAATACAAAAATGTGGTTCTAAAGCTTTAATTGGTGTTCAAATCAATATCCAATAAAAAGTAGAGGTCAGATAATTTTTTAAAAGAATTACACAAAAACACAGAAAAGAATCATCATTAGAACATATATATATATAAATAATCCTACCACCTACTATTACCACTAACAAGTCCTTATCCAAGAATTTTTCTAATAACTTTAAGGCAAGTGCCAACAGGGAACACATGATGCTAGAAAATAGCAGCTAAGGACAAAGCATGAGAATATTTTTTATTGGTCTTTGTTACTTTTGGTTTTCAATTTTATTTTATTTTTTTAAGAGAGAGGGATGAGGATAACTGTTAGTGAATAAGGAAGCACAGAGGATCTAGGAGTCTTGGGAGGAGGAAACATAATCAAATTATATCATCAAAAATTTTAAATACAAATTACTAATCATCAAAAAAGAAACCTAATGAAGTATGCTAACTTGAAGTGACTACATCAATATAAACGACCAAGTAAGGCAGTAAAAACTTTCAGAAATGTTTACCGGACCCAGAGGTCAGGCAGTGTTTATTAACAAATACACGTCCCATGATTCTGATAGAAATGGAGCTGGTGAGGAATGATGAAATCACTGTAGAAAGTAGAGCTGTGCCAGTCACTGTTGTGACAAGCTGTAAGGTGGAACAAAATCCTCCTCACCTAGAGAAGCCACAGAGAAGTGATACTCAATGACTTCCTCATCATGGCCCATTCAGCCTGTTTTATTAGAGTACTGAGGACCACCAGCCCCAGGGGTGGGGGTTGGGCATCCCCCAAAGTGAGCTTGGACCTCCCACATCCATCATTGTCTTAGGGTTTATATTGTTTTGATAAAACACCATGATCCCAAGTGACTTGGGGAAGAAAGGGTTTATTTCATCTTACATCTTATATTCCATTGTCCAGGGGCTCAGGATAGAAGCACAAGTCAGGAACATGAAGGTAGGAAACAATGCAGGGGCCATGGATGTGTGCTACGTACTGTCTTGCTTCTTGTGGCTTGTTTTCTTATGACACCCAGGACCAGCATCCCAGGCTGGTGCCAACCTCAGTGATCTGGACCCTCCAACATCAATCATTAATCAAGAAAACACCACAGACTTGCGCACAGACCAATCCGGAGAGAGTATTTTCTCAGTTGAGGTTCTGTCTTCCAAAATGAGCCTAGTTTATGTCAAGTTGACATGAAAACTAAGCGGCACAATCATCAATCAAGAAAATGCACAGAGTCTTGCCCACTGGCCACTCCAATGGTGACATTTCCTCATTTGAGAGACTCTCTTCCTACGTGACTCTAACTTGTGTCAACTTGACATAAAACTGCCTGGCACAGATTCCCAAACAGTCCACTAAGTGGCAACTAAATAATCAAACATAGTAGCCTACAAAGACCAGTGGAATTCAAACACCACATTTAACTCCCTAGCCTCAGTAGGCTTGTGGCCATATCTTAATGCAAAATTCATTTAGGTCAACTGCAAGAGCCCCCCAGAGTCTTTCCATCTCAACACGCTTTAAAATCCAAAACTTCAAAACCTCTTTTGAAACTCAAGAGAATCTCTTAACTATACGCCCCCCCATGTAAAATAACAGAACAAATTACATAGCTCCATCATAAAATGGTACAGAGGAGATATTACCATTCCAAAAGGGATGAATCAGGGCCCGATGAGGAAATACTTGACAGAATCAAGACTGAAACCCAGCAGTGCAAATTCAAAATTTTGTAGCTCCCCTTTCTAATTCCAGAAAACTTAGTTGGCTCTGTCCTTCTGGCTTTACTGCCTGCAACATGTTTCTCTCTTGTGGACTAGTTCCACTCCCTGCCTCCCAGCTCTCTGTGGCAGATGTCTCGTAGCTTTAGCATCTCCAGCATTCCGGGGCCTCCAGTGTGACCTAGGCTTTTCTCTTACAGCTTCATGCGATGGCCTCTTCGGGCCTCTGTGCAAGGACTTCCCTGCCACACATCTGGCTTCAGTGCCTCTCCTTAACCACATAGGTAGACTCTGCAACTCCTTCGCTTTATATCACTCGTGACTCCAGAGGTAGAACACTAACACATTTGCTGCCCACTTGACAGTTATGGGAGCCGTTCTCATTCAGATCACCACAGTCTCTGCCCAAGATAACTGGAAGAAACAATGCAAGGGCGGGAGGGTTTGCTTTGACTCTTGATTTCAGAGTCCTTCCAGTTCTGATGGGGAGGGAATGAACAGTGGGAGGCATGGCAGTGCTAGGTCTCCACTTGGCTGTAGACCAGGATGCAAGACCGATGACACTGGAATTGTAAACAGGTGTAGGCTTCGAGGGATTGCCCTTAATGACCAACTCTCATGAAATAGAAACCCACATCCTAAAGATTCCACAGATTCCAAAATTGCTCTATACACTAAAGGTCAATAACTTATAATAAAAGCCTGTGGGGATTGCATTAGATTCAAATACAATAGCAACTAAAATTATAAAAAAAATTGTATGAAAATTTTTATGCAATAAAGCTGGAGTATCTAAGATTAGTGGAACGTTTTAGGTAACACTGACTTTAGGAGGCCCAAGACAAATAAGACAAACGTATGCCACTAAAATCTTAAAGAGGTTGATATGTGCTGCTGTTATTTATCATGCAATTCATTTTTTTCTGGAATGACCATATAGTTTTTATATTAGATTACATTTCCCACAAAAATACAGAAAGTCTTCAAACTCAATTAATCAGGTTAGCATTATTCTGATATTAAAGTCTAATGAAAAATGATAAAACTTACTTTGGTTGCTGAAACTGTTTCATGCCTTTTTAAAAAAAATGATATTTGTACTTCAACTATCTAGTTTAACTATGCTTTTTAAAGCTAACTTTACTAACATATTTTTAGTATCACTTAGTTAAAAAGAACCTTATGTCACACAGAGTATCAAGTTTGGGGGAGCAGAATTGAAGGCAAGAAAGAATTAAGTGCAAGTTGCCACATATGAGGCAAGTCTGTTCCATGGAAATTCTAAATATATGACCATAAGAAAATACAATTGCCAAAAAAGAAAAATAAAGTAAAACTAAGGACTACAATATAAAAAAAATGAAACCATAGCCAAAATTAAAGTATTGCTGTGTAGCTGCATAGCTGTTTAATGGCTCTACTCTATGAATATGTAAATGAATATAACCTTAAAGAGGAACAGGACCATGGGAGAATTGGTCTGAGTGACTAACCAGCTTTTAAATGTTCACTGACTCTTTCTTCTCTCTAGTTAAGCAGAACTTGAAAGAAACATTAGCCATGAAAGATCAGAGTGTAGTCTAAGATTTTAAAGACTGTTAGTACCTCTCAGCACCACCGAATACTGGAAATTGGAAAAACAGAAGCGTATACAAAGTTCCACATCTAGCCAAGAGGCTTTTCGCAATTGATACCTACTGGTAAAGGAAAAAAATCACTTTTCTCCAGTGGAGTGTCAGGAACTAGACAGCCACGCCTCAGGGCAGGGCCCATGCCCAGGAGCAGATGGCCAATAAAAACAGATTTCATGTTTTTTGTTTTTATTGGTTTGTTTGCTTTGTAGGAAGTGTTTTTGGGCAGGCGTTTCTTGTCTTATTGTTTTGCTGTTGATGATTTTCAGTTTTTGTTTTTTCTCCTCTTGTGTATATGGGTTGGGGAATGGAGAAAAGGAGAGAGAGAGAGAGAGAGAGAGAGAGAGAGAGAGAGAGAGAGAGAGAGAGAGAGAGAAGCATTACATTGAGTAGATAGGGTGTTGAGGGGAAGGATCTGGGAGTAGTTGAAGAAGGGAAAACATGATCAAAATGTATGCAAAAATCCTTTCTTAATTAAAAATGGCATTCACAGATTTGGTACTGCAAGGATTCTCTGTGACTGAAGAGTTTAGAAAAGCCCTACATCAAAGGACCTCTGCCCAGCACCCTGATCATGACCTTATTCAGAGGATATGAAGAGACCTAAAGGAGCTACACATGTACAGCACATAGTTTTCACATATAAACTCCCTAAATATTTGTGAGGCATCACATTCAATCAAAAGATGACCAGCTAAGGAAATATTACAGGAAAATAATGTTCATATCACTGGAGACTTTTCATTTACCAGAATGAATGTAACCTTTGTTTTTGAGTAAAATTTTAGGGACTAAGTGAAATTGCTAGTGGGATGAAAAGATCTCACAAAGAAGTAGGGGTTTGGGAGATAGAGATGAAGAGTTTCTTGGAAAAGCCAGAGGCGGCGAGCTCAAATGCATGAAAGAAGAGACAAGCAAAGGAGTTCTAAAGTTTCAGTAGCCATCCAGTAAAACTTTCAAAGGGAGAAAGGGACGAAGCAGCCAAAGAAAAAATTTAAAAATTGATAAGTAGGAGAATAAATCAATGAAGTATTATCTTCAAAGTTAAATTCCTGCCTTTCATAGTCTTCAAGGAGAAATAATTTAAATATCTACAAATAGCAGGGGTTCACAAACTCTATCATCTTGAGTTCTATTCTGAAAAACTTAGTGAGAGAAAATAGGGAGAAAATATATAACAAACCCAGAAAGCAACAAAAAGTTTTCCAATAAAAGAATCATTGGAAAATTTCAATGAGGATAATTAATTTTAATGTTGAGTGTTCAGATTCTTAAGATCAGAATAAAATGGGCATCATTAAACAGTCTCACCTGGGCAGACTTTGGACTTTGGTAAGAGAAACACTAAAGCACAGCAAATTTCTCTCATTGTTTTGGTGGAGATGCTAGATTCTAAGCCCCATGAAGAAAATGGCATTCAGTCATGCTTGTTGTACACTATGGCTCTCTACTTGTAAGGTAACTTTCCAATCATGACAAAAAAAAAATTAGTAATTGATCATAGCCAAGGTCATGGCAAATACAGCTAAGTGTCTACCAAAAATTTTGTTTTCCTTTCCATAGTGTAACAGTTCACCGAGAGGCAGCTGTTAGGCCCTCCCATGCGCTTGTCTTGTCTCTAATAATGGAATGCTAATGCAAATAGCAGGCTAAGGGAGTTAAAACTCACATGGGCTAAACTTTCTGCACTCTGCCTTGACTCAGAACACCTGAGAATCTGTGGATTGGTGACCAACATCATGGAGAAAACCTGGATCCAGGTCTCTCAACAAGTAGGAACTAAAATGCCATTGGAGCAAGAATTGAAATTCAGATGAGTAGATAGTTACATGACTGGTATTGGACTTTAGAAACACAGATGGAGAAGTGTAGTCTTAACTTCAGGGAATCTATTAAAAGAGTTGTGTCTGTGTGTGTGTGTGTGTGTCTGTGTGTGTGTGTGTGTGTATGTGTGTGTGTGAGAGAGAGAGAGAGAGTTTGCTAATAGCTCTAGATGAAAAGGGTAGGAAAGACACTATCAGATGTCTCAATTATCCCTTTTTAAGGTTTTGTAATAAAGAGATCATTTCAGGCAAAAAAAATGATTTAAGAACAGAAACTAATTGTAAAAAGAATCACTAATAGAGCAAGAAATGTGAGATATTTTGAGGAAAAGTCTAACATGTGGGGTTTTTTGTTGTTGTTGTTGTTGGTGGTTTGTTTTTGTACCACATTCAGACTCTTAAAATGATATTAGCAGCTGGGTATGGTGATGCATTTCTGGAGTCCAACACTGCAGAGGATCATGAGTGTGATCTATTTCTTTAAGTGACATTTATTTATTTTCATATACACCATGTGCCCCACATGCCACCATGCATATGTGGCAGCCAGAGAACAACTTCCTGTAGTCAGTTCTCTCCTTCTACTAAGTAGGTCCCAGGGATCAAACTTGGATTGTCAGGCTTGTCAGATGCTGCCTCTACTAGCTGAGCCATCTTCCTGGCCTGGTCAGGAGCTTGATGCAAGCTTTCTATATGATTCCATGTATGGAGAGCCAAATATATGCAACAGTTCAGTATCTTAGGGATTATAAATCACTCCTGTAAGCAGAAGAGGTACAGGGATGCTGACAAGCCTGGGAGGAGGTCATGGTCTACCTTGTCCCTTAGAGCATAAATGATGACAACTGGGAATCTTGTCATGAGCAAGCTCTACTGACCACAATGCGCACAAAGAATTGGGTTCAGTTCATGTAAATGTCCTTAGTCCTGGTGTAGGGCATTTTCAAAAGGCTTGCTTGGATGACTTCTTTTATTGATGATGATGACTAGTGACTAATACTTAATCTCTCTTCTGACCATTTTTTTTCCTTGAGGGTGTGTGAGCATGATGTATGTGTGTGTGGTAGATGGTGCTACAGGCTCAAATAGTGTAAAAAACAGCAAAACACTTATTTATATTAGAAAGGAAAACCATCAGAATTTGTAGTGATTATGGTCATTGGACTAGAAATTCAAGAAAATCAATTAGAACTCACTGAATTAGTTTAACAAGTCAGTAACTTTGCCTGGTTAATTTCCAAGAAAACCCCTAACATTACTTTCTGGGCATGGTGATAAAATTTAAAGTAATTAAAAAGAAACATGCTGTTTAAAGCAACAAAATAACAATGATAAACATTCCAAGAATGTAAGTGTTATAAAATATATTTAAGAATATTCTGAAAAGATATGAAATTTATTTAAAGATATAAGATAAACTGTGAATCAATAAAGAAAAATAATAGAAGAACCTGATGGGACAAGGACTATTGAACAACTTGGTCATCATCAGCTGATGTTTAGAACATACAATGTCAGAATGCGCATTTCCTTTAGTGTTGCTTGGAACGTCCAAGATGGATCAAATTCTCCAGAAAGCCACTCTTGATACATTTATAAGTACTGAAGTCATAAAAAGGACTCTCTAACCATAAAGGTATCAGTTGGAAAGAACATGCATATTTTGAAAATGCCCAAGGAACTGGAAACTAAATGATGTATTTTTAAATTGGCTATGGGTCAAAGACTCCAAGGAGATCAGAAAGCATATTGAATGGGGGGGAAAGGAAAACTCTATAGAATTAATGGGATGTTGCTAAAATGTACTTAAAAGGAAATCTATCTCTTTAAAGCTCACTCCTACAAAAGAATGTTTTGAAATCAATAAATTTAATTTTAATGTTCCAGACTATGAAAGTAAGTTAGGTACAATGTAATAAGATGAAAGAAAATAAAAACCAAATATCTACAGAACTGAAACAGAAACCAGAAGAGGAAAGTAAACTAAATAAAAGAGACTTTAAAAAAGAAAAATTGGCACTCAGATTGCTGGAAAAGAAATGATGCTATAAGGGGTACAAATAGCTTAAAAATAAAACAGTTAGGAAATAATGTTAATGCATCAACAATTTAGACAAAATAAATCACTGATAATTTCTGTACCCATAAAAGTTGACTCAACGATTAATCTGTATGACCTTTTGCCTTTTAGAAAAGTAAATTGCCATTAAAATCTTTGATTTGAAGAAAAATCATATTTAGTCAGATATTTTACCAGTAACTTCTACCATAATTTAAGAAACAAGTAATATCAGTCTTATCCAAATCCTTACTGAAACTGAGGGGCAGGGTTAGTTCCAAAGTCATGATGGAGGAAAGATAAACCAGATAAACAGAAAACAAAATGGAAAAAATGTACACAGTTTTTTAAGTTGACGCTAACACTTTATAGAAGAAGTGAGCTGTAGCACAACCAAGAGGTATTTATTCCAAGCATATATGGTTGGTTTAACATTCGAAACAAACAAACATGCAGCTCAGGGTGTAAGCAAATTAAGAGAAGAATTCTTGCATTTGATCAAATCCACCATTCACACTTGATTTAAAAAACAATCTCAGTGAATGAGGAAATGAAAGGGACTCAACCCGATACGGGACATCAGGAAGAATTTCACAGCTCCATCATTTATACTTAAGGGTTTTAAACAAATGCTCTCCCAAGATGGCAACCAAAGAAAGATACCTATTTTCAAGGTCTATAAAAATTGTGTAGGTATTTTGATAGGGATTGCACTGAATCTGTAGATGATTGCTTTCGGTAAAATGGCCATTTTTACTATGTTGATTCTCCCAGTCCATGAGCATGGGCCATCTTTCCATTTTCTGACATCCTCTTCAATTTCCTTTCTCAGAGACTTGAAGCTTTTTCATATAAGCCTTTCCCTTGCTTGGCTAGTTACATGAAGATTCTTTATATTATTTGTTGCCAGTGTGAAGGGTGTGGTTTCCCTAATTTCTTTCTCAGGCCATTTGTCATTTGTATACAAGAGGTCTACTTACTGACTTTGTTGAGTTGATTTTTTTTTTTTTATCCAGCCACTTCGCTGTAGGAGCTTATTAGCAGTAGGAGTTCCTAGGTAGAATTTTTTTTTTGGCCACTTATATATACTATCACATCACCTGGGAATAGTGATACTTTGACTTCTTCTCTTCCAATTTGTATCCCCTTGATCTTGTTTAGTTGTCTACTCCACCTAGTGCAGGATTGGGACAGATACTAGGACTCAAAGCTGGACTCTGGGCGGAGCACGGAGAGTTGTAGGGAAGAGTGGGGGGATGGAATGTCCAGGAGGCAGCAGCAGCTCCACAGGGAGACCATCTAGACCTACGGATGTGGACACAGCAGGGCCTGGAGAAACTGATGCACCAACCAAGGGCAATACATGCAGAGAACCAAGACCCCCTCCCCGTTCAGACATAGATGGACCGCCGATTCTCCATGTGGGGGCTAGGGGGCTGCTGCTGAACCTCTGACATGTACTCTGGTTTCCACAAGATGGTCACTGCCCCTTGGCAAGATACCGTAGCAGGCACACAGAGGAAGGAGATGCAGGGTATCCTAATGAAATCTAATAGGCCATCGCCAGACAGTTGGGAAAGGAGCACCCCTCCCATCAGAGGTCTAGCGAAGAGGAATAAGCAGAAGAAGGAGAGAGGGTGGGCATGGGAAAATAAGAGCCAAGGGATAACAATCGGGATGTAATGTGAATAAATTATAATAAATAAAACATACATTTATGAAAAAGAGTGATATTCGTTTTTCTTTCACTTCTACACTATTACTCTCTTTATTTAACATTGTGCTTGAATTCGATAAGATTATAGCTAAATAAATAGACAAAAATAAGTAAATAAAAGGCATCTCAAAGAAAAGTAGAAGAAAACATTGCTATTCACAGATGTCATGCTTATATAGAAACGTACATGAAAGCTAAGAAATATATCAAAGTTGTAGGTTAGAAGATCAAGATACAAAAGTAAATTTATATACGTAGATAATAAATTGAAACTAAATTATTAAACATAGTAGTATCAAACTAAGAAATATGTCATAAACTATTATGCATATGAAATTGCTATATACTGTAACCTAACAATGCTAAATAAAATGTAAAAGTTTTAAGTGGCTGAAGAGATGTACCAGCTCATTACTGGGAAAATCTAATAGCTCTTATAGGTCATATCTTTCCTGATTGTGCTAAAGACTCAATATAATTTCCATCAAGATAATAACAATCTCCTTTGTAGAAATTGTTCAGTTGCTTCTAAGGTTCATTTGGAAATGCCAAAATATAGACAAGCAAAAATTAGTTCCAAAACAACAACAATAACATCAAAAACACCTTTAAAAGATATAACAAAGTCTGAGGGCTAAGATTATTTGATTTCCCTATCTGGCGCTATCTCAGAAAACTGGGAATAGGGCTTCCTCAAGACCCAGCTATTCCACTCCTTGGAATATACCCAGAAGATGTTCCAGCACGCACAACAAGAAAATTTGCTCAACCATGTTCATAGCAGCCTTATTCATAATAGCCAGAACATGGAAACAGCCTAAGTGTCCCTCAGTAGAAGAATGGATAAAGAAACTGTGGTACATATACACTATGGAATACTACTCAGCTATTAAAAACAAGGAATTCCCGAAATTTGTGGACAAATGGAATGATCATAATGTGTGAGTTAACCCAGAAGCAGAAAGACTCAAATGGTATATACTCACTTATATCTGCATACTAGCCCAAGGGGCATGTCCCATGAAAGCCTTCACTTACCAGGAAACTGGGACAGAGGGGAGGACATCCTATTGGGACTCTAGATGAGAGAAGCATGGGAGAATGGCAAAGTAGAAGGATCCAGAGGGTCCTAGAAACCTACAAGTAGAACATTATGATAGGCAGATTTAGGCCCAGGGGTCCCGCTCAAACTAAGGCACCTGCCAAGGACATTACAGGTAAACTTTAAACCCCTACCCAGATCTAGCCAATGGGCAGAACATTCTCCACAGTTGAGTGGAGAGTGGGGTTTGACTTTCACACGTACTCTGGTGCCTCATATTTGACCATGTTACCTGGAGGGGGAGACCTGGTGGTACTCAGAGGAAGGATAGCAGGTTACCAAGAAAAGACTTGATACCCTATGAGCATATACAGGGGGAGGAGGGCCCCCTCAGGAATAGTCATAGGGGAGGGGAATAAGGGGAAAATGGGAGGGAGGGAAGAATGGGAGGATACAAGGGATGAGACAACCATTGAGATGTAACAAGAATAAATTAATAAAAAAATAAATTTAAAAAAAGATTATTTGATTTCCATACTTAAGAAGTGACAAGAATCAAGACGACACAGAGTTGGCATAAAAATATAGGAGGAGATTTTTTTTTAAAATGCGAAGAATCTAGAGGTCGACTCAGAATTATATGAATAATTCTTTTAGATAATGCATACTGGGTAGTTCATAACCTCCCATAACTACAACTCCAGGATACAAATGGAACACCCAACAGAATACAAGAATTACAAAATAACACATGAACATGACAACATCATTAGCACAAAGGAAATACAAATTAAGACATAATGATCATGCAGAGATGGCACAGAAGTCAAGTGTGCTTCTTGCTCTCTCAGAGATCTCCGGTTGGGTTCCTAGCCCCACATCTAGGGAGTTACAACCATCTATAACTTTCACTCCAGAGAATTCTACCTCCCCCTTTTTTTCTGGTCTCTGTGGGTATCCAATAGTTCATATGCTCACATACATTAAAAAAATAAAGCTACTTTTAAAGAGAACGATGTTATATCACTACGTGCTTATTACAATGACTACAGAAATAAATCGAGACTCAAATCTATGACACCTGGAAAGACTACAGAGCACATGAGACTTTCCTTGGCTGTGCAGTGAATGCCAGCTACACAATGCTTACACATGGACTTTTATCAGCTTTATTTATTTATTTTTTTGTTTTTCGTACTTTCTCTGTAGCAATGGTTCAGCAGAAACTCACCCCTGAGATAAATCAGAAAGCTCAGACGTGCTTTGCCTGAAACTCGCTATGTAGACCAGGTTAGCCTGTGACTGATCTGTCTACCTTTGCCTTCCTGGTTGTCTTCGCTAAGGTTTCTACTGCAGTAAAGAGACACTGTGGTCACAGCAACTCTCCTTAAAGGAAAACATTTAAGTGGGTTGGGTAACAGTTTCAAAGGTTTTATTCATCATCATCATCATGGCGGGAAGCAAGGTGGCAAGCAGGCGGACATGGTGCTGGAGAAGGAGCTGAGAGTTCAACTGGATAGGCAGGCAGCAGGAAGAGAGTGACATGGGGCCTAGCTGGAGCATCTGAGACTTCAAGCTCAGCAAGGACCCACCTCCTCATAACTCTTCTTCTTCTTCTTCTTCTTCTTCTTCTTCTTCTTCTTCTTCTTCTTCTTCTTCTTCTTCTTCTTCTTCTTCTTCTTCTTCTTTCTTTTGGTTTTTTGAGACAGGGTTTCTCCGTGTAGCCTTGGCTGTCCAGGACTAACTTTGTAGACCAGGCTGGCCTTGAACTTACAGCGATCTGCCTGCCTCTGCCTCCCGAGTGCTGGGATTAAACGCGTGCGCCACCACCGCCCGTCTCATAGCGCCACTTTTTATGGACCTACGGGGGTCATTTTCCTTCAAACCTCCACACTGGTCTTTGAATTACAGGCCTGGACCACCATGCCTGGCTCTAGTTTGGCCTTTTTTTTTTTAAACAGTGAAATAAACATCTAACAATTATTTATTGTTGTTTCGGTTAACATCATTGTCAGCTGGAGTGAACTTAGAATTTCCTGGGAGCTACGCCTCTGGACCAGTCTGTGAAGGATTTTCTAAAAACGTTTGAGAAGGGAAACCCGTAGTTAGCTTCAGCTGTCGGCGTGTCACAAACCTAGAAACACCTGGGAAGTATGAGCCACTCCTGAGGAACTGCCCCATCAGGCTGGCCCGTGGATGCATTTTTAAAGCATTTTCTTACTTGCTGATTGAGGAAGGCCCAGTTCATGGCCAGCTGTGCTATCCATAGGCAGGAGTGTCTGGGCTGCATAAGGAAAGCCGATGAGTAAGACAAAGGAACAAGGCGGTGAAAGGGGTTCTTCCATAGTCTCTGCCGCAGCAGTTCCTGTTTGCAGGCTGGTGCCTTGGTTCTCGCAGGTGATGGACTATAACGTCATTGCCAAATAAACAGCTTTCAGCCGGTGTGTTTATCCTATCAACAGAAGAACTAAAATGTGTATGTTCTGCACTAGGCTTCTGGAATGAATAAAGAGGGAGAAAGTGAGCCGGCTACCAGCGTATAGCACCCTCTTTACTTTTTGATTGTGAATGCGATGGGATGAGCTAGTTGCTGTTAGTCCTGCCGTGATGGACTCTGTCTTCTCAAACTGTGAGCCAAAGTGAACGCCTACTTTTGAGAGTTGCTTCTGTTATGCATCACAGAAATTAGGAAAGAAAATGATACGTTTAAGATAAACAAAACATATTTACTCCAAAGTCATGTGGTGGATTAACACATTAACAATATTATTTTTAATCATTGTTCAACCTTAAATCTACCCAGATGCCCTCTGCCTGGCACAGCAGTCACCGTACAATTGAATATTACTCAACACCAAATATCATCAGCTATTAGTACCTTAAGCTGCATGGAGCCTCAAATACATTATGCCGAGAGATGACATATTTAGGGGGTTATGTAATAATTAACTCTATTTCTATGATTTTCAGAAAGGACACCAAAAGAATAATGAGATTTAAGGTGGCATTTATGTTTATGTCCTTGTATAGATGTCACACAATTTCGTATTTATAAAAATGTCATACAATGGTTCATAAAGAGGTACAGCTACTTTTTGTCAATCAAACAAAAGTGGTCTTTGTCAGAGTCCGGCACTGGGGTAGGGGATGGATGTGAGGAAACACGGAGGGATTTGGTGAGGGTTGGGTAAGGGACTGTCGTGTCATGACCGTGGCAGTTGTGCCAGTACTACATACATTTTTCAGAGCTTGTGCACCAGAAAGTGACTATTTTCCAGAAGATATTAATAAATTTTGACTTCCAGTCAGAACTTAAAGAAAGGTTTGGGTAGAAATTAGCTTTTACTACTGTTTCCTATTAAAGAGGAAAAGGATTCTTAAGCAAGATACAAACCTAAAAGTTGTATCACAGAGCCAGGAGACTTGAATACAAGGAAATGTAAATGACCTATAGAAAAAAATGTATTCATGAGGAGATTGAGATTTTCATTATGCTTAAAAGATATTTAGCATGTGCTTAGCAACATGCTGTTATCCAGACTATCTAGTATAGTCCTGCAAATTAGGTAGAATAATACTAATTATGCAGCTGCAAATGTGTCCATAAACATGAATCTTGCTTGGCTCTTGTATAATAAAAATATTAAGTCCGAAAAAACTATTTTCTTAGGCTTGATTGGCACAGGCTCCTGAGGCTGCAGGAAAGGTAGATGCTTTCATATGTTCTGAGAAGAAAATAAAAGGCTACAATCGGTTGAAAAGACAATTCCATAGTCCCTTTTAAAAATTTCCTTTAACCTTGCAAGTCCACTATGAAAGTCTTGGCTTGTAGGCATTTTTAAATGATTGTATCTTATTTTTAAAAATGAGAAATTTTAAAG
Source organism: Acomys minous (assembly GCF_964271855.1). NCBI lineage: Eukaryota > Metazoa > Chordata > Mammalia > Rodentia > Muridae > Acomys > Acomys minous. Next base: position 28,518,380 of record NC_140495.1, read on the forward strand.
TGAAATAAATAATGATCAAATACTGGAGTTACATAAATAATGTCTTTCTATTGTACACGGCTAATTAAAATATGATAATGCTGTATATATTTAAGTGGGAATCTCTGCAAATTACTTTAACAGAATAAATTATATTTTTAATGGATGGGTGTTCTCATTATGTTATGTAAAAATACTGCCAGAGAGTACAAAGGAGAGATTGGAGTTATGAAAATGGAAAGGAGAAATAATGTAATTATATTTTAAATAAAAATTAATAAAAGAAAAAATATAGCTCATGTGTTCATTTTCATATAAGGAAAACGATGGTTGTCAAACATACTTATGAAGGGGGCAAATACACAGGATGCTGAGACTTTAGTCTTCTGTTTCTCATAGAGAATATAATTCTTACAATTCTTTATATTTATTGCTTGAATCCTTGCCCCGAAAATATTTATGAATATGAGATTTGAATAAAGGGAACAGAAAACTGGGGAAATGGCGCAGTGTGTTATGGCGCACAGTGCTTGGATTTTAGAGGAAGATTTGGTTTGAAACTGTATAATCATTCAAATATGATCTGACAGCATGTGAGTTGAGATTATTAGAAGCATTGTGACTTATTAGCAGCAGTGTCTGCCTCTAGTGGGCCTCCATTTCCAAGTGTGCATGGCTATAGTTGCTTTTCTCCTTGGTCCTAGGACTCAACTAGGTGTCTCAGGCTTTCTCATTGGCATCCGCGGTAGATGCAAGGTTGTGTACGTAGCTGCTGTTATGATGACGTGGAAACACGGTGCTAGACTTGAGAACATGGGTTTCCTTTTCCCATCAGTTTGAAATGACTGCCGTGCTCCTATGCATAATTCCCCACGGTAGACTGCCGGCAGGAGCATTTGCAGCACTTTGCCTGTCAGTGTTTTGCTTCTTGACTGTCAGTCGCTGAGGGGCTCAGCTTCCGTCTGATGGGAAGGCTTCACGCCTAATCTCCCTCACCTCCCTGCTCTGTTAAAAAATGTTCTACCGTCAATCAGTCATATGTCTCCCTATTTCCCCGAAGAGTAATGTTATTAAACAACTCGTCTTAGCACAACCCCCCCACCCCACCCCACCCCTGCCCTGAAGATACCAGGTTTAACGATAGAAATACCGATTTCTAGTTCTGTATTGAGATCAATAAGTATTGCTACCCTTAAAGGAAACTTTTTCTTTCGCAGATATAAGTCCACTTTAGGAACTGTGTGACTCTTCCAGTCCTAGCATGATCTCTTATTTGCCTGTTTTTATGAGCACTACCAGGAGGTATAGGGTTCTTTTGACTTAAGGACACTCAACACTAAATCAGAGTTGGTAGCGCTGGGAAGGGCATTGCTGTCCCCTTTCTCTTCCAAGCATGCCTCCACCCAATGGCAGTCAAGTATGGCTGAGTGATTTGCTTTGATTTGAGATGTGAAAAGAAGCCTTGCTTCCAGGAACTGTGTTAAGATCCATGGTGCCTAGGTGCCCCTTTCCCCTTCCCTGCCAGAAACAGTGAAGAACATCCCTGAATCAAAGCAACTGAAGGCCCAGGCACACAGGCAAAGACATGTGACTTGGCCAGCAAGAATCCCCATAATTCCCTCTTATGATCTGTCCCTGAAGTTTGGAGCTGTGATAAGGAGCCTAGGCTGGCCCATAACAGGTCAAAGCATCCTGCTAACCTTTCCTGATCTCTGCTATTACAGTGTCATGATGACCACTAAAAGCTCTTCAGCATCTTCTTTCCCTGAAGATATTTTGTTTTCTATATTACTATAATAGGAAGCTGGATTTCTTTTTACATACATATCTTAGCATCTGCTATTTAATGTGGTATTTTGTATTTCAACTTCATGATATTTAAGTACTATAACTATGGTTTTCATGTTATAAAATAAAAATAATATCATCATCATATTAGCATATATGTCTTAAACTTTCAGTTTTTTTCTTTCACTTTTCATGTGCTTACATGCATGATGGTTTTCTTTCCTTAACTGATATTAATGATAAGAGCTGTCGGTCATTAAACGTCTGTCTTCTAATGTTAGTACTTGAGTCTCAGCATACATAATTTCATTGCAACTGTACAGTGGCCATGCACGAAAAATGATAGACTGACTCTCAGGAAAGCTAAGCGTTCAGGGTCCTAAGGAAGAGACGGAGCTGAAAAGCAGGGGGGTGCTAACGTAAGGGAAGCCCCATGGGCTGCAGCTCAGGCAGCTCAGCCTGCTCTACTTTTGTTGAGAGAGGCAGTAGAGGAGGCAAGAAGAAGTGGAGCAGATGGTCACAAGGGAAGCACATGACCTCCAGGGGACTCACTGATACTGACAGGACAGGTAGGCTAAGACAAGTGAGACAGGATCTGGGACTTTAACTAGAAGTGGGAAGGGCAGGTGACTTCAGTCTTGTAAACATCAAAAAGCAACAAGGAAGAGGTGGTATGGGAAGTGCTTTCCGTTTGTCTACTTTAATTTGGCACAAGAGAAATAATACTGTGAGTACATATTAAAATGGTCTATTTTAGGTGAGAGGGAGACTTATTAGGCGGGAGGAGAAGGTGCAGGTTGAGCCATGTGGATGGAAGGTGAGAGGAGAAGTGTGCCTTGCAGAGACTCATAGATTTTTTTTCCCTCACTTTTCACTCAAGAGCACTTTTTTTTTATTGTGATCCCAGTCATGTAAATGTATAAAATCGATATCAAATAATTATTGTTAATAAATCATATGGAAACTCATTTTAAAACAGTTCCCTCGAAAGCGTGTAATTTTAGCATTTGCTAACAGCGAAAGCAAATTTATATACTAACAGAAGAATATGCTTTTTTATTTTTACACAAAGTGTGGAGAGCAAATGAAGTCTGGGGCTAATGTGTATCATTGACATGAGCGTGGTCATTGCCAAGCACCTCAATAGCTCAGATCCATGGGAAGGGTAAACTAGGGTCAGGCTCAGAGCACCTAACCTGTCTGATTCTGGCTTATCTGTATGTTTGTCTGGCATTTCTTCATTCCCCATTGCCACAGTTAGATCAGCACCAAATATGTTAAGGTCAAGAATTAAATCTTGGCTACATATTTGATGTAGTGGGATGCCAAGCATCTTCAACGCTTTCAGAGTTGTTTGATATATATAATCATCAATGTAGAGAATGTCACTTTGTATCAATACATAGAGCAAATGACAGAAATATGTCGGGGAGCATTTGAGAACTTGTTAGAAATTCTGTTCTACTCTCCAGCCAATATTTACTGAATACTTTCTTATTAAATGAAACCTGAGCCTAAAACTCAACTGGCAATTAAACAAAATTAAACATTCTAGCACCACATTACTCAAAGACATACTAAAATGATGCCATCTAAGGGATGATGGCACAAAAAATTGTTTTTACTTTCAATAGTTAAACTACTACGTTCGTGTGAGAGCAGAAAACTCTTTATGTTCAAAACAAACCACTGGGATCAAAACATAGAATAGTGTGTAAGTTAAGCTGAGGTGTTGCAGCAAACACTCGTTGGTGTTGCCTGATGTGTTGACATGTGCAGTACAAAAGGCACATGTTGTGTGCTCGGGAACAGGGCTGCATAAGCATGCTGAAGACATCACTCGTAGTACATAACAGGCCACATGATGCAGCCTGGACAAGTCCTGCCAGACGCACCTCTGGTTCATCACATATTTTTATTTTCAGTTAAGTTTTGGTGGTTATATGTTCAGCAAAGTTTACTGCTGCCAGAATTTTCACAAAGCTCACACCCCATTAAGTGAGCAGGTTGCAAATCATAATTTAGTCGTGTGGTCCGTTGGAATCAGGGACTGTGGCCTACACCAGGAAGTTAGAAGTCTCACCTATTTTACCCTGGGTAACTTCTCCACTGAGAATTGCTGGGGGGGGGGGGGGCTGAGCAAAGCTTACAAACGTGTAGTAACGTGAAGGAGCTTTGGGTAGTTCTGTTCCATTAGTGATAGGGAAAGTGAGGCCATTGGGAGAGCAGATGGCCAAGGGGCTCCTAGGAGTTAGGGAGAAAGGAAGAAAGCAGACCTGATCAAAGGTCCCAGCCTCAGGGAGTGTACACAGGGCACCAAGGTGACCTGGCATCCCCAGGAGCAAGATTTTAAAGAAGAGGATGAGAAGATGTCTTGACCTGGATAACACAGGCTGAATATAGACCTTCTCAAAACAGTGAGATGTAAGGGTTGTGAGAGCTGTCAGAGATACATCTTCTGAGGGGACAGGATTCGGTTAGAGCCAGAAGATGAGACAAGGAATACGGTGACATGAGGTTTAAGGGGGAAAAATGGGATTTAAAATGTTGTTGTTGTTGTTATCTTACTGTGAATTCCAGATATACTATTAGGGTTTCAGGTTCTGGAACAAGGAAGGGGAAGGAATAGAGCCGGAGAGAGATGCACAAAACCACCAGAATTAAAGACAGTGGCTTCACTAGGAATTAAGAGCCAACAAGGAAATGGTCAGTATGGCTCAGCGCAGTGGGCCCCCTGTGATGCCTCCAGATGCAAAGGACTAATTCTTAGTCCGCAGGGCTACCTCCTGAAGGCTGTTGGCACATAGACTCAACGAAATGGAAGCCCAGTGATCAAGTGTAGGAAGAAATACTCAACTTCGATTTCAAACAGCTTTGCAATTCAGATAAACTGCGTCATAACAGCTCGTTCCTCTTGATTCCAGCAGACCTGCAAAAGTTACAAGGTGGATAATTCAGATACTCAAGACTATAGACTGAAATGGGGGCATTTTATGGCCCTGGGCAAAGTGATAAACTGTTATTGCTATTGTTACTGAGGAGTCATCTGGCAGTAATTAAAAAAATACCTATACTATGTTCTCTCATATGTGGGATATACAGTTCATATGCATATATCCATGCATAATCTCTCTGTCTCTCTGTCTCTGTCTCTGTCTCTGTCTCTCTCTGTCTCTGTCTCTCTCTGTCTCTCTCTCTCTCTCTGTCTCTCTGTCTCTCTCTGTCTCTCTCTCTCTCTCTCTCTGTCTCTCTCTCTCTCTCTCTGTACACACACACACACACACACACACACACACACACACACACACACACGGCATGAAAGTTTACCTGTAGAAGTATCTGGGTAGAAGCAGGATGCCAGCTGGATTGGTGAGTACAGGAGTTCAAGAGAGGACGAAGCATAAATAAAGTCCCTGAGATTTGTGTATAAAACTGCCATAAGTGTGCTCATCACTTTGAAGAAATGCTTATGCTCACACATGCTGACGTTTTCCTGTAGCTCCTTCTCCATGGGAAGCTGGAGGAGAAAGATCACTTCACTCAGGCCTAAATGAGATGCCTTTAACAACTCTCTTCTCAAGTCTCTGGGATCCATGCCAAAGAGGAAGAAGAATGATTTTAAGAGCCAGAGGTGGTGGACAACTCCAGAAACGCTAACATTTTCCAGATACAGCAGGGCCGACGCACGTACGAACTCAAGGAAGACTATGACAGCACGCACAAGACCTGCATAAATTCAAGCCAGAAAACCTCCCAGCACAGAGAAGTGGAAGAAGGCACAAAGCCTCACACTGACCTAAGAAGCCATTTGCAATCGATAGCTTCTAGGAGAGGAAAATCAATGTTCTTCCATAGAATGATCCAGAACTTATCAGCCACACCCCAGGGCAGCTCTGACGTGCAGGCCAACTCAAAACAGACTCCATGGGTTTTGTTTGGTTTGGTTTTCTAAGAGAGAGAAAGAACATGAAATTAGGTGGATGGAATAGGGGCAGGGTGGAGAATCTAGAAAGAGTTGTGGAAAAATAATACAATAAAAATATTGTGAGTGTGTGTGTGTGTATGTGTGTGTGTTTATAAAAATTTTTAAATGAAAGTAAGTTTGCTCCACCTTGGGAGTTTGTGCCAAGCCTGGGCGATATAGCAAAGGCCCATCTAAAAACAGAAACAATTAAAAGTCTATAAATAAGGGTGTACTCTAACACAGTGGTTCTCTTCCAGGGCATGAATATTTGGGCAAAATTAGCTATTCCAGGAATTAATACATATTATTTGTACAATAGATATTATTTCTAGTGGCAAAGTTGGATGTAACCTAGACCTGGTTCCTAGGAGGCCAGGGTAAGAGACTATTGCTCTTATCCAGGGTGTCTCCCAACCTGGCTATCAGACGAACTTAACCAGATTAGATGCTTCATATGGGTGTGTTTTATAGTTAGCTTAAAGGATAGAAGGGAAATAACATGCAAACTGGGATTTGCCGCACAGTTAACTTATGCAAGCACACAAATCCGATTTCATGAAATGCATTGCAATAAAAACATGAATTATATATGTTGTCATGACAAAGGAGAGAGTATGGGTATGGTTTGGATGAGTGAACACCAGTACAACAAGCTAAGGGAAAGGGGCTGTTGATGGGCACTAAGTTACAGATGGATGATAGAAATAAGTTCTGATGTTCTATGGCACCGTGGGGAGAGTCTAAGAAATGATACTATGTTTTGGAAAAGCTAGAAGAAAGGACTCTGAAGCATTCACTACAAATATGTGATGAATGTTTGAGGAGACAGACATGCATAGCACAGCTTGAACATGAGATGGTATGCATAATTCAAGACAGCGCTTGTATTCTGTAACTATGTGCAACTTTAACGTGTCAATTAAAACCAAAAGAAGGAAGTGCTGGCAAGCCAGGAAAGAAGGGCTCTGGCTAACTCAAATCTGCACATGGAAAGTCTACAAAGCAACCAAGTGCTCTTTATAGAATGTCTTCTGCTTATTGAATTAGTTTAACATGGTATATCTTATGAGTCAGTAGATTAACACACTAGATTACACAAGAACAATGAGAAGTAAAAATGGAATGGACCGAGCATTCTCATTGTTTCTCTCTTTTCCTCTAAATTAGTTTCCTCTTTGCCAGCGGCGCATCGTAAAGGCACAAGCAGTCACTTTCCATGGGATGGTGAGCAACTCAGGATCCCCATAAATATCAGCAGATCTCGCTTCTCCAGCTCAGAGCTATGCAGATTCTCCCTAAGTGCTTCCTGAAGAAAAGTGGATGTCATGGCTTGAAGAAATAATGGTTAAAGCAATATTTAACTTTACTTATTCTGGTTGACACTCTAGACTTTTTTTTAGGTTTATCTTAATTTTATTTATGTTTTTCTGTGTGTGGACTGGGTAGATGTTTATGTCCGTCGTGTGTGTGTGTGTGTGTGTGTGTGTGTGTGTGTGTGTGTGTGTGTGTGTGTGTAGAGGGTGCTCACAGAGGCCAGAAGAGAGAATTAAGGATTGATCCCCTGAGGCTGAAGTTACAGGCAGTTTTGAGGTTCCCAGTATGGATGCTCTGAACCAACCTCAGTTCTTTGAATGAGAAATGACCTCATGAAGGGAGCCATCGCTCCAGCAGAGACACTGAAGACTTGCACCTGCAACAAGCTCTGCAGCTAAACGCAGGCGGCTTCTTTTTTACTAACAGAGTATTCAGTCTGTCCTGAGGTCTAAAGGATAGATTCAAACCCATTCATATTTTTTAAGAACTGGCGTATCTCATTTGGCGAGTAATGTGCCATTGTTTGTCTTTTAGTTCTTTGATGGTAGTTCATAGCTGGATCCATTTTTTTTTCACATTTTGTGCGCAATAATTCAATGCGACAGAATTCTCTCCTCCCATGCACATGTTTTTGGGTGGCCAGCCAAATGGTAGCCAATGTTAGCAGCTTGTGACCATCTTCCATGTTGTCTCTGTGCTCGTGAAGCCTGTACATGCATCTTGAAGTGTTACCTTTTTGATATTTGAAAATAAATATAATAATAGATTCATGGGAGTAACTCATGATTATTTTAGAAAGCATAATAAGGTGAAAATACTATTGTAATCCACTGTTAAAGTTTGCTGTGTATTATTTTGCTTATAATTAGCTTTTGATGTTGTAGAATTGTCTACTAATAGCCAGTAATAGCCTAAATTATAATAAATCTTTGAAACAGAATACCATAAAACATTAAAGTGGACAATAGATATTTCTTCTTAATTATTTGCAATGATTTTAGTAGCTAGTTTATGTTGTTGCAATATTTAGCCAGTCTCCTATTATTATGATTTTACCAAACCTAGAAATAATGGCAAATAATAAAGGTGCTGAGGGCATTTGCGTCGTCTGCTTTTAGTGAGGAGGGCTCCAGAGCTTCATTAGCTGGTGTGCTGTTGGCTAGTGGTTTGAGATGCTCTCTAGCATGCTGTATAATCATATCCTCTTTCCACTTTCTTAAGTTCTTGAAGAGCAGCTTGTTAAAATAAATGGGCTAGTGAAGGGTTTTAAAATGTCATTTCCAAACGCACTGACTTGATCAATTGTTCTTTTTTTTTTTTTTTAAATGACCAGTTGCCTCCGATTTTCCAATTTTAACCATTCTTGTATTTTGTATTTGTGAGCTGTGTGTCCAAGGAACAAAAAGCCTGGAGGAATCAACTTTAAAAGGTAAAGGTTGATTTTGAGAGTCTAGAAGAGTTCTGTCCTCCTTGCTTCCTGGGGAGTGATGAGACAGAACATCTGGAGGGAAGTTTGTGAGAGAGTAGGCTGTGTCCTCACTACACAGCGGCTAGCAGGCAAGAAAGGCCCTGGACCTAATCATCTTCCCAAAGCAAGTCTTCCAGTGGTCCACCTTGTTTTCTTTGGACCTCGGTCTTCTCAAGGTTGCCCCACCTCCCAACAAAGCCAAGAGGAATCCTTTAACACCCGGGCCTGGAGGGGGCTGGATGGTATTTCTGATCCAAAGTCTCATGTTCTTGAAAGTTTGAGAAGTTCAACTTCTCCTGTTATAGTTCCTCATCTCAAGAATAGACTCCTTCTTGGTCTTGCAGCCAAACATTTAACACAGACATTGGTATATAATTCAAGGAATCAGCCCCAAGGGGACCCTGATGTGCTTACTGCCCCTTGAACTTCAGTCAGCAGGCTCTACCAGCCAAACTGTGGGGTGACTGTGGGGAGTCCACTCTTCTATTTTACCCTCCAAGTATCTAGGTCCTATCTTGTCTATTTCCCAACTGTAGAATTATTTAGTATAATGTGGGGTTTTTTTTTTCTTTTTTCTAGATTTTTCTTTTTGGTGATAAGGCAAGATGATACAAATTTCTACCTTGTGGTCAGAGATGAAATGCAGAGGAGTTAATGTGTCAGATGCAGGCTTTCTGCTCATTTTTTCACAGAGGTCTGATCCATGTGCACAGCTCTCAAGAGTGCCTTGTGCACATAATGTGTGGTACAGTACACTAAAGCAAAGCTGTTCATAGTCTAGATTGGCCGTTTTACTATCTTTAATCAGAATGGATCCCAAGGCCATTAGCTAATTACTCTGTACAGGAAAAACTCAGCATCAACTAAATGTAGATTGAAATAGTCTGATGGATTCTCACTGGTATTTGAAGAGCCTCAATCCAGCCACAGTGCTGGAGCTGGTGAGTTAGGTATGTCAGGGTACCCTTTTCTACTGACTTCATTGACACGGGTCTTTGGGTTGATACTTTTAATACTTAATCTTTTATTAAGTTAAAGCTCAGAAATGCATCAACTTTCTTATTAAATGGTAAGTAGAAAAGGAAATACATAGTTCAAGATAGTTAAAGGAAGCTAAAATTTGAAATACAGTTGTGTATTTACTGCCAAAGAAAAACGTGAGTGATTTAAAACAATTAACTTTTAAAGTGTTATTCAACTAAAAATTAAACAAATTAAAGGGGAATTTGGATCTCAGAATTTTGTAAAGATAAAATATAATGTTTCATCCTTCTCAAAAGTTTGAAAACTGTACAAAGGCTCTATTTCTACACCCAGTCAGGTAGACACAAACCACTTATAAACATGATGGCCATTAGGCCCTACTGATCTTTGGATGGATGCCAGTCTGCTTCCATTTAAAATAGTTCCCAAATGTAGTCATTTGATCTAGTTTATTTAGATTTAGAGAATTTAGATGAGAAGATTTAGGATCTTCACATGCCCCTCAACGTGGCTTTCTTTGGTGATGTTTTCCTTAGATTATTAATAAAGGTTAAAAGGGACAATTCTTAGTATTTTATCTTTACAAAGCACTGTACCACAGTTCTTCCATGCATTAGAATATCAAATGCACACTCACACACACACACACACACCCCACAGATGCACACACTCACACATACACCAACATACACACATGCACATATACAAATACACACATGCACACACAAATGCACACATGCACACACACACACACACACATACACACACACACACAATTATGTATGCTCAAAAAATCCTTCCAGTGTGACATCCTTTCCCCCACACTGAAAGATGCACCTGGTGGAGCATCCCCGAGGTTCTACACAGCCAATTAGAAGAAGGCGGTTGCTCTTCGCCTGGCATCCCTACTGCTTGTTTGTTATGCGAGCAAATGTGGTTGTTGACAAAAATGACAAGTCTTGACTAATAACTAAATCAAAGAGGCTGCGTTTTAACTGACAATGCCAAGTATTTACATGGCAGCTTCCCGTGAGAGTTTAATCATGTACTGACAATAATTCAGCTGCTGCCAGCACAAGCCAAGAAATCTGGTACTTGAGCGTGCCTCATGGACACCGTCACTATCTCACTATTTAAGACAACCCCCTGTCTTAATCAGAGTCTAACGATGTGAGGCCTGAGACCAGCTTGTTTTACCTTCCCTGCCAAATGCCTTCCGCACACTTTGCTGTACTACTATGCTTGCTGTATGCATAAAGGGTGAGCTGTAGGAAATGTGTCTAATCACATAATGGAAGTTATGTGCTAGCTGGGGCTGACTTACACAAAGTCCCGTGTCACAAATTCCTGCATGCTTATTCCAGGAAATGCCGCAGACTGCAGAGACAAATGTGTGTACTTTTTGTTTGTCAGATAATGAAAAGAAAGAAGCTCAACATGCTCTCTTTTGTGTTTTAACTGGCAGAATATGCTGAGCTCAATTCACGGCCCAAGAAAACTGTCACTTGCTTCAGGCAATGGGTACTTGTATCTGTTTGCTTTGTGGCTCATTTGTATGGGTAAAAATCGGTTTTACTGCTAACAGCTCTACTTTATATTATGTTTACCTTGTAAGATGGTTTAAATATTTTGGAAGAATATGGGATGCATATTGTAAATTGCAGGGTAAGTGTAAGAGGAGAGGAGCCGTCCACTGGGTGGTCCGGACGATCGCAGGCTAACGAGAGCACACACCGGGAGAGGAATGTTTTCAGCAGCAACGCAATCAGAAATGTTTCACTTAGCAAAAAACCGTGATACTATTAAAAATTGAGGCGGGATCTTGGGATTTAGACACTTTATTGGATCAGTGACTCAGTTGGATAGTAATCAGCTTTCAGGGACTTGAAAAATGAACGTTAATAAATAAAGTCAGAGAAATCGGTTTTCAATTTAATTAACCTAAAACATGAAGTGGACCAGTAACTGACAAGGGGAAAGTATCCAATGATAACCTGTTTAAGCAGAGGAAGGTGAGGATGGCGAGATGGCTCAATGGTTAAAAGCTCCAGCTGCTCTTGCAGAGGACCTACGTTCTGTTCCGAGAGCATACACTGTGGCTCACAACCATTGTCACTTCAGCTCCAGGGAATATGATGTCCTTTTCCCACATCTGAAGGTGCTAGGCCTATGACCCTGGTACATAGATAAAATTGTAGACAAAATAAAACATAAAATTAATAATAAACCTTTAAACATAGGAAGAAAGACCTAAGCAACGGGAGCTTCAGTATTGCGAGAGACTCTAATCAAATGACAGCTAAGGAGCTGGGATGGTGCTGGGAGTGGGGTGTTATGAGTACAGAAGTTGCCAAGCAGGAACATCAGGGAGCAGAGGATTCTGGGTAAACCTAACAAGAGTCTGGCTCAAGGGAGTGATCAAGCAGCTCCCAGGAGATGTGGAAAATAAAGAAGCTTTTCAGTGTCAAGGCTTAGCAGGTATCTGGGGGTCCTGGAATCCTGACTTGCCTGAGCTTTGTTTGTTTATGTGTTTGTTTTTGTTCTATAAAACTGAAGAAGGTTAAACTAAAAGTCTGACTAAAGTAGGCCAGGGTAAGAATCTCTGTTGGAAATGAGGCTATGGGGCACTGCAGCTGGATCCTTTGCAAGTCAGAGCTCTGATTTAGAGCTGAGGAGAAACTACAATTTTGCATTTTATTTCAGTTTCTCATTATCTGGTGCTAAATATGCTGTGTGCTGTGACCTAAAACTATTTGTTCCCTTTTAACTTAAGGATTTTTTTTTAAGTTTATACATTTGGATGATTAAGAAAATATATTCGCTGTTGATTTTTTTTTACAGAGTCATCTTCACATGATTTGGTATAATTAATTTTCCTATAAAAATGTAACTTGCTGTTTTTCCTGTTCTATTCATGTCTATAGTCCATTTGGGATACAGATGCATGCTTTAACCCTTGAGCAGAGCTCAGGGTATTAACAGTAGGGAGGCTGTTCAAAGGCTTGTTATAGTGTATATTGGGTCTGACCTGGTATCAACTGTAACACCTGACTCAAACAGGCCACCTCGAACAGTCAAATGACTGACATGATTTAGTTATTCCATGTCCACAGTCTAAGAACTTACTTAATTTTAAGACAAAGACTCACCTCTCCCTTGGGGAGTACAGCAGAAGTATGGACCATTAAACTCTGTCAAAAATGCTAGTCTCCTATTGCATCTTCTTAAAGTTCGTATTGCAAAAATGATACGATTTTATTCTGTTTTCTGTGAATGAGTGAAATCACCAGGCATGAGCCAACTAGGACCCTGGCATCTAATTGGTCTTACCCTTATGCTTAGCAGCCTGGGGCAGGAAGTTGCCAACCTGGTTGACATTCTCTAGCAACCAGTAGACTGTCCTTATGGCAGCCTGGCTATTTGGGATACTACTATGCTAATGCTGAGGCTTGTCTAACTCCAAGGACCACTGCAACTGAAGCTGCAATTCTGCTCTAGGCTCCAGTCATAGCTGCTTAAAACCTATCCTGTTGTGGAATATCCCAGAAAAAGCTAAATGGCCAGCTAAGGTTCCAGATGAGAGATAGGGCCCTTGTGGTAACTCAGCAAGAAGACAGAGGCTCAAGAACAAGCCTCTATGTTGTAGCTGGGTGTGAACAGTATAGGTTCAGACTTTCACTTGTCCACTTGCCCCCCACCAGCTCACCTCCTTCTAGCTATGTAAGCAAGCTGCTGCTCATGTCAGCTTTTGAGCTAGCTTCTGGAGTCATTGTGTGCCACGTACTATGATGCTCCTTGGGGTTGGAAACTTAGATCCACGAAAGGCCTTTTCCATGAATGGTTCTTTTCCCGCCTACTAGAAACCAGGCTGAGCAGGTAACACACAGAGAAGAGCCAACAGAGCCACAGCAGAGGCGGGAGCAACAATGTGGTGCCATAAAGCATCTTTAAGTGGCATCAGTTCCAAGAGCAGCAATAGTGGCAAGAGGGCAGGTGCAGAGTTCTAGAGGCTGTCCCAGCAGGAGAAGCTACAACTCCTGAGCTGTAGAGATGATGGGGGACAAGAAGTCCCTAGCCCTAGCCCTAACCTCAATCCTGAAGTGTCTTTTTTACAGTTTCTTCTCTTGTACAGATGTAGCTTGATGTGCTTTACCTTGTCTAATTTTGCTTTTATTGTTTGTACCTTTGAGGTTACACCACAAACTCCTGAGCCCAATTTTGTTGGGCAGTCCTGTGATGTCTTTGTCTGGTACTTTTACTGTTTCTAGACTTAGCTATAAGGACTTAATCTTCTTTTAACTTACTTACGTATATGGGTGGAAATGAGTCCAATTTAATCATCTGCAAACAGAAACCAGTGACTACTACACCGTTTATTGAAGAGAGTCTCTTTCTCCCATTATTCACTGTTGACACCCTTTTAAAACACCAATTGATAAAAATAAATCTCCGGAGCCGGGCGTGGTGGCGCACGCCTTTAATCCCAGCACTCAGGAGGCAGAGGCAGGTGGATCGCTGTGAGTTCGAGGCCAGCCTGGTCTACAAAGCGAGTCCAGGACAGCCAAGGCTACACAGAGAAACCCTGTCTCAAAACAACAACAACAACAAAAACAAAACAAAACAAAACAAAATCTCCGGATTAATCCCTGAGCATTCTGTGCTGCTGTTCCCTGCGGTCAACCTGTCTGTTTTTATGTCTATGTCATGTTATTCCCACCACTATCACTTTGCCTTGTATCTTGAAACAATGTAATGTGATGGCTTCAGATCAGAATTGTTTTCTCTGCTTGGGACTCCCCACCCCACCCCTAGCCCCATTTCGTATCATTTTAGCAGTTAAAAAGATTTTATGAAAAATGACCTTAAAAGTTTTGTAGAGATTACACCGACTCTGTAGGACACTTTGAGCAGCATAGACATCTTAAAAATATTGAAATTTCCAGGACATGAACATAAGAAATATTTCCAATTACTTGTGTCACTAATTTCTTCTATCACTTTTCACCATTATCATTATATAAACCTTCTTGTTTAAACTATATTCTGAATCATTCTATTTATTATTTTAATTATTATAAATGAGATAGTTTCCTTGATTTCTAGTTTTACATGGCTTTCTGTTATTGTAAATGATTCTCCTGATTTTTGATGTTAAGTCTTTATCCTACATATTCACTGAATTTGCTTATTAATTCAAACAGTTTTGGTGTAATCCTTAGTGTTTTTCCAGTATATAATCAAGTAATCTATAAACAGTTCGATTTCTCTCTCCCTTTGCAATTTGGATGCCTCTTATATCTTTTTCTTGCCAAAGTGCTTTGGCTAGGACTTCTAGAACTATATTAACAGCAGTGGTGAGAGCAGCATCCTTGTGTTTTTTAATGTTAATGATTTAACATTCATTTTCATGATCACATTATATTGTGTGGCTGGCTATTTACCAGTATTAAGAGAAAATAGCATACATTTATTATTATGAAAATAGATAAACAAGGGCAATACGTGAAGTCATCATCAAACCCCTACCCAGATCTAGCCAAGGGACAGAACATTCTCCACAGTTAAGTGGAGACTGGGGACTGACTTTCACATGATCTCTGGTGCCCCATATTTGGCCATGTCCCCTTGTTGGGGAGGCCCAATGGCACTCGGAGGAAGGATAGCAGACTACCAAGAAGAGACTTGATACCCTAGCATCATATTCAAGGGGAGGAGTTCCCCCTCAGTCACAGTCATAGGGAAGGGGAATGGGGTGAAAGCGGGAGGGAGGGAGGAATGGGAGGATGCACGGGATGGGATAGCAATTGAGATGTAATATGAATTATTTTATTTTTCAGTAAAAATGTGTTTAAAAAAGAAAATAGATATAAACATAGTTTTTTGGTTTTAAAAAGTGGAAATATACATTAATTTTTTATCTCTGCTTTCTCCATAAGAGTATTAGAAATTTTAGCTGAAATATAGCAAAAGCAAGAAACGAGGTATGTACCTTGAGCTGTGCACCTGTTTTTGATGATAACAAATAGGTCTTTCTCCTATAGTCAGGTGCCAAAGCTTCTTCTTAGCATGATTGACATGTGGCGAACAGATAACTCACCACCCATCATGAGTCAGAGAGAGACCTGCCCCTTCAGTATACACTACTTATGGAATAGACAGACAGCAGATCTATTGTATCCAGCTTCAGATCTGAATATTCTTACCTGGGTCCCCTTTAGAAAGTCACCCTGGCTTGCTGCACTTCAGTGTGCTCTTCTCCCTAAAATGTAGAGGTTGTTTTTCTAATGCTGTTTCTGGCTCCAAAGGTTCACAGTTCTATTACAGGGACCAAGTCTGCAGTATTTGAAATACTTGCCAATGCAGGTTCCACTCATTCCTTGCTGAACTGTCTATTCTTAGATATCTTTTTTTTTTTAATGACAAATTAGGGCAAATCAGGCCTCAGTGTATCCTTTGTCCTTCTTCTGTGAAATGCTTTGAAGAAGAGGAGCTGGCAGCACTAAGCTGCCTGTTCAGAGCCAGATAGTTTTCAGGAGTTCACAACTTAGTTTACTGAGACAAGTGACGTGCATAACAGAATTGCCACACGTTTGTTTATGAGATCACCGTGTCTGCCAGCTGGGTTCAAAATGAACAGAGTCAGGCTGCATTCTACCACCTCTGCAAAACGGAAAGTGCTTTTGCTGGTGTTTGGATTTTCTGTGTTCTGGCAAACAAATGTGAGCTAGACAAAATTTTGTGCACAACCAGCAATAGATCTGTGGTTATAAAAATAAAACCAACACAAAAGAATCACTGTTGTCATCAGTGTTTTCTGACAATGTGTTACAAAAACAAACCTTTCAACAGTGTGAAGAACATTGGCCTCTTCAGGTCTCCATAGGGGTTATTTTTTGACATGATTATTAGAATGGAATAACTTCATTGTCATGTATTAGCTCATGTAAGTACCCACTGCCTCTATCACATTCTAATTTTTGCTGATACAATAAGTACCTAAAGATACATTTTCCCCCTCCTGGCCAGGAGGAATTGAGAACTTAAGGCTGGAATGAGAGTGCTCAATTATAAATCAGTTGTGGTTGCAATAACTCAGCTAAGAATGAGTGAAAAACCTAAGTGAAGATGGATCCAAAGTAATATGGGACTGGCCTTAAGAAACCTTACACATCACTGAACTGAAAGCCTATAGATGACAAGGTAAAATCCAGTAAAGTTTTTATCTTCTGGGTGGGTGACTGGTGGATGCCAAATATTGTTATGGAAAGATGGTGGTGTTTGTTAGGGAACTGAGGTATGAGCTGCCTGAAGTCTCAGCCACTTGCCACATCTGAGATAAAATTGCTTAGCAACAGAGATTCATTCTGAAAAAAAAAATGCACCTTCAGGCAATTTTATTATTGCACAAACATCCAAAGAGTTCACTTACACAGTTCTAGATTGTGTTGATCAGATCCTGGGCCAGAGCCTCTTGATGTCGTCAAGGCACCCAACTATCAGGGGTTCCATAAGGCTCCTGACAGTGGGAAAGAGATTACTGGTTTTCTGTAAACGTTTTAAATATTTGTGTGTGTGTGTGTGTGTGTGTGTGTGTGTGTGTTTAGTCAGAGGCCAACCCTTCCAAATAAGAAGAAGTGCAATTTAAAATATTTATAAGCTTAATATAGTACATGGGTAAACAGTAACATAGTCACTTATTTGTTTAAATTATACATACTGATATGTATGATGTTCATATCAATACTTAGAAAACTGCATGGACATGACTATATTATACTACTACTAGGTGACAGAAATTTTTTCAGTTCCATTGTAATCTTTTGAAGCCACTGCCACATATATAGCCTGCTAATTCCCGAACACTTGCTCTGAAGAGTATGGCTGTGGGGAGGTGCACAGGTCTGTCACTTCATGGAGATTTGCAAAACCGATCTTTATATTATCTCTATTTTCTAAAGCTATGCAACTGAGCAAAAAAAAAAAAAAGTGAAATCACTCAGCAAAGCAAATTTACAATAGATGGCAGATTGTGTATTCAAAGTCATATATATCTCTCCTTGCTTTAAACAGCTGGCTGAATGTTTAAAACAAGGCCATGGGGAACCTCAGAGCATTCAAAGCCTTTTCTGTGGAAAATCTGCATTGGACTGTCTTTCTCTCATCAACCGAAACCACATTTGAGAAAAAACAAAGATCTGGAAGAAGTTTCAAAGCTAATATATCACAACCTTCCACCTGCCTCTCCGCTACCCTCTTTCAGACGACAGATGCTGCACTCTAGAATCAACACATGTGCAGCCACCAAGGGCTTTGGATGGGATCTGCGGAGCTACACAGACCTCAGCAGCCCTGATGTTTGATGATTCTACTTCCTACCAAATAAACCATTTCTGTTTGATGCCATGGTTCTGGGGTTCCTATTCAGGTAGGGGGCCAGCGAGTTTACAAGCAACACAACCGAACTCCTTTCCTTTCCAGCACTGTTGGTAGCCAGATGGTTTCTTTGTGCTCAGTCTTTCATCCTTGGCCTCTTCCTTCACCAGCCTTTTGATTTCTCTTCCTTTTAACCGCGTCAAATGTGCCTCAGCCCCAACCCTGGCTGCTTGGTTCCTTCTGAAGAAATGTTTCACCTGTCCACCATCTGCTCCTGTCCACTCTAGAAAAAAGGAAGGGCTCCAGCACGAGGTAGGGTTTGGTCTTGACCTAGAAAGCCAACATGCCATTTGTAAACAACGGGTTTTGAGGAGGTAACTTCTTCCCATCTTGAGAAGAAACCTTTCCCTTCCCCTCACTACACATTGACTCCCCAGCCAGATTGCCTTGTGTGTAAAGAAATCCATGCACTACCATTATACTTAGACCACATATTAACTTTACGTCTGACGGTATAGGCCATGCTTGTCTTGAACTCATGACCTTCTTGCTCCAGTCTCCTGAGTACGAGAGTACCAGGAGCACAGGCATGAAATCACACACTTGCCCCTTTTAAGAAGAAGTATTTTCATTAATATTTCCCGCTTGCTTTGGTTCTTCTTCTTGGCTCTAAGTTTCATTTGTCCCTCTGGCATGAACTAGGCAACTTTTCATCTTGGGCCGCTTTGTTCTGTCACCTACACGTTAACGTTTTAAAGTTGCAAGGGAAACTCTATAGACTGTACTTTTAACCATGAGAAAAAATCACAGGAGAAACAACAGGTTTTATAATATCAGAACATAACAGTGTTCCTTGATAGCTTTTAGAAGCCTCAAGTCAGATCACTTTGTGAAGTGTGATGAAATACACAGTAAGTCTCACGCAGTTTGAAAATTTTGGTGTAAAGAACACTGATTTATTGGCTAGCACATTATGGAGATTCTCGGTACAAGATAAAGAAGGCTTGCCAAGGCAGGCAGTAATTTCAAAATGCCCATTTTGAACTGAGTAAACCAAGGAACAGCCTTCTGGAGCTAAGGTGGGTAAAGGAAAGCTTTCCATCGCTGAGGGAGATGAACACAAGGGTGAGCAGATAGCCAGTGAGCTAAGCAAGTGATGCAGAGTGATTTACCCACATGCCTACAGTGGAGTCTTTTTCCCCCATGAAAACTTTATGTTCATTCATTTGGTTTGTTCATGGGTTTTTTTTTCTACTGTTGTACCTTTACAGTTACCAGGGCTTTGACCAAACTTCAGTCTCTGTACAGTTCTGCGCTGGTGCCTGTTACCAGCTGACTGCCAGCAATGATACACTGAATGCCTTGAGTAAGATCTTGCGGGGAATGGCTGTGAGACAGAAAGTTTGCTGAAAACATCTCATCCCTGTAGGGTCAGTTTTCTTTTCTTTTTTCTTTTTAAATATATTTTATTAATTATTCATATTATATCTCAGTTGTTATCCCATCCCTTGTATCCTCCCATTCCTCCCTCTCTTCCATTTTCCCCTTACTCCCCTCCCCTATGACTGTGACTGAGGGGGACCTCCTCCCCCCATATATGCTCATAGGGTATCAATTCTCTTCTTGGTAACCTGCTATCCTTCCTCTGAGTGCCACCAGGCCTCCCCATCCAGGGGATGTGGTCAAATACGGGGCACCAGAGTTATTACGCTTGGTTAATAAGTTCATAATAAAATATATTGGTTAAGAAAACTGACCCTACTCTCCAGGACATTCTTCACAGTTGAGTGGAGAGTAGGGTCAGTTTTCTTAACCAATATATTTTATTATGAACTTATTAACCGAACGTATGTCCCTTACAACCCTACTAACTGAAACAATAGGAGCAGAGGATTAAAGAATAACAAAACTGTAAGGATATCAGTTCCAAGGAACGATTCTCCTGGCATTGGCCAGCAGGATTTCTTCTGTTGGAACCTGGAGTAACCAGAACCTAGAACCTCATCAGGAGCCGGAGCCCCAAAGCCTTCCCTCTAGTGGTTCTCTTTAGGAGCGTCTCGAAGTGCAGCGATAAACAGCCAAAACTATCCCAAGTCTCCAAAAGCCCCACCTCCAGTTTTGGGCTCATTTATATATCTCCTCCCAGAGTCTGTTCACGAATCTTTTAGGCTGGCAATAATCAAGTTCCCGCATGAGGTGGTTTGTCTTCTAGTGGACTAACCTCACCTGTTCTCACAAGACTGTTCTGATCCCACAAAACAAAAACAGATTTATCTCTCCTTCACATCCCTATTTCCCATAGAGCTTCTTTTTTTTACGTTGTACTTTATGTGCATGAGAGTTTTGCCTCCATGCATGTGTGTGCATCACTTGGGTGACTGGTGTTAATAGAAGCCACAGAAGGTGTCAGTTCCAGGTATTCCCTGGAACTGGAGTTACATATAGTTTGTGAGGTGCCCTATGGGTTCTGGGTCCTCTCTGGAAGAGTAGCCTGTGCTCTTAACTGCTGAGCCATCTCTCCATTCTTATTCTGATCTTATTACATATGCTCTTGGCCTTTAAATGCTTATCATAAGGAAGAAGAGAACTCTACTCTTTGAGAGTTCAACAAGTGAATATATTAAATAAACCAACAGATTGACAAGGGAGAGAAGAAGACGTACAGATTTATGATGAGTGTGTCACACAAAAGTGAATCAATCACTCCCCATCTTTAAACCAGTAAGAACTCTAAGCTTAACATCTTTGGGGAGAGATGACAGGTGTTCAGGAAAATTAAGGAGAAATAAACATTGGGGAAGATGAATGGGGTGCCAAGACCTTCAGAATAGGTAGGAGTCTGTCTGGGTCATTGTCAACCTCTGTATTCCTCTCCCATGTATCGTTTTCTCTGGTTCCCATGAGGAGTTGATGACAATTGACTTAGAGGTCTTGGGTTTCTGAGGGTTAGGGGAGAAACAAGTCGCGGGGGAGTGGGGAAAGGACTGCACGACAAAGACAGGCTCTTGTCATGCCGGCAGAAAGACTTCCAAGTTATAAATCACCATTGCTATAAGTACTCTTCGTGACAGAAACACTTCATTAGTGTAGCGCTCCTTCCTAGACAAGGACCTTTTCCAAAGGACGTCTTTTCTGAGTCATTCCTTTGTCAGCAGTTTCTGAGAATAGCCAGCTCAGTCTATACCGAGGAATTGTATTTTTGGGGTGTCCTATTCTGGCCATATTTTGAAGTGGGATGTTCTGAGTCCCATCACTCCCCTGTAAAGTTCACACATGGTGTTGAAAATAGCTGGGACTAAAATTAACTGTTGTTTTGACTATAAATTAGTTGAAACTAGGTTTGCTATTTATTTAAATGGGTCTATCCCAGTCTCCAGAGCTGTGTGCTTTCCCCCGCCTCGTTCCATCTTCTCATTTAAAATAGGGAAGTATGAAGATATCAGCTTGTGATAAACAGTAAGAAGAGGAATAAGAACGCTGTTGGCTGTTGTGATTGGGTAGTTCTAGAATGTTCATTAATAGTATCACCCAGAGGACTTTCTTCTCTCTCTCTCTCTCTCTCTCTCTCTCTCTCTCTCTCTCTCTCTCTCTCTCTCTCTCTCTCTCTCTCTGTGTGTGTGTGTCTTGCTCTCTTTCTGACTCTCTCTTTCTCTCTCTTCTTTTCTTTTTCTCTTTCTTTCTTTCCTTCTTTCTTTCTTTTTTGAGACAGGATTTTTCTATGTGGCCTTGGCTGTCTTGGACTCGCTTAGTAAAGCAGGGTGGTCTCAACCTCATAGAGATCAGCCTGCCTCTGCCTCTGCCTCCCTGAGCTGGGATTACAGGCATGTGCCACCATGCCTGGCCACCCAGAGGACTTTCTAAAGACACTGACTGATGTAATCTGAGCCCCATCCCCACTAGAATCTCTCAGTCATAGAGTAAAGCACATGATAGCTTGCATTTTCATCAGGTTTCCAGATGACCTAGTATCAACACTCGTTTGGAGACTATTTGAGAACCATTGCCCTAGATCAAATGAAGTGTTGAGTGAATTAAAATTCCCCACTTGAGCACCTGGTTTTGTATTCTGTATATCTTGCCCTCTTCTCTCCACTTGGTTCTGAACAAATAGTGATTCTCTTTTGTATGTGTATCAGGGTAAAATAAGAAAATGCTGCTTCCCAACTACCACAGCCAGAGGTAGCTTTATCTTCCCTCCCTCCTTCATCAAGCATCCCTACACCTTGTTTATATATTGTTGGCTTTCTATACACACATGTATATGAGTGTGCATGCACACACACACACATACACATGCACACTTACCACCTTCACTCCAGTGTTTTATGAGTGTAAGTGATTTCTTTGAGCATATCTTTCCTTGTCTTCCCAAGAAATTTCCTCATTCTCAAAATCTAACATCACCACTGCTTTGTCTATCAATGAATCTTAGACACTTAGATGTTTCTTAAGGTCTATGAGTTGATAATTGGCAATGCTAGTATTTGTGCTCACATCCATTTCATTTCAAAATCTATTATGGTCACATCTCTGCCATATGAAGGTTACCAGTTCACTTTAAGGAATAGAAAAAAGCAATTTTGATGAGGAAAGTTAGCTGCACCCCACATCCAGTGATTTGATGGCTACTGATACTAAAAATTAACTAGAAATAACATTTAATGTCTACTGACTATTGGTGGCTAACTTATGGACATGATTTTTTTTCCTGTATGTCATACCTCAGAAGTATGGTGTAGCTAACATTACTATCCCCATTTCACAGATATAAAAAATAAGGCTGAGGTTAAAGACATTGCCTAGAATTCAATGCCTAGGTACTCTAACATCCAAATGAGTCACAATATTAGGCCAAAATAACTTTTTTATAAAGTATCTTAGATTGAGTAATTTACAAATGACATGAATTATTTTCTCAGTCTTTGAAAGACTGAGAAGGTTCTGTGTGTGTTCTAAGTTTGCTTCTTGGTTCAAGTTTAAACTGATGCTTTCTTCTCATATGGAAGAGGACACCAGGCAGAGGAGACCCTCAACTTTATTATAAGATCATTAGTCCCATAATAAAGGCTCAGCCCTCATGGCCCAATCTCAGAAAGGCCCAGCCACTTCATCCCATTTCTCTGCACTTTAATGTACCACATATGATGTTTAGAGGGACACAGGTATTCAATGCACAGTGAATTCTCCACACAGTGTGAGAGAGTAGTTGGGATACTGACTTGAAGTGTTCAGGTCTAGCCATGGCTCTACCATCCATCATCAAAGGAGTTAGTATTCTATTGGCTTCCTCATTCCAAACTTCAGAAACTGCTAGAAGGGCTCATTTCCCTGCTGTGCAATATCTGGTAGTTTAATGGCAGGTGAGATTTTTCAGATTCCAGAATCATGCTCTCCAATGATGTGGAGTAGAGGCAGCTATGTGAAAATTTTCCACAGTTTCACATTATTCCTTTCCTTTGTAAATGAGAAGTTGGTAAAAGAAATCCTTTACAGCATTTTATAATAAACTCTGACTAATAAACATTTATAAGGTTTTAAGAAAATGAACATGCTTATAAATAATAAAATAGTATAGTATGCAAGTGGTTAGAAATTCCACCTTTAACTCCATTTGCATTCTCCCCATAACTGACTTTTACTTTCACATGGGTTCTTTAAAATATCTTTTGAATAGTGATGTGGATTCCCAAACTTTCCTTCCATCCACACTCAGAGTTCCTTACAATGAAGAATAATGGAAGCATAGATCGAAATGTTCTGGCCTCAATGTCTCCTGCCTGCTTGTGGATATCTTTGTTTCCTGGGAGCAAGTACTTATCAATTGGCTAACCTGGCCATACCCAGTAAAGCAGGAGAAGGAAGCCATCTTAATGCCACCGCACAGACCCTGGACCATCTGGGTTCATCCGTTGCTGACCTCCATGACCTACGGACTTTGTGGTGTCACCTCTTTTTGCCTTAGTTCTGCTATTTGTAAAGTTGTTGTATTTAAGCTTTTCACATTTCCTAGAACACGGTGGGCATATGGCTCTTTAAAAAAGGAACAGAGTGCAATGCAAATCATCCTCTTATGGTAATTTCTGACTCACTGTTTTCTTTATGAACACCCACATAAAACTCGGCAAACTTCAGTTACTTGATTAATAACTTTTAAAGGAATGCATGCTTGAATATATCCAGCATTTAGGGACCAGACACTCAAGAATGAACTCATTTCATGGATTGATAGCTCTAGATAATATTAAATGATTTTTTTTTTAAGCCAAAAGCTACCCGCTCTGATTTCGACCCATTAGTCCTAACTCCAAATTCTGTCACAGCTCACCGTGATCACTGCAGCCAGTTTGATTTGTGGCTTCTGAAGGGACTCTACTGTGTTTCTTTCTATTCTTGGTGTTAAACATTACTCAGAAAATTATCCTTTAGTCTGGTATGTAGATTGCTTATCATATGGACTTCCAATATCTTCTTTTCAGATTTTTTTCCCTTCTCTGGCCTTCACCCTTTCAGAAGATTTCAGGAATACTTGAAAATACTTAGTATAGCTCCACTCTGACCAGTAAGTTTTCGATCTTTATTTGACCACAATCCATTTCCTTGGGACTCATTTCATGAGAATTTGACTGATTCACTGTAGTTAAATTATCGTCGTTTTTGTAAGAGTTTCATTTAGCAAACTGAATAAACAATAACAAGAAACATGTTGCTTGAGGCTTGTGACATAGCTGGGCTTCGTTTTCGTATTCTGTGCACTGGAAATGAGAAATCTGAACAAAAAAAAAAGGGGGGCAGGACTGGCTCTGTCGCATAATAACAGTGCACTGCACGTCTAGTGTTGAAAAGGGTAAGATGTTGGTGTCAAGCAGACCTAAGAGTTTCTCCCCCGCTGTCCTATACTGGCTGGAGTGTTATCCAAGTGTTACAAATCATTTGGTGGAATCACATAGCTAAGAGATCACTGCATACCACACTTATACATTTCTGTTTTCTGCCCACGAATCCTTCCAGAGTGTTTCAAGGTCTTTGATCTCAACAGATATTTTCCAGAATTCCTGATTATTTTCACCTAGATATTTACTTCCTTCTCTTATATTTTTCTATAACATTGTATTTCAGCATACAGAGTTTGTAAAAATCACTGGTCTTTCTAGAAACCTTTGGAGTCATCTACTTCTTTTCCTTTAAAAATTGTAGGTGTTCAGGCATTTTGCCTACATGTATCCTCTAGGAGTTTGCAGTACCTACAAAGGCCAGAGAGGGCCTCAGCTCTCTGGGGACTGGGGCAACAGATGGTTGTGAGCTTCCATGTGGGTACTGTGAATTGAACCTAAGTCCACTGGAAAAGCAGCCAGTTACTCTTAACTGTGAAGCCATCTTTCTGTCGTGACACTTCTTAAAGAATACTTGGTTAATCAGACTCTTGGCCTCATGTTGGGTCATTTTTTTCTTTCTTAAGTGGAAATTCATAAATGTGCTATGCAGCAATCTCTTAGTTCTTTGGTTTCGTATACCGTTCTACGTGCAATTCCACTAAATGATTTGTAACATTTGGATGACACTCCAACCATTATAGCACAGCTGGGGAGCAAATCAAATCTTAGGTCTGTTTGACACCAACATCCTGTCCTTTTCCACTCTAGTCATTTCAGACACCAGGAAAGACTGACACTCAACAAACATTTTCACATCTTTGGATTTTTGCCTATGCATTTACTCTATTCTGGAATGGTGGCTGCTATGCTTTATAAAAATCTCTTAAATTAATGTTCTGTGGTCAAGTCAAATGCCACTTCTTCCTCAACAAACAACTTTTTAATATTCCAGGTAACATTGTTTACTTGCATTTTTCCCCATTAGCTTTACAAATGCTTCTATATATTAAGAGATCTGAGTCATTTCATTTTGGCTCTCCACCTACACAAGATTGGAATTGTGAAGAACTCAGAAAAACTCCATTTACTACTTCACAACTTCAGTAGTTTGTATCTACACAATATTTCTACTTGCATTTGATCTTGTTAATTATTCTATAAATTAGAATCCTTAGTTCTATGTCTAACAAAGTTGTATAATATATATATACATATATGTACACACATGTATGCATATATATATATATGTAGACAGTAAATAATTTGGATAGAAACCTGTTGTTTCATTTTTTACTTCTGCCTTTCAATTTTGAGACAAAAGTTCATATGGCTCAGGATGGCCATAATCTTTCTATATAGCTGAGGATGTCCTAAATTTTGGAACCACAGATGTGTTCCACCATGTGCAACTGCGACAGTGCTATGGATGAAACCCAGAGCTTTGTGCATGCATTTCCAGGCAGTATTTTCAGTGCCTTAGTAACTCAATATCTACACTACAGCAGGAAGATGGGTATTTCTGTTGTATATCATTACATTTTACACATACATCCTTCAAGCTACTTATGACAATATAATACAATTACCTAAAACTTAGTGCCTAAAGAAGTAACAAAATGACTTCAGAATAGAATCTATCTTTATAGCCCAGACTATCGGTCCTCTATTCTTGGCCTCACAAGGGTGGCAGGTGTGTGCCACCATGCCTTCTGTAAACCCGCTTGATCATGAAATCAGAAGGTGTCTCTGCTGATCACGAGCAGGTCAGATAGTCAAGGGTGACTTGCTCATGCATCTGTGATCACCCAGAAGTTAGATGAGGTTGACGGATGATTTATTTAGCAATATGTTAATTTGGATGTGTTGGTTAAATCTCACATGGCGTTGTCTCCCAGCATACTAACTGAGATGAAAAGCTTCTTGGTTAAGGGCTAGACATAGGTGTTTGTCCCACCCAGTTTGTCTATGGCACTGGCCCAGGTAAACAGTGAGGCAATCAGAGATTCCTATGCTGTTTGGAGGACTTGTGGGAAGAAAGAATCCAGCCTATGCTTGAAATCAGTTGCCCACATTTTCTGACCCACTGTAGCACGTCTGACACTGATCTAGCGTTTAATGCATCTGAGAGTGTCTTCGGTCTACATTTCCACTCAAAGCACCAGCAAGAGTTTATGATTGTGTCTGCTAGTCACCCAGAGTGTGGTAAATCTCACTTCTCTTAGGAGATCTTTCTAGACCACAGCAGTAGCATTCATGGAGCCTGTACAGCTGCATGGCTACAGTTTCTCTTTTATGGCCAGTGGACAAATATTGTACCTCCTTCTATTCTGTGACAAAGGAGAGGGACACCAGTTTTCTGGCCTCCTTTTCTTACACCAAATCTTCTTCTGATGGTCAGTACTGAAGGTAATCGCCTTCCACAATCATTTCTTTTTGTCTTCTTTGTTCAGGCCATTTTTTATTTGAGAAGTTCATTAAATATTAGCATGTGTTAAAATGAGAGGTATACTTCCATTTCAACAATCAGAGTTTTGAGTCACAATGGTCTTAATGAAATTCACCGAGGTGTAATAGATATGATTGCTTAATAAAAAGATAAAAGCCCAAAGGTCAGTAGCCACCCTCAGTGCTGAGCACACGAAATTGCACATTTTATTTTTAAAATGTACTACAGCTTAGGAATTTTATATTGTCTATTTATCATAAGGTATATGAATAATTTTTAATCATATGTTGAAATTACATTATAAACAATTTAGTATGTAATATATGTCCAAAGAATTAAGATTAAATAGTTTGTTTTATTTTTCTAGGCAATATGCATTACTAGTGAAGACTTAATGAAATTAACAGTGTAAGTGGTTCAAATGTGCATTACTACCATCAAGAGAGACTTTTCACAGGTTTTTTTTTGTATTATTTAACATTTTTATCGTCACTCTATTCTAATGAGCTGTCACCATTCTCATGGAATACCACGTCTCCTAACAAGCCGTCACTTTGTCTTTTGTCTGATTGTTCTGTCTACACTAAATTATTCACTGTTGACAACAGAGGTCACGTAACTATTTGACTCCCCTGTTTTTAAATTCAAAAATGTCATGTTTTATGGTCACCTAATACATATTAATTAAATGATAATGAATTTAAGTCTCAGCCAAAAAAAAAAAACCGAAAATTTTTTTCATTCAACTGTGAGAATAAATGGTGCTAAAATCTTAATATTTTGTTTTTTAATTTTGCAAAGACTTACCTTGTTGCCCCAAGCCACTGCTTTTTTTTTAGCCTAGTCTTATAGTTTAGAAATAATAAACATTTATAAAAATTCCATACAAGTTGAGATAAGCTCTGAAATATTTGGCAATAAAGAACCACAGGTTTTCCTTGAGCTGTAAAGCAGTGGTGTATATTAAATATTTTAAAACCCTGCACAGTTTTTTTCTCTGAAGAAAGGGCTGCCAGCCCTTCTGAAGAAATGGATTAGAGAATTCCCACCAGTCCCCATGTGATCCCACATTTCACACCCAAAGGTAATACCCTTCCCTCTGTCCTGTAAATAAATATGATTTTTTCTTATATAAAGTTCCAAAATTCAAATGCGGAATGCTTTATTTATCAAGCTATGAGGTGGTCCAGATATGTTCTCACTACTCCCCAGCAGCCAGGCGTTAGTTGTTGGAAATCACCATATGCCTTGTAGTCTGGCACCTTGCTGTTGGGTTTTCAGTTCCC